>NW_020622492.1:8717292-9029206 GCF_003573695.1 Papaver somniferum | reverse complement strand
CCTGCGATGATATTAAAACTATTCCTTTTCATCTCCCTCTTGGGTTGACGTGACTCTTATGGTGGACGCTCCGTCAGTGTCTTGAGGAAATAGGTATCTTTTTTTCCGAGTTATAAACACGTATGTCTGATCCTTACGAGAACCTTTTGTCTTTCCATCAAATCAACAGTGGTAAAAGAAGGTTGGCTTCTTCCGGCTCTTCAGTATCTTGCCCTGATGGTGGAGTAGCAGCGTCTTTGGTGACGGTTGGAGCTGTCATACTTAAAGAAACGTTGGAGTGGAAGAAGCGGCTCTGGTTCTTGTGATCGTAGGTGTATCGTGCAGAGATGGCGCGGTTTTGATCAAGGAGTATTGGAGCCATGGCTCTGTTTCGAAGGGTGAGGATGGCGCTGCTTTGGCTGGTTGTGGAGCTGAGAAGATGGCGCTGGAAGGGTGCAAGTTGTTAGCGCTGGAAAGGATGCAAGCTGCTGGCGCCGGAAAGATGTAAGCTGTTAGCGCTGGAAGGATGCAAGCTGCTGGCGCTGGAAAGATACAAGCTGCTGGTGCTGGAAGGATGCAAGTTGTTAGCGCTAGAAGGATGCAAGCTGCTGGCGCTGGAAGGATGCAAGATGTTAGCACTGGATCAGCTTGGAACGGGCGCTGGCTTGGATTTGGTATTGTGCGGACTGTTGGCTGGGCATGGTGCGGACTGTTGGCTTCGTACTGCGCTGGATAAGCACGATGCTGGCTTGGCGTGGCGCGGATTGTTGGCTTGGCATGGCACTGGATTGGCGTGGCGCGGACTGTTGGGCACCGTGAGGCTTGTTCTTGCGGGCCCAGTTGTCTCTTTCCATATGTAGCTCAAATAGGAAATCCTTTCCTTATTCAAATTCCAAAAGTGTTATGCCTATAAAAGGGGTTGGCTCTCCTCTTTTTTATTTTGAAAGGAAAACAAAGCGCCTGGTTTATGGTTTTATTTGAATTGATAGATAACTGTTATCTACGAGGGTTTTTGATTATTCTTTTGAAAGTAATTGTTTTAGAATAATGTTGTTTTAGTTATGACTGTAAGTAGCATAAGTACCCCGAGAAAGCTATGGAATTGTGAATGTTGTGCAACAGTAGAAAGAATGAAATGAAACATGGGAACAATATGGATATCGGTTTTTATCATCTCTGTGAAGATTTGAAGTAGTAGACCATGTATTTTTCCTAACAATACTTACTCAGTTTTTTGGATCTCCTAACGGAACTAGATCTCCCGGGTGCAAGTCCAAGTTTTGTGGGAAGCGCCGTCGTGAACGCGAGAAGTCCCCAGTCACTCTTTGTCGTGTGATAGCTGATAATTGAGCCATTGATTCCCAAGCGGATTTTTTTTCTTCTACCATCTTGAGATCGGCATTTGAAAGATGAAATCAGGAATTGAAAGTTGATATTGTAACCTATAGATTAATCTCCCACTGTGGTCGCCAATTGTTTGAGGGTGAAAACGGTTTCTGCTGATTTCGGTAATTTCATGTGTGTGGGTGAGAAACGATTCTAAACCCTAAACAATGTACTACACGGGAGTACTTCAGATTCGAGAGATCAATCTGTACAAATCCGGCCTAAACCAAGAAATGGCCGTTACAGACTTGCTTCGATCACAAAGTGAAGGAGAGGGGTTGGTTTTGGGGAGGGAAGCGAAGAGAGTGTTGAGACCAGAATAGTTGATTTTGGAAGAGTAGTTGTTCGACGACTTGTATCAGAAAGTGAAAGCTAACAGATGGGAAATCTAACTGATGATTTCTGAGTGTTGTATGTTCCTGACCAAAACTTGTTGTTTGGTGGAAATAGGTGAGACCTATTTATACAAGTCGCAACGAAACGTACCCTGGTTTCGTAAGAATTGGAAACGGTTTGAGTAAATGGAAGGAAATGGTAATGGGTAACGCCTGGAATTGATGTTCCATAATGAAGGAAAAGTTTCACCATTACTCCTTGTATTTACTAACCGCCTCATTCTTATGACACTTTATAGTAACGGGCGTAATGTACGCCGCACGCGATAAACCTCCAAACCAACACCCTAATGAGCATCCCCCAGTTTGTGACATGTGCTGATGTCTCGACTGTTTTCGTGGAAAACATGTAGCATGTTGTTATTGTTTGGAAAGATGAGCTTGGGAGACTTGCCGGCTCGGTGGTGACCTTCGACGGTCGAGATTTTGCATCTCGAGAGGAAGGGTAGCCGTTGATTATTGCAACCCTTCGTTTGGTAGTCAGCGGTACGAAAGCATGGCCGGCATGGCTGGCATGGCTTTGACATGGTTAGGCGTGGCCAAGCTAGGATTTTGGCATAGTTTAGGCGCGGCCAAGAACTAGGGTTTTGGAATAGTTTGGGCGCGGCCAAAATTTGGGCTTGGCGTTGGGCCAAAGGTTGGCAAGCGTTAGCTGGTGACCTTGGACGGCTAATATTTTCATCTTAGATGGAAGGGTGGTCGTTGATTGTTGCAACCATTCGTTTTGGCAGCCAACGACGTGAAGGAAAGGCTAGCATGGTTTTGGCAGGGCGGTGCGGCTGGCATGGTTGGCATGCCTTGGCGCGGATATGTGGATGGCACGGCATGGCATTGGCACATGTGGCATGGTTAACATGCCTTGGCGCGGAGATGTGGCACGACATTAACTTGGCACATGCGTCATGGTTGGCAAGCCTTGGCGCGGAGATGTGGCTGGCACGGTATGCCATTGGCACATGTGGCATGGTAAGCATGCCTTGGCGCGGAGATGTGGCACGGCATGCCATCGGCACATGCGGCATGGTTGGCAAGCCTTGGCATGGAGATGTGGCACGACATGCCATTGGCACATGCGGCATGGTTAGCATGCCTTGGCGCGAAGATGTGGATGGCACGGAAGCCATTAGCACATGTGGCATGCTTGGCATGCCTTGGCGCGGAGATGCGGCTGGCACAACATGCCATCGCCACATGCGGTGCGGCTGGCATGGTTGGCATGCCTTGGGTGGCAAACTTGGACAGTTGAAATCTGCATCTCAGATGGTAGGGTAGCCGTTGATTGTTGCAACCCTCCGTTTTGGCAGCCAGCGTCGTGCATGGCTTTGGCATGTGTTAGGCGCGGCCAAAATTAGGGTTTAGTACAAACCGTGATGTTTGGCCTTGGACCGGAATCAGCCATGCGTTGGGTGGAAAACTTGGACGGTTGAGATATTCCTCTCATATGTAAGGGTAGCCGTTGATATTTATAACCCTCCGTTTTTGCAGCCAGCGGCATGTGGTAGGGATGGCATGGCATTGGCATAGTTTAGGCACGCCCAAAATTAGGGTTTAGTACAAACCATGATGTTTGGCCTTGGGCCAGAAGTTGCCATGCGTTAGGTGGCAAACTTGGACGGTCAAGATCTGTATCTCAGATGGAAGGGTAGCCGTTGATTATTGCAACCCTTCGTTTTGGTAGCCAGCATCGTGCATGGCTTTGGCATGTGTTAAGCGCGGCCAAAATTAGGGCTTAGTACAAACTGTGATGTTTGGCCTTGGGCCGGAAGTTGCCATGCGTTAGGTGGAAAACTTGGACGGTTGAGATTTGCATCTCAGATGGAAGGGTAGCCGTTGATTATTGCAACCCTTCGTTTTGGCAGCCAGCGTCGTGCATGGCTTTGGCATGTGTTAGGCGCGGCCATTTGCATGAACCGTGATGTTTGGATTTGGGCCACAAGTTTCCATGCGTTAGGTGGTGAACTTGTGTGGCTGAGATTTTTCATCTTATAAGGAAGGGAAGTCGTTCATTATTGCAACCCTTCGTTTTGTCATCCAGCGTCGTGCATGGCATGTTGGGACGGCTGGCATGGTCGGCATGCCTCGGCGCGGAGATGTGGCACGGCATACCATTATCACATGCGGCATAGTTGGCATGCCTTGGCGCGGAGATGCGGATGGCACAACAGGCCATTGGCATATGCGGTGCGGATGGCATGGTTGGCATGCCTTGGGTGGCAAACTTGGACAGTTGAAATCTGCATCTCAGATGGAAGGGTAGCTATTGATTGTTGCAACCCTCCGTTTTGGAAGCCAGCGTCGTGCATGGCTTTGGCAAGTGTTAGGCGCGGCCAAAATTAGGGTTTAGTAAAAACCGTGATGTTTGGCCTTGGACCGGAATCAGCCATGCGTTGGGTGGAAAACTTGGACGGTTGAGATATGCCTCTCAGATGTAAGGGTAGCCGTTGATATTTATAACATTCCGTTTTTGCAGCCAGCGGCATGTGGTAGGGCTGGCATGGCATTGCCATAGTTTAGGCACAGCCAAAATTAGGGTTTAGTACAAACCGTGATGTTTGGCCTTGGGATAGAAGTTGCCATGCGTTAGGTGGCAAACTTGGACGGTCGAGATCTGCATCTCAGATGGAAGGGTAGCCGTTGATTATTGCAACCCTTCGTTTTGGCAGCCAGCGTCGTGCATGGCATTGGCATGTGTTAAGCGCGGCCAAAATTAGGGCTTAGTACAAACCGTGATGTTTGGCCTTGGTCCGGAAGTTTCCATGCGTTAGGTGGCAAACTTGGACGGTTGAGAATTGCATCTCAGATGGAAAGGTAGCCGTTGATTATTGCAACCCTTCATTTTGGCAGCCAGCGTCGTGCATGTCTTTGTCATATGTTAGGCGCGACCATTTGCATGAACCGTGATGTTTGGCTTTGGGCCACAAGTTTCCATGCGTTAGGTGGCAAACTTATGTGGCTGAGATTTGCATCTCATAAGGAAGGGCAACCGTTGATTATTGCAACCCTTCATTTTGGTAGCCAGCGTCATGCATGACATGTTGGGACTGTTGGCATGGTCGGTATGCCTTGGCGCAGAGATGTGGCTGGCACGGCATTCCATCGGCACATGTGGCAGGTTGGCATGCCTTGGCGTGGAAAGGTTGCACGACATGCCATTGGCACATGTGGTGCGGCTGACATGGTTGGTATGCCTTGGCGCGGAGATGTTGCTGGCACGATATTCCATTAGCACATGTGGTGCGGCTGGCATGGTTGGGATGCCTTGGCGCGGAGACGTGGCTTGCATGGTTTGTCATTGGCACGATGGTGCGGCTGGCATGGTTGGCATGCCTTGTCCCGGAGACGTGGCTTACATGGTTTGCCATTGGCACGGTGGTGCGGCTGGCATGGTTGGCATGCCTTGGCGCGGAGACGTGGCTGGCATGGTTTGCCATTGGCACGGTGGTGCGGCTGGCATGGTTGGCATGCCTAGGCGCGGAAACGTGGCTGACATGGTTTTTCATTGGAACGGTGGTGCTGCTGGCATGGTCGGCATACCTTGGCGCGGAAACGTGGCTGGCATGGTTTTCCATTGGCACAGTGGCATGAGAATTAGGGTTTGGACTGTACGTAGATGATGTCGGTCAATACTAAGGGTTCTGCCGTGGAACATGACACATGTATAAAAAAAAGGTACCCTGGTAATACTTATGTAGGCGTGTTGATTAATTCAATAAATGCGCTAGTGGTCGTAGTAACGTCATGTCAGATGTAAGGTTTTACGATTTTAACTCTAAACTAAAAACCACCATCAACATTAGGTCTCCTGCTTAGCTCGGAACATGAGCATTGTTGCGAGGTAAGCATAGGATGGTGACAGGCAAGGACAAAAACGAAACGCAAGTCTTGAAAGATGGTCAGGAAGATTCGTCTAACCTTTTTCGAGAAATAAGAAGAATCCGTGATCCTTGAATTTGGCGGCTTTGCGTAAATTCTGCTCGTGGTACTGCAGGTTAGGCCGCGGAGTGGTAGAGACGATTACTGGCAGGGATGAAGACTGTTGGCATCGGTTTGGAAGGGAGCCGTTAGCATTGGCCGGCTTGGAATGGAGCCGTCAGCATTGGCCGGCTTGGAATGGAGCCATCATCATTAGTCGGGTTGGAATGGAGCCGTTAGCATTGGTGGCATGCTTGGCATGCCTTGGCGCGGAGATGCGGCTGGCACAACATGCCATCAGCACATGCGGTGCGGCATGCCTTGGGTGGCAAACTTGGACGGTTGAGATCTGCATCTCAGATGGATGGGTAGCCGTTGATTGTTCCAACCCTCCGTTTTGGCAGCCAACATCGTGCATGGCTTTGGCATGTGTTAGGCGCGACCAAAATTAGGGTTTAGTACAAACCGTGATGTTTGACCTTGGGCCGGAATTAGCCATGCGTTGGGTGGAAAACTTGGACGGTTGAGATATGCCTCTCACATGTAAGGGTAGCCGTTGGTATTTATAACCCTCTGTTTTGGCAGCCAGCGGCATGTGGTAGGGCTGGCATGGCATTGGCATAGTTTAGGCACGGCAAAAATTAGGGTTTAGTACAAACCGTGATGTTTGGACTTGAGCCAGAAGTTACCATGCATTAGGTGGCAAACTTGGAAGATGGAGATCTGCATCTCAGATGGAAGCGTAGACGTTGATTATTGCAACCCTTCGTTTTGGCAGCCAGCGTCGTGCATGGATTTGACATGTGTTAAGCGCAACCAGAATTAGGGTTTAGTACAAACCGTGATGTTTGTCCTTGGGACAGAAGTTTCCATGCGTTAGGTGGCAAACTTGGACGGTTGAGATTTGCATCTCAGATGGAAGGGTATCCGTTGATTACTGCAACCCTTCGTTTTGGAAGCCAGCGTCGTGCATGGATTTGGCATGTGTTAGGCGCGACCATTTGCATGAACCATGATGTTTGGTTTTGGGCCAGAAGTTGCCATGCGTTAGGTGGAGAATTTGTGAGGCTGAGATTTTCATCTTATAAGGAAGGGAAGTCGTTCATTATTGCAACCCTTCGTTTTGCCAGCCAGCGTCGTGCATGGCATGTTGGGACGGCTGGCATGGTCGGCATGCCTCGGCGCGGATATGTGGCACGACATACCATTAGCACATGCGGCATGGTTGGCATGCCTTGGCACGGAGATGCGGATGGCACAACATGCCATTGGCATATGCGGTGCGGCTGGCATGGTTGGCATACCTTGGGTGGCAAACTTGGAAAGTTGAAATTTGCATCTCAGATGGAAGGGTAGCTGTTGATTGTTTCAACCCTCCGTTTTGGCAGCCAGCGTCATGCATGGCTTTGGCATGTTTTAGGCGTGGCCAAAATTAGGGTTTAGTAAAAACCGTGATGTTTGTCCTTGGACCGGAATCAGCCATGCGTTTGGTGGAAAACTTGGACGGTTGAGATATTCCTCTCAGATGTAAGGGTAGCCGTTGATATTTATAACCCTCCGTTTTTGCAGCCAGCGGCATGTGGTAGGGCTGGCATGACATTGGCATAGTTTAGGCACGACCAAAATTAGGATTTAGTACAAACCGTGATGTTTGGCCTTGGGCCAGAAGTTGCCATGCGTTAGGTGGCAAACTTGGACGGTAGAGATATGCATCTCAGATGGAAGGGTAGCCGTTGATTATTGCAACCTTTCGTTTTGGCATCCAGCGTCGTGCATGGTTTTGGCATGTGTTAAGCGCGGCCAAAATTAGGGCTTAGTAAAAACCGTGATGTTTGGCCTTGGGACGGAAGTTTCCATGCGTTAGGTGGCAAACTTGGACGGTTGAGATTTGCATCTCAGATGGAAGGGTAGCCGTTGATTATTGCAACCCTTCGTTTTGCCAGCCAGCGTCGTGCATGGCTTTGGCATGTGTTAGGCGCGGCCATTTGCTTGAATCGTGATGTTTGGCTTTGGGACACAAGTTGCCATGCGTTAGGTGGCAAACTTATGTGGCTGAGATTTGCATCTCATAAGGAAGGGCAGCCGTTGATTATTGCAACCCTTCGTTTTGGTAGCCAGCGTCATGCATGACATGTTGGCACATGTGGTGCGGCTGACATGGTTGGCTTTCCTTGGCGCGGAGATGTGGCTGGCATGATATTCCAATGGCACATGTGGTGCGGCTGGCATGGTTGGCATGCCTTGGCGCGAAGACGTGGCTGGAATGGTTTGTCATTGGCCCGGTGGTGCGGCTGGCATGGTTGGCATGCCTTGTCCCGGAGACGTGGATAACATGGTTTGCCATTGGCACGGTGGTGCGGCTGGCATGGTTGGAATTCCTTGGCGCGGAGACGTGTCTGGCATGGTTTGCCATTGGCACGATGGTGCGGCTGGCATGGTTGGCATGCCTTGGCACGGAAACGTGGCTGGCATGGTTTTCCATTGGAACGGTGGTGCTGCTGGCATGGTCGGCATACCTTGGCGCGGAAACGTGGCTGGCATGGTTTTCCATTGGCACAGTGGCATGAGAATTAGGGTTTGGACTGTACGTAGATGATGTCGGTCAATACTAAGGGTTCTGCCGTGGAACATGACACATGTATAAAAAAAAGGTACCCTGGTAATACTTATGTAGGCGTGTTGATTAATTCAATAAATGCGCTAGTGTTCGTAGTGACGTCATGTCAGATGTAAGGTTTTACGATTTTAACCCTAAACTAAAAACCACCATCAACATTAAGTCCCCTGCTTAGCTCGGAACATGAGCATTGTTGCGAGGTAAGCATAAGATGGTGACAGGAAAGGACAGAAACGAAACGCAAGTCAGGAAAGATGGTCAGGAAGATTCGTCTAACCTTTTTCGAGAAATAAGAAGAATCAGTGATCCTTGAATTTGGCGGCTTTGCGTAAATTCTGCTCGTGGCACTGCAGGTTAGGCCGCGGAGTGGTAGAGACGATTACTGGCGGGGATGCAGACTGTTGGCATCGGTTTGGAAGGGAGCCGTTAGCACTGGTCGACTTGGAATGGAGCCGTCAGCATTGGCCGGCTTGGAATGGAGCCATCAGCATTGGTCGGGTTGGAATGGAGCCGTTAGCATTGGTCGGCTTGGAATGGGGCCGCTTGCGTTGCGCGACTTGGAGTGGAGCTATCTTGCTTTCCTCGGAAGAATGACAACTGGGTTCAGTTCCGTGGAAGGATGACGACCGGCTTCAGTTCCGTGGAATGATTGCAACTTTGTCTAAATTAGGGTTTGGCATGCCGAAACCCTAATTAGAGCCTTTTACTAGAATCGCTGTAGAATTCTCGTAAGGACTCGGATTTTGACGGTCCTCCCATCCATTTTGAATGGAAAAGAAGTTCCTATCTCCCTAAGAGGGAATATTTAGGTTTTGAGCTCGTTCGGAAGGTGAAAACAGCTCGACGGTAAAATTCAAGAAGAATAAAGAAGGAATGTTCCGGGTCCGAGGTGGCATAGTCGCGCCCAGTCACCTATTCCCGCTCATGGATCAAGAAGGAATCTTCATTCTGTTCAAACTCTATAAACTCCGTCCGCATGAAAAGAGGTATCGACCCTCTTTTATTGCTCGTCTAGATCTGTGCTTTCGTCTGCAGTGTCTCTCCAGTGGATTCCAAAATTTACCAAAACTCCACTGCATTCTTGGGATGTATGGATGAAATATATATTCTCGGCAACGATCATGTCAGGGCTAATCTTGGAGATGGTTGTTGCATTGTCGGTCCATCCTTGACTTTAGGTTGTTCAGTGTATGGACCTTCTGATCGCGATGATTGATATATTGTGGATGCTTGTATGGTAGAAATCTTTCAAAGACACATGATGAAATAGATGAGTTGGGAGACATTTTGTTGCGGATGTGCTGCTATCAAGTCTTCAAGGACTTTGTTTCAAGAGACATCCTTCGAACCAGCTTCTGAATCTTAGACTATCGTATGGAATGGTATGCGGTGAGCAGTTCCCGGTTATATTTCTGTTAGATCTGATGACATGGACGAATATGTGAATGTATCTTTATGGCGTGCTTTTGGATTTTTCGATGCACATGTACGGCTTCATGTTGAGAAATTCGCCCGGCTCGTAAAACTTCGGCAGTAATGATGTTGAAATCAGAAATAACCAGGTTGAGGGAAGTGAAAGCGTCTCATGATGGTAGTCCCCATGTGTATCATAATTTCATCGCATTGCCTTGAATCCATGTCCATGGGATTTTATACAAGCTCATTGTACTCTTCTGGATGTGACGCTGGATGCACATGGACGAAATATTCTGGATAGCGAAAAGGCAAGAATGAGAGAGTTATGTTGTTTATCGTGACTCCCTCTGTTTCTTCAAGAAAATATTTCATCCGCGTCTCTGGAGTTATCTCATGAGTCTTTGATGGTCGTCGGGATGGACTGCGATGAGCAGTCCCCAGTCGCATTTTTCTTTAGTTTCTGAAGTTGTTTTCCTCTGAGCAGGCTTTGGATCCGCCGCGACCTCGTAAAGTGTTGAAAGCGTCTTCTAGACAGAGAAGTGATGATATTCTTGCGCTACACCCTTGAAGAGTAGATGACCTTGTTGTGGTTATGGACTTTTGGTTGACTGTGTCTTCTGAGCTTTGACAGTGAAAGCATTCCGTGTAAGTCCTCAGTTCCCAAGTATGGTTTACATGTGTCCATCTTGTATGGTCAGTGGGTTTACCATGATAAAGACATCACCATCGTGCGTTCGTACTGGTGATTTTGTTACTTCTTCCACGTGAAACTAAAATATGAAGGAGTACCGGTTACCTTTGTAGTGATTGCTGCTGCGGTGAAGCTCTGGTTGGTATCAGAAAATGTGAGGTAACAGTTCTTGGTAGCAAATGTAATCATAAGAGACTACATTATCGTGGGAACAAAGTAGGTTGGATAAAATTGTATGGGCATCCATGGTCACGAGTTTTGGCGGGATTGATCAAAGTTGGTCATGACTACGAAGATTGGCTGGATACGATCATAATCCTTGACATGGGGAGTGTGGTGACACGACCCTTTGCAAGAAGGAGTAGTGTTGAAGCGGCTTCGGCTCTTGGAGACTACGTTGAAACTTAAGGAGCCAAATGTTATTTCGGATCCTGTAGCAGTTTATGGAGATATCGTTGAAGCGGAGCGGCTGCTGGAGCGAACGTTGAAGCGGAGCGACTGCTGAAGAGAACGTTGAAGCGGAGCCACTGCTGGAGAACGTTGAAGCGGAGCCACTTCTGGAGAGAACATCGAAATGGCTCCTTGAAACTCTCAGAGCCTTGACGGTTACAATGTTGAAGCCGGAGACTGCGTCACTCAGCGTTCTGTCAAACTAGACATTCCTCAAGTGAACAGTGGTTAGGAGTCCTCAGTTCTATCTATCGATCGTGCTTTCCAGGAGACATTGGTGGTTGGGAACAACTTGCTTGGCTGGAAATAGCTTCTTTCCTGATGTAGTGCGGTTGAGGGATGCAAATATGTATTGACGCTACGCCTTGGAGAAATATAGAATCTCACATAACTGTTTCATCATAGACTGCACAATTTAGTGGGCGAGGTCCCCATAACTCATGCATATCCTGACGGGAAGAGGGTCTTTGTGAATTCAGGAAGGTTGTTGATTTCCTTTGCCTCGATTTTGGATAAGTCATTCCTGATTTTACGTGTGATGAAATCGGATTATTGATTCCCTTCTACTGGGAACTCAAGAGCAACGCGAGACCCTTCATCTATAAACGCACGTCCTACTGAAGTGCCTACGCCGGATGTTAAAATTATTCCTTGTCAGCTCCCTCTTGGGTTGACGTGACTCTTATGGTGGCTGCTCCGTCAGTGTCTTAGGAAATAGGTATCTCTTTACGAGTTATAAACACGTCTGTCTGAGGCTTATGAGAACCTTTTGTCTTTCCATCAAATCAACAGTGGAAAAGGAGGTCGGCTTCTTCCGGCTCTTCCAGTATCTTGTCCTGATGGTGGAGTAGCAGCGTCTCTGGTGACAGTTGGAGCTGTCATACTTGAAGAAATATTGGGGTGACGGAAGTGGCTCTGGTTCTGGTGATCGTAGGTGTATCGTGCAGATATGGCGTCGTTTTGACCAGGAGTGTTGGAACCATGGCTCTGTTTCGAAGGGTGAGGATGGCTTTGCTTTGGTTGGTTGTGGAGCGGAGAAGATGGCGCTGGAAGGGTGCAAGTTGTTAGCGCTGGAAAGGTTGCAAGCTGCTGGCGCTGGAAAGATGCAAGATGTTAACGCTGGAAGGATGCAAGCTGCTGGTGCTGGAAGGATGCAAATTGTTAGCGCTGGAAGGATGCAAGCTGCTTGAGCTGGAAGGATGCGAGTTGTTAGTGCTGGATCGGCTTAGAATGGGCGCTGGCTTGGCATGGGCGCTGTCTTGGATTTGGTATGGCGCGGACTGTTGGCTGGGCATGGTGCGGACTGTTGGCTTGGTACGGCGCTGGATTGGCACGGCGCTGGCTTGGCGTGGCGCGAATTGTTGGCTTGGCACGGCGCTGGCTTGAAACGCCGGTGGATTAGCGTGGCGCGGACTGTTGGGCACCGTGAGGCTTGTTCTTGCGACCCCAGTTGTCTCTTTCCATACATAGCTTAAATAGGAAATCCTTTCCTTATTCAAATCCCAAAAGTATTATGCCTATAAAAGGGGTTGGCTCTCCTCTTTTTTTTTTGAAAGGAAAACAAAGCGCCTGATTTATGGTTTTATTTGAATTGATAGATAACTGTTATCTACGAGGGTTTTAGATTATTCTTTTGGAATGAATTGTTTTAGAATAATGTTGTTTTGGTTATGACTGTAAGTAGCATAAGTACCCAGGGAAAGCTATGGAATTTTGAATGTTGTGCGACAGTAGAAAGAATGAAATGAAACATGGGAATAATATGGATATCGGTTTTTATCATCTCTGTGAAGATTTGAAGTAGTAGACCATGTATTTTTCCTAACAAGACTTACTCGGTTTTTTGGATCTCTTAACGGAACTGGATCTCCCGGGTGCAAGTCCAAGTTTTTTGGGAAGCGCCGCCGTGATCGCGAGAAGTCCCCGGTCACTCCTTATCATGTGATAGCTGATAATTGATCCGTTGATTCCCGATCGGATTTTTTTGCTTCTACCATCTTGATATCGGCGTTTGAAATATGAAATCGGGAATTGAAAGTTGATATTGTAACCGAGAGATTAATCTCCCATTCTTGTAGCCAATTATTTGAGGGTGAAAACGGTTTCTGCTGATTTCGGTAATTTCGTGTGTGTGGGTGAGAAACGAGTCTAAACCCTAAACAATGTACTGCACGGGAGTACTTTAGATTCGAGAGATCAATCTGTACAAATCCTTCCTAAACCAAGAAATGGTCGTTCCAGACTTGCTTCGGTCATAAAGTGAAGGAGAAGGGTTGGTTTTGGAGAGGGAAGCGAAGAGAGTGTTGAGACCAGGATAGTTGATTTTGGAAGAGTATCTGTTCGACGACTTGTATCAGAAAGTGAAAGCTAACAGATGATTTCTGGGTGTTGTATGTTCCTGACCAAAACTTGTTGTTTGGTGAAAATAGGTGAGACCTATTTATACAAGTCGCAACGAAACGTATCCTGGTCTCGTAAGAATTCGAAACGGTTTGAGTAAATGGAAGGAAACGGTAATGGGTAAAGCCTGGAATTGATAATCCATAATGAAGGAAACGTTTCACCGTTACTCCTTGTATTTACTAACCGCCTCATTATTATGACACTTTCTAGTAACGGGCGTAATGTACGCCGCACGCTGTAAACCCCCAAACCAATACCCTAATAAGCATCCCCCAGTTCGTGACATGCGTTGATGTCTCGAGTGTGGCTGGCACATGTGGCATGGTTGGCATGCCTTGGCGCGGAGATGTGGCTGGGACGTCATGCCATTGGCACATGTGGCATGGTTAGCATGCCTTAGCACGGATATGTGGCACGGAATGCCATCGGCACATGCGGCATGGTTGGCAAGCCTTGGCGCAGAGATGTGGAACAGCATGCCATTGGCACATGCGGCATGGTTGGCATGCCTTGGCGCGGAGATGTGGCATGGCATGCCATTGGCACATGCGGCATGGTTGGCATGCCTTTGCGCGGAGATGCGGTTGGCTCGACATGCCATTGGCACATGCTGTGCGGCTTGCATGGTTGGCATGCCTTGGGTGGCGAACTTGGTCGGTTGAGATATGCATCTCAGATGGAAGGGTAGTCATTTATTTTTGCAACCCTCAGTTTTGGCAGCCAGCGGCATGTGGTAGGGCCGGCATGGCTTTGGGATAGTTTAGGCGCGACCAAAATTAGGGTTTAGTACAAACCGTGATGTTTGGCCTTGGGCCAAAAGTTTCCATGCGTTAGGTGGCAAACTTGGACGGTTGAGATCTGCATCTCAGATGTAGGGTAGCCGTTTATTATTGCAACACTTCGTTTTGGCAGCCAACGTCGTGCATGGATTTGGCATGTGTTAGGCGCGGCCAAAAATAGGGTTAGTACAAACCGTGGTGTTTGGCCTTGGGCCGGAAGTTTCCATGCGTTAGGTGGCAAACTTGGACGGTTGAGATCTGCATCTCAGATGGAAGGGTTGCCTTTGATTGTTGCAACCCTCCGTTTTGGCAACCAGCAGCATGTGGTAGGGCCGGCATGGCTTTGGCATAGTTTAGGCGCGACCAAAATTAGGATTCAGTAAAAACCGTGATGTTTGACGTTGGGACGGAAGTTGCCATGCATTAAATGGCAAACTTGGACAGTGGATATCTGCATCTCAGATGGAAAGGTATCCGTTGATTGTTGCAATCCTCCGTTTTGGCAGCCAGCGCCATGTTATAGGGCAGGCATGGCTTTGGCATAGTTTAGGCGCGGCCAAAATTAGGGTTTAGTACAAACCGTGATGTTTGGCCTTGGGACGGAAGTTTCCATGCGTTAGGTGGAATACTTGGAAGGTGGATATCTGCATCTCTGATGAAAGGGTAGCCATTGATTATTGCAACCCTTCGTTTTGGCAGCCAGCGTCGTGCATGGCTTTGGCATGTGTTAAGCGCGGGCAAAATTAGGGTTTAGTATAAATCGTGATGTTTTGACTTGGGACGGAAGTTGTCATGTGTTAGGTGGAAAACTTGGACGGTTGATATCTGCAACTCAGATGGAAGGGTATCCGTTGATTATTGCAACTCTTCGTTTTGGCAGCCAACGTCGTGCATGGATTTAGCATGTGTTAGGCGCAGCCATTTGCATGAACCGTGATATTTGGCTTTGGGCCACAAGTTTCCATGCGTTAGGTGGAGAACTTGTGTGGCTGAGATTTGCATCTCATAAAGAAGGGCAACCGTTGATTATTGCAACCCTTCGTTTTTCCAGCCAGCGTCGTGCATGGCATGTTGGGAAGGCTGGGATGGTCGGCATGCCTCGACGCGGAGATGTGGCTGGCACGGCATGCCATTGGAACATGTGGCACCGTTGGAATGCCTTGGCGTGGAAAGGTTGCACGGCATGCCATTGGCACATGTGGTGCGGCTGGCATGCCTTGGCGCGGAGATGTGGATGGAACGGTATGCCATTGGCACATGTGGTGCGGCTGGCATGGTTGACATGCCTTGGCGCGGAGACGTGGATGGAATGGTTTTCCATTGGCACGGTAGTGCGGCTAGCATGGTTGGATTGGCTTGGCGCGGAGACGTAGCTGGCATAGTTTTCCATTGGCCCGGTGGTGTGGCTGGCATGGTTGGCATGCCTTGGCGCGGAGACGTGGCTGGCATGGTTTCCATTGGCACGGTGGTGCGTATGGCATGGTTGGCATGCCTTGGTGCGGAAACTTGGCTGGCAAGGTTTGTCATTAGCACGGTGGTGCGGCTGGCATGGTTTGCATGCCTTGGCGCGGAGACGTGGATGGCATGGTTTGCCATTGGCACGGTGGCGTGAGAATTAGGGTTTGGTCTGTACGAAGATGACGTCGGTCAATACTAAGAGTTCTGTCGTGGAACATGACAAAAAAAATGTACCCTGGTCGTAGTGACGTCATATTAGATGTAAGGTTTTACGATTTTAACCCTAATCTAAAAACCACCATCAACAGCTGTAAACCGCCAGACCAATACCTTGATAAGCATCCCCCAGTTTGTGACATGTTTTGATGTCTCGAGTGTTTTGTGTAGCATGTTGCTATTGTTTGGCAAGTTGAGCTTTGGAGGCTTGCCGGCTCGGTGGTGACCTTTGACGGTCGAGATTTTGCATCTTGAGAGGAAGGTTAGCGGTTGATTACGGTTACCTTCCGTTGGTAGCCAGTGGCGTGGCCACAATGCTGGCATGGCTTACGCATGATCTTGGCGTGGCTAATTAGGGTTTGGTGCCATGACCAAAGAATTGGCATAGCAAAGTGTGAGGTGGCCAAAGAGTTGGCAGTGTAGCCAAGAGATTTCCACAAGTCGTTTGGTAGCAAGCTTGTACGGCTGAGATTTGCATCTCAGAAGGAGGGGTGGCCGTTGATTGTTGCAACCCTCCGTTTGATGGACAGCGGCATGGAGTCATGGCCAGCACGACTCATGCATGCTCTTGGCGCGGCCTAAATTAAGGTTTGGCACAAACCGTGGAACTTTGGCATCGTAGCCAAGAGGTTGCCACAAATCGTTTGGTTTGGTGGAAAGCTTGTGCGGATGAGATTTTCATCTCAGGAGGAAGGATAGCCGTTGATTGTTTCAACCTTCCATTTGCCAGCCAGCGGCATGGAGGCGTGGCCGGCACGGCTTTGGCATATTCTAGGTGCGGCCAAAATTAGGGTTTAGGCAAAACCGTGATGTTTGGCCTTGGGCCGGAAGTTGCCATGCGTTAGGTGGCGAACTTCGACGGCTGAGATCCGCATCTCAGATGGAAGGGTGGCCGTTGATTGTTGCAACCCTTCGGTTTTTCATCCAGCGGCATGAAGGAATGGCTTTGGCACGGTTTAGGCGTTGCCAAACCTGTATTTTGGCATAGTTTAGGCACGACCAAAAACTAGGGTTTTGGCATAGTTTGGGCGCGGCCAAAATTAGGGCTTGGCGTTGGGCCAAAGGTTGTTGCGCGTTAGCTGGCGACCTTGGACGGCTAAGATCTGTATCTCAGATGGAAAGGTGGTCGTTGATTTTCGCAACCATTCGTTTGGCTGCCAGCGACATGTAGTAGGGCCGACATGGCTTTGGCACAGTGGTGCGGATGGAATGGTTAGCATGCCTTGGCGTGTAGATGTGGCTGGCACGGCATGCCATTGGAACATATGGCATGGTTGGCATGCCTTGGCGCGGAGGTGTGGCTGGCACGACATGCCATTGGCACATATGGCGCGACTGGCATGGTTGGCACGTCTTGGCGCGGAGATGTGGCTGGCACGACATGCCATTGGCACATGTGGCATGGTTGGCATGCCTTGGCGTGGAGGTGTGGCTGGCACGGCATGTCATTGGAACATGTGGTATGGCTGGTATGGTTGGCACACCTTGGCTCGGAGATTTGGTTGTCACGGCATGCCATTGGCACATGTGGTGTGGCTGGCATGGCTTTGGCGCGGAGATGTGGCTGGAATGGCATGCCATTGGCACTGTGGTGCGGCTGGCATGGTTGGCATGCCTTTGGCGCGGAGATGTGGCTGGCATGGCATGCCATTGGCACATGTGGTACGGATGGCATGGTTGGCATGCCTTGGCGCGGAGGTATGGCTGACATGGCATGCCATTGGCACATGTGGTGCGGCTGGCATGGTTGGCATGCTTTGGCGCGGAGTTGTGGCTGGCATGGTATGCCATTAGTACTGTGGTGCGGCTGCCATGGTTGGCATGCCTTTGGCGCGGATATGTGGCTGGAATGGCATGCCATTGGCACTGTGGTGCGGCTGGCATGGTTGGCATGCCTTTGGCGCGGAGATGTGGCTGGCATATTTGGCATGCCTTGGCGCGGAGGTATGGCTGACATGGCATGCCATTGGCGCATGTGGTACGGCTGGCATGGTTGGCATGCCTTGGCGCGGAGCTGTGGCTGGCACGGCGTGCCATTGGCATATGTGGTGCGGCTGGCATGGTTGGCATGCCTTGGCGCGGAGGTGTGGCTGGCACTACATGCCATTGGCACATGTGGTGTGAGAATTAGGGCTTGTTATATTTTTGGCACAGTGACGTGGGAATTAGGGTTTGGCATGTCGAAACCCTAATTAACATTAAAAAAGGTACCTCGTAAATTTCTCACAGACGTATTGAAAGGATTAATAAATGCATTTAGCGGAGCCATTTTTACTCAGGTTATGTTTCTTTCCAGAGCGGCGTCACTGTTTGACTATGGTTTTAATATTTTAACCCTAACCTAAAAACCACCATCAACAGGAGGGAATCGAATAGAGTGTTGAGACCAGAATAGTTGATTCTGGAAGAGTAGTTGTTTGAGGACTTGTATCAGAAAGTGAAACACTATCATATTGGGAAGCTAACAAGTGATTTATGAGTGTTGTATTCTCTTGACCAAAACCTGTTGTTTGGTGGAAATAGGTGAGACCTATTTATACAAGTCGCAACGAAACGTACCTTAGTCTCGTAAGAAGTGGAAACGGTTGAGTAAATGGAAGAAAGCGATAACGGGTAATGCCTGGAATTGATGTTTACATACTGAAGGAAACGTTTCACCATTACTTCTTGTATTTACTAACCACCTCACTCCTATGACACTTTCTTGTAACGGGCGTAGTGTACGCCGTACGCTGTAAACCGCCAGACCAATACCCTGATGAGCATCCCCCAGTTTGTGACATGTTTTGATGTCTCGAGTGTTTTTTGTAGCATGTTGCTATTTTTTGGCAAGTTGAGCTTGGGAGGCTTGCCGGCTCGGTGGTGACCTTCGACGGTCGTAATTTTGCATCTTGAGAGGAAAGGTAGCCGTTGATTGTTGCAACCTTCTGTTTTGGCAGCCAGCGGCATGGAGGCATGGCCGGCATGGCTTTGGAAGGTTTTAAGATCGACCAGGTTAGGATTTTGGCATATTCAGGCGCGACCACAATTAGGGTTTGGCATTGGTCCAGAAGTTGCCACGCGTTTGGTGGAGAACTTGTACGGCTGAGATTTGCATCTCAGAAGGAAGGGTGGTCGTTGATTGTTGCAACCCTTCGTTTGGAAGCCAGCGGCATAGAGGCATGGCCGACATGGCTTTGGCATGTTTTAGGCGCGACCAAGTTAGGATTTTGGCATAGTTTTAGGCGCGGCCAAAATTAGGGTTTTGGCATTGTTTAGGCGCGAAGAAAATTAGGGCTTGGCATTGGGCCAAAAGTTTCCACGCGGTTGGTGGCGAACTTGGACGGCTGAGATTTTGCATCTCAGAAGGAAGGGTGGCCGTTGATTGTTGCAACCCTTCGTTTGGTAACCAGCGGCATGGAGGCATGACCAGCATGGTTTAGGCGCAGCCAAGCTAGGATTTTGGCATAGTTTTAGGCCCGGCCAAAATTAGGGTTTTCGCACAGTTTAAGCGCGGCCAAAATTAGGGCATGGAATTGGGAAAAAATTGTCCACGCGTTTGGTAGCGAACTTGGACGGCTGAGATTTGGATCACATAAGGAAAGGTGGTCGTTGATTGTTGCAACCCTTCGTTTGGCAGCCAACGGCATGGAAGCATGGCCGGCATGGCTTTGGCATGGTTTAGGCGCGGCCAAGCTAGGATTTTGGCATAGTTTTAGGCGCGTCCAAAATTAGGGTTTTGGCATAGTTTAGGCGTGTCCAAAATTAGGGCTTGGCATTAGGCCAAAAGTTTCCACGCGTTTGGTGGAGAACTTGGACAGCTGAGATGTGCATCTCAGAAGGAAGGGTGGCCGTTGATTGTTGCAACCCTTCGTTTGGCAGCCAGCGGCATGGAGGCATGGCCGGCATGGCTTTGGTGCGGAGGTGTGGCTGGCATGGCATGCCATTGGCACTATGGTGCAGTTGGCATGGTTGGTATGCCTTTGGCGCGAAGATGTGGCTTGCATGGTTGGCATGCCTTTGGCGTGGAGGTGTGGCTGGCATGGTTGGTATGCCTTTGGCCCGGAGATGTGGCTAGCGTGGCATTCCATTGGCACGATGGTGCGGCTGGAATGGTTGGAATTCCTTTGGCGTGGAGATGTGGCTTGCATGGCATGCCATTGGCATGATGGTGCGGCTGGCATGGTTGGCATGCCTTTGGCGCGGAGATGTGGCTGGCATGGCATGTCATTGGCACTGTGGTGCGGCTGGCATGGTTGGCATTCCTTTGGGGCGGAGATATGGCTATTAGGGTTTAGCGTGTCGAAACCCTAGTTTAAAATATGTGGCACGCGTGATTGGCATGTTTGTCTAGCATGCGCGGCTGGCATGTGCAGAGATGATTCCAGTCAGTACCGAGGGCTCTGCCGTGGAGCATGGCATATACATAAAAAAAGGTACCTCGGTAATTTTACGCAGACATGTTGAATGGATCAATAAATGTGCTAGTGGAGATATTGGTACTCACGGCTCCGTTTCCTTACAGAGTGACACCACGTCAGACTAAGGTTTTACGATTTTAACCCTAAGTTAAAAACCACCATAGAATTTGGATTATTGTGAGGTGATTGATAATACTAGGATGTTCTTCGGGAATATAAGTCTGGTTTATCAATTAGTTCCTTTTCACCTTGATTTATCAAAAGACGGAACAAAACTCTTATGTTTATCTGTGGAGACATATTTATCTATCATCTTAGACTTTTTTGTGTGATACAAATTTGTTTATTAAAGTCTTCGACTTTGGGTCGTAGCAACTCTTGGTTGTGGGTGAGATCAGCTAAGGGAATCAAGTGCGTAGTATCCTGCTGGGATCAAAGACGTAAAAAGCACAACTGTACCTTGAATCAGTGTGATATTGATTACGGTTCAACTACAGTCCAGACCGAAGTTAGTTTTTAGTAGGCTAGTGTCTGTAGCGGCTTAATACAGTGTAGTGTTCAATCTGGACTAGGTCCCGGGGTTTTTCTGCATTTCCTCGTTAACAAAATTTTTGGTGTCTATGTTATTTCTATTCCGCATTATATTTTGTTATATAATTGAAATATCACAGGTTGTGCGTTAGGATCAATAAATTAAAATATCCAACCTTTGGTTGTTGATTTAAATTGATTGACACTTGGATATTGGTATTTTGTACCATCTAAGTTTATCTCTCTAGTATTTGATAAAGACTCGCAGATTTCCATTTTCTTGAGTAAAGATCAAATCGAGAGGTTGAGATATTAACTATTTGATATACTTTTATCTAGATTGAGTCTGACTGTCTAGTTGATTCTCTTGAAAGTATATTGGAGTTAGTCCATACAAATTGCTAATCGAAATATTGGTTGAGGCTGTTAGACCCCCGCTTTTTCAATTGGTATCAGAGCAGGAAAACACCTTAAACCTTATAAGTTTTTGTTTGTTCGATCCTCAAAAGTCTATCCTTATGGGGAAATATTTTTGGGAGGTTTTCTCATGGGATCTGTAACGCACGCCAGAGTTCCTTAAAGATTGTTCAGAGATTATTTTTCAGACCTACGGTCTCTCATGATAATCTTATGCCATCTAGAATATCGGGAAATCTAGATGTGAAGAAACGGTCTAAAGGAAAAAATAAAAATCTCTCTAAAGAGAATCGTCAAAGAAATCATGATCAACGCTCAAAGGTATGGACCCTCACAAGAACTACTCTTAATCTCTTTGAGAAATACCATCATAAATAATCAATTGACAAGGATCTATTTAGAGAGTTTGAAAATGTTTTAAATTTCTTAGAAAAGCTTAATTCCATAGAAGAATTGAATCGTTCCGATAAAAGTTTTCTACCAGTCAAATCATGTTCTAATGATGTACAAACTGTTCCAACTACCAACTCTCTTGAAGTTGATAAAAAGATTTCATGTAAGATTGGTAAAGGAACCATTTATCAGAAAAAGTCATTTCTGTGTCATAAGAAAAAGAGACCAATGGATTCTGAGTTTTATCACTATGATTTTACTCCTAATTCTGGCCACAAATATCAACCAAAGAATTTGCACGAGAAATTCTCTGCATTCTACACCATCTGAATTCAGGAATGGCGTCACCCCATTTGTATATAACTTGAAATGGGGCAAGTAACTGGTTGACTTTTTTTATGAATTCTTTTTTCCCTTTTTTCCTTGTGACAAGAGATTTTCAAGAAGTTTGTGCAGGTATTCTTTTTTCATACTGGTATTTTTATCCCAGTACGTGTACCTCTAAAAAATCCTACATTCCTTATGTGGGTCGCGGTTCTGAACGGGTCCAAGCCCAACTGTGGGTATAAAAGAAGTACGGGTACGCAAACCCTCCTTCCTCCCTCATCTGTCCGCGTTCGTGAACTTTTAGGGTTCATTTTTTTTCTCCATTAAAGCTTGTTGGAGAAAAACTTGTGAAGGGATTCCACAAGATAAAAGTCAAGTAAGTAATATCTTGCCCACTCCCTTATTTCCTTCTAAAATCATGAAGAATGTTAAGGGTTCAAAAGGTTTTTCAAATCACCTAGGTTCTTCATCCTCTTCAATGGATCTTCCTATTGAACAAAATTCTATTAGGATTAGATTTGTGGATGAATCATGTAGCAAAGTATTTGAAAAGATTTCTTCTACTGGGTTTATTTTAGAAAATAAATTGGATAATATAAGTGGGTATAAGGAGGATTTATCTTGTTTTGAAAAATTCAAGCTTGGTAACATTTTTGATGGCCTTGGTGAAGGTTTTGATACTCTTACTAGAATCTTCTATGCCAACATTTATGATGTTGTACCTGAGGACATGGAATTCAATACCATGGTTAATAGAGTGATAATTTTAGTTAATAGAGAATTTATTTCGAAAATTACCGGAATTCCTTTGGGTGATTTTCGCCTCCCTAGACCAAGCGATGAACGACCTTCACAAGAAGCTATTTCAAAAGTGCTTTGTGGAAATAGTGTTGTGTGGAATAGAGGAAAAATTCCCACTAATCAACTAGATTTTCCTTTAAAATCTTTTGGAAAATTGGGTATTTCGAATCTTTGTCCTTCCACGGTTGAGAATTCTCGTTGGAGCCGTGAGTTCGCGGAATTAGTCTATTACCTTGTGATGGAAACCAAAGGTCCTGAAATTTGTGGATTCATTATTTTGCAAATGATAGACATGATATCCGTTGACAATAAGTTAGGCTTCCCTTGCTTGATTTAGCGTATTTGTCGCAACTTCTCCATTGAGCCAATTGGGAATTCCATTGGAAGTCCCAAGCTTGTTCGACCGTGTACCTTCAGTTGAATGATGGAATATGAATGCAAGAGGAAAAGGTGTGACGCAATTGATGGCTCGAGTGATTCTTATATGAAGCTTCTTCGCCAAATTTACAAAGGTGTTTGTAAGTTGCATACCAAAGTAAATTGTGTTCAAGAACAATTATTTGTGACTGCTACCAAGTATCCCGATATTAAAGAAGACATGGACAAAGTTCGTTCCACCTTCATGGTCTCCGAAGATGAATATGATGAGTAGACTCTTGTGCTTATTTTTTGGTGTTAAATTGTTTTGAATCTCTTTTTGTCTAGGAAACTTCTTAAGAGAATTGTATTCTTGTTTTTGGTTTAAGAAGGATAACTAGGGTTTGGAATAGCCATTATTGTGAGTACACATAGCTATGTTCAATGTTTTCATCTTGCAATGTTTCTAGATTTACTTATTTAAATTCTAAAGTGATTTGGAAGATGATGCTTGCAGTATTAATCTTTATGGTTTTATATATTGCAATATGTTATGGGATATGTGTGTTTGCATCC
This sequence comes from Papaver somniferum, assembly GCF_003573695.1. Lineage (NCBI taxonomy): Eukaryota > Viridiplantae > Streptophyta > Magnoliopsida > Ranunculales > Papaveraceae > Papaver > Papaver somniferum. The sequence goes on along the minus strand of NW_020622492.1, from coordinate 9,005,702 downwards.
GTGAACTATTATTGTCCCATACGATGTCAAAAGTTATCTCTTTCGTATGTCGATATGCATGTATTGATACAAGATAGATGAAATTTTGACAAAAAAAAGTTAAGCCTATTATGTCATTTCTTTGATGGAAGATAGGTTAAAATCTTTTGTTTACAAGGATCATGTATATTATATGTCGTTATGCAAATAATGATGGGAAATAGAATGAATCCTTGTATATTCCGCAGTATTGATCTTCCATGATCCATATTTTATATATATACTGTGTGGCTCCATAAGACTTCTTGTGTGAGCATTTCCAACTAAACTAATCATAGATTCGTTTGTGATTATTTTGGTTGTGTATTCCGATTAGATTAATCATAGGTTCTCTTGTGGTTAATTTGATTGAGAATTTTTCGATAAAAAAATCATTTTTTGGTTGTTGGTGTCCAAAGAAATCCTTATTTTCTTGTAAAAGTAAGGTCGCTCTTGTTGTTCTTTCGGGATTGACATCAAATGGGGGAGAGTTCTTTTGAACTTGCGCTTAATTTCCGTATCTTTGTGGGGAGTGCGGCTGTGGAATATTTGAGGAGTTATCTTGTATCTTTATAAACTCCGTTATGAATTCATTTAGCTTCGGCTTTATGATTGCATCAAAACAAAGTTGATATGTACTTTTCTTTGGTCTTGAAGTGTCTCCATGAGAATTTCATTAGGATCCCATTTTCGTGGCTTTGCCAATTTTATTGACAAAAAAGGGGAGAATTAATATGTAGTTCATACTACAAATACATATGGTTTTCGGATCATTATGTAAGGGGGAGTGGTTTTCGTGTTGAGACGAAGTATTGTCTGGGGAGTGATACATATCACCATAGTATTGTTGTCGAAGGTGTGATATGAGAACTTTGATGTTGTGTAATAATACTATGAAATTGTATAAAAATGATCGAGAGCTTTTGTTTTCTTATTGTTATGGCTACGGAACTTCAACAACGATGATGCTAAACTTACAACCTTTGGAATCATACGAGTACTTTGAAGTGACGAAGATTTCGAGTAATGTTGAAGCACCAAGGAGATCAAGCATGTGGACGAGAAGCTACAAAGTTTTATCAATTTTGTAATCCATATGTATTGGTAGTTTTTGTAATCCATACTAATGAAGATAGAATGAATCTTTGTATATTCTGCAGTATTGATCTTCCATGATCCATATTTTATGTATATACTGTAGGGCTCCATAAGTTTTCTTATGTGAGCATTTCCAACTAAACAAATCATAGATTCGTTTGTGATTAATTTGGTTGCGTATTCCAATTAAATTAATCATGGGTTCTCTTGTGATTTGTTTGATTGAGAAATTTTGGATACAAAATCATTTTCTTATGGTTTTTGGTGTCCAAAGAAATCCTTCTTTTCTTGAAAAAGTAAGGTCGTTCTTGTTGTTCTTTCGGGAATGCCATCAAATGGGGGAGATCTTTTGAACTTGCGCTTAATTTCCATATCTTTGTGGGGAGTGCGGCTGTGGAATATTTTAGGGGTTATCTTGTATCTTTATAAACTCCTTGATGAATGCATTTAGCTTCGGATTTATGATTGCATCTAAACAAGTTGATATGTACTTTTCTTTGGTCTTGAAGCATCTCCATGGAAATTTCATTAGGATACCGTTTTCGTACCTTTGCCAATTTTATTGACAAAAAGGGGGAGAATTAATATGTAGTTCAGACTACAAATACATATGGTTTACGTGTTTTACGGATCATTATGTAAGGGGGAGGTTTTCATGTTGAGATGAAAGTATTGACTAAGGGGGAGTGATACTTATCACCATAGTATTGTTGTCGAAGTTGTGATATAAGAACTTTGATACTGTGTAATAATATTATGACATTGTATAACAATGATTGAGAGCTTTTGTTTTCTCATTGTTATGGATACGGATCTTCAACAACTATGATGCTGAATTGAACATCTGTGGAATCATGAGAGTACTTGGAAAAGACGAAGTTTTCGAGTAATGTTGGAGCACCAAGGAGATCAAGCATGTGGACGAGAAGCTACAAAGTTTTATTTATTTTGTAATCCATATGTATTGATAGTTTTGCCACTAAAATTGACAAAGAGAGAGATTTTTAGAGCATTTCTCGGTCGAAATCGCATGCGTTGCTATCTCAAGCATGTTTGTCAAGTTTAGTTGTCAAAACTATATGTCTTGATTTCTATACTACTAAATTCTTGGTTTAGTGAAGTTTAGTGTAGTTGAGATCCAGACTCCATGGAAATCATCTTACGAAGACGAAGAACTACTCAAGGAACTAGTGGAACTTCGTCCGACTAAAAGGTATGTGGAGACTTGAACTTATCTATAACTCAAAAGTCTATCTACTCTATCTCCTACTCTTGAGACCAAGTCATATAAGTATGATTGTTTTCATACACACACATTTGTTATTTCTAGCCGAGTTTACTCGCCTATCTTTTTCTCGAAATAAGTGTCGGTAAGCTTTCGATTTAACCACTTTTCATCTTAACCCGTGACAAAGTCATGATGACGTTTCAATCTTGAAAATAGCTTTGATGACGATAGTTGTGAATAACGACTGTTATAACATTATAGAAGAATGTTTCAATGATTGAAATGTAGAGTTGAGATAACGTAACCAACTATGGATATAATCATATATAGTGTGTTCGCACATTAGTGTATAAATCCATGTGCCGTAAACCAAGTGTGTGCATATGTGTGCATACGGTATTGGTGAAGGAGACAGGTTGGGTACGCGTACCAGCGAAAGTTTTCGAACAGAAAATTTCTGCTGAGTTTGTAAGTTTGCAAACTGTTAAACCAGTCACCTTAGGTACGCATACCCGTACGCGTACTCACGGAAGTTTTCGACCGAAAATTTCTGCTGAGTTTCTAAACTCAAATCCGGTAGCTATGATACACGTACCCGTACACGTACCCAAGCTGGTTATATTTCTCAAATCGGAAGTTCATGAACTTAAATAATAAATCAACAAGGAATGCAATCTTTGCAAATCGTGGTTATATTGTTCATGAATTGATTCAAGTGAATCAAACCAATTTTGTGTCAATTGTGTCTATTCATAAAGACCTAAGCAATTGAACAACTCTTCAACTAGTTCTTATGAGTTATTTGAACTAGTTATGTGAAGAAGATGAATATGGTTAATATGGAAGTACTCATATGCCTAACCATTGGTTAACTATTTGTGAACCAACTAAGTGTACATGTTTAGGTACAATTACTCAAACTTAAATGAAATACATTTCATTTATGTGTGACAAGCTAAGTTTCGATCTAACGGTTGAAAGATATTAGCTTGGTTAAATCATATTTTTCATCTAACGGTGAATATTGAATGCTCTGTTACCAAGGTAACTTGGATTCCAAACCCTGATTTGAAAACTATATAATGAGACATCTAGCAACTGGAAAAACTAATCCCCACACCTCCTGAATGATACTAGTTGGTTTTGCTAGAGTCAGTTCTCCTTTAACCTTAGGTTTCTTCTCGAGACCCTCTAAGTTAACGACTGAAAGACTTCATTGGGATTGTGAAGCCAGAAAAAACTACTTCTCTTGTAGTTGAGCGATCTGATCTTTCTATTTTCTATCGTACGAGTTCAATTGAATAATTGACTTGAGATTATATCTCCGATAGGGCAAGATAAAAAGAAATCACAAACATCTTCGTCTCATCTTTTGTGATGCCGCAATATCTAGTTTCGCTACCATACGATATAGATTATTGTGAGGTGATTGATAATTCTAGGTTGTTCTTAGGGAATATAAGTCCGGGTTATCAATTGGTTTCTGTTCACCATGATTTTATAAAAGACGGAACAAAACTCTTAGGTTTATCTGTGGGAGACAGATTTATCTATCATCATAGACTTTTCTGTGTGATACAATTTTTTTTATTAAATTCTTCAACTTTGGGTCGTAGCAACTCTTGGTTGTGGGTGAGATCGGCTAAGGGAATCAAGTGCGTAGTATCCTGCTGGAATCAGAGACGTAAGGAGCGCAACTGTACCTTGAATCAGTGTGAGATTGATTAGGGTTCAACTATAGTCTAGACCTAAGTTAGTTTGTAGTAGTCTAGTGTCTGTAGAGGCTTAATACAATGTGGTGTTCAATTTGGACCAGGTCCCGGGGTTTTTCTGCATTTGCGGTTTCCTCGTTAGCAAAATTTCTGGTGTATGTGTTGTTTCTATTCCGCATTATATTTTGTTATATAATTGAAATATCACAGTTTGTGCGTTAGTATCAATCAATTAGAATATCCAACCTTTGATTGTTGATTTAAATTGATTGACACTTGGATATTGGTCTTTGGTACCATCCAAGTTTATCTCTCTAGTATTTGATAAAGACTCGCAGATTTCCATTTGCTTGAGTAAAGATCAAATCGATAGGTTGAGATGTTAACTCTTTGATATACTTTTATCTAGATTGAGTCTAACTGTCTAGTTGATTCTATAGAAAGTATATTGGAGTTAGTCCATACAAATTGCTAATCGAAATATTGGGTAAGGCTGTGAGAAAGTATATTTAAGACCTCATAAGTCTGTGTTTGTGGTAATCTGATTTTTGTGGATAGTTATTTATCTCAAACTCGCGCACATATAAATGAGTTCCCAAAGTTTTGATTATGCTAAATGTCTTAGGTCTAAGAAGTTGAATTGAAGCTATCCTTAAAGGATGAAGATTGAAGATTGAATACTACAAGAACACATCAACAAGTACTTCATCAGCAAAGGTATGTGATTGATTTCATTTGGATTCTTGTTCAATTCTACCTTTCTATTCTATCAAGATATATGCTCACTCTATGGAACAATTCCGATGACGGTAAATGTACATTTATGTATATATAATTGAGGTTATTTGATTCATGACCTTGTAGACAGTAACCTTTATCCTTAAAATAATCTCATGTTGTAGTGAATGAGATTATGAATCCAACGAGCCAAGAATCACTCAATTCCGAGTTATAACGATGAAGTTACGAGTGATTTATTAAAGTTCGTTAGTAGGAAACAATCCATGGGTTGTTTGTAACAGTTCACGGACTTGGTCCCAATTACGTGGCTAAAATCTATTTTTGGTCAACTTGGTGATGTTTCCTTATCTAGGCAAGATGTCTATTAATCCAAACATATTTTGATTACCATATTAAAGTGTTTGTGATAACTTTAAATTCCTTCCTAAGTTAAAATGTGACTTATTCACATAAATACAATATTTACTAATTAATTATTTATTTAATTATTTTGGCAAGAGTTGTAACTTAGGAAAGACTCCCAAAATTAGGAGAGTCTTGAAAAGGAAAATAAATTTGCTTAGTTTTCAAGCTATGTGTCACTATAAATATAGAGTTCTTGAATGCTACACGTTTTTATCCCCTTTGGAAAATTGGCGTAAGCTTTTGCAGGTTGTTTCCATGTCTTCTGTTCTTCGTGAACAAGAGTGAGATAAAAGTCTTTGTATTGGGGATCACAAAGCCAAGTTGAATTAAATCTTCGTGATTGATTATACAACTTGTAATATAGGTTTTTCACCTATTGTCTATTATAAGGTTTTCTCTTTTGATATAAAACCATTCAAGAGTTGTTGATCATAAACCCTAGGTTTTGATAAATTTTAGTTTCCGATCGTATACCAGCACTTGTTAGTCGAAATCGGAGACTAGAAAGAAAAACTTCTATTGAGGCATCTCGTAAAAATCCTTGAGAAGTTTTAAAAAAGATATTTCTAGATTTATTCTAGTTATTCTTGTTGTAGAGTTATTAGGTTTATCTTCCTATTTTTGAAGAGTATAATAATCCCTAATCTACAAGTTTGTTTTGATATTAATTTTACCTAGTAATTATTTTTATCAAAATAAACACAAGATTTCCAAAACCTTGATTCACATCTAAAGGGAAATCAAACCGGTGTTTTGTGCAAACAAAATATCGAATCGTATCAATCGTGGTGGTATATATTCTAAAGAGAACCTTGGGTTCTGCTAGAAGATTTGTGTGAAGAATTTCTAAAGAGAATCGGTATTCTGCTAGGAGTTCTATAAGTGCTGAAGAAGGTATTACATCTAGTCCGAATAGATAGTAGGAAATTGGTGTAACATCTTTTAATCAGTGTGTGTTTATTCTGGACTAAGTCCCGAGGTTGTTTTGCTTTTGCGGTTTCCTCGTTAACAAAATTCTGGTGTCTGTGTTATTTATTTTCCGCATTATATTTTATTTATATAATAGAAATATCACAGGTTGTATGGGAAAATCATAGTTGACGGATGGAAACACACATATCCCATGACATATTGCAATATATAAAACCATAAAGATTAATACTGCAAAAATCAATCTTTGTTCTTAGAAGGTAGAATTAATCTTTTCGCACGGATTTACACCAAGAGTGGTTACCAAAAGCATATAAAAAGATTTTCTTAACAAAGAAGAGCATACAAAGTCATTAAAGACCATGCATCATAGTTCACATAAGATGATTGTGAACATTCAAGAATCACATAGCAATGCGTACTACTGCCCATTCTTGAATTTCCTTATTTCTGATTCACCAACATCATTCTTGTAAAAGCTAAAGATGAGCTTAGAAGAGAATTAATCCAAGAATCCAAGTGCCCAAAGTCCAGTAGAACAAGTGCGACGAAACGGAGCAAAACACTCAAAAACAATGTACGGGAAAAATACCAACCTCAACTCATTCACATTTAGGATTTCTCATCTACATTTTGAAGATAATTCAAAGAGGAAGCGAATTCAAAAAGAATGAGGTCATTCCGAGTTCGTACGAAGAAGTTATGGCCAAAACAAATTTACTAAATATCGACGTCAAGTATGCATACGGGTTTGCAAACGAATTTTCGTATCCTGGTATGTGTACCATGTAGTCCAAACATCCCGAACTATTATTTTCAAACCTAAACATTTAAGAACCTTAAATACAGATCAAGTTAGGTAGAAAAGAACGATAAGAAAGGTACGTGAATCATTATGAGTTCTCTAAGCAAATAAAAGCACAAATCTTTCTCAAGTTTACAGACATACCTTTTTAGATGAATCCAATTGAATTCTACAGCCTTACCAAACATAATATGTGCGCCCCAATTTTCGTGCTTCCCTCACCTTATACATAACACGGCATTCCTTGGTGAGGATGCACTTAAGACAAACTCAAGTTGTATTGAGGTGAACAATGTCTTGCTCACCACAAGTGACTTTTGGATTATCATGAAAGAGATCACTTTTAGAACCTTTCATATCCAAATCCATCTTTCCAAAGAACTCTTTAAGTTCCAACATCATGGATACTTCCTTCTCCATGGTCATGGAATTTTCTGGGAGATCATTCCTTTTCACACTCAAAGTGTCTTTGACTTTCTTTGGAACCCACTTATGAGTGCGTTTAGAAACAACCGAAAGCTTCTTCCCGTTACTCTCTTCAAGATTTCTCGAAAGAGGATTGGATTTACTATTCTTTTGAAAGTTATTCTTTCTCCGACTGGGAACATCAGATCTTGTCTTCGTCTTTGTGAAGTTATCCTTTTGATAACCATTACGATTGTGAAAAGGATTCGTATGATGTTTATAGGTAAAAATAGGTTTATCACAACACTGATTCCTTTGCCTAAAGGTTGGACAGTTACAACCTGTATCATTAAGGGGATTATCCTTAACATATGATCTTGGTTTCACAACTTCTTGTGAACATCATGAAGTTTCTCATTCCTTATACGGAAACAACATCTCCTTTCTATGTGACCTTTATTTCCGCAATATTGGCAAACATAAGGAATGTTCTTACCTCGATCCGTATGTGCTGACTTTGGAGGTTGATATACTTTGCTCTTTCGAACCTTAATTTCCGGTGAAGGTATTTCACTTTTTCCATCAGTGGAAACCTTTTGTTGAGAAGAATCACTAGCCTTGACAAATTTTACCTCTTTTCCAATAATTGGAGCATCTATTCCCTTATAGCCCAATCCTCGTGTATCATGATGATTTTTACTTGCTCCCAGCATAGCGGTTAATTTGCTTGAACTAGTATTGAGCTTTTTCAAGTCATCTTCCAACATCTTGATTTTATCAAGAGAAGCAGCTAAATCAGCCTCAAGGCGTTTTTCTCGAGAGAGACAAGCACTTTCTTTGTCATCAAAACTAATTTGTTGAGAGTTAAACCTTGCTTCAGATTCTGCAATTTTCTCTTCCAACAAAAAGTACTTTTAATAAAGATTATCACATTCAAGTGACTTCATACATAGGTTTTCCTCAGAATCCTTGAGGATCGATTCGTTAGAATGATTCGAAAATAAACACATGCGTAACATCTTCTCAATTTCTTGTTTTCTCGACGGTGAGACATGAGAAGTTGTAATCTTCTTCATATTCCACGAGTCCAAAAACTTAACATACTCTGAGACTTCCTCATCAACATCTCTATCAATATCTGAATCACCTTCATCAGAAAGTTCATCTAACTCTTCTTCTAGGAGAGTTTCCCAATCAACAGTTTTTACATCAAGAGAATGCTTAGATATTGACTTAGATGTGACAGTTCTCTCAGGTGCATCCAAGCTTATAGAATCATCTGGTAATTTCTGAACTGGTACGTTATTAGAGATAGACTCGTCCATAATAATATCGCTACAAATACAGACTTATAAGGTCTTTAACGTGTTTACCTGCTCCGATACCAATTGAAAAAGCGGGGGTCTAACAACCACACCCAATATTTTTCTTAGCAATCTGTATGGACAAACTCCAATATACTTTCTAAATAATCAACTAGACATTCAGACTCAATCTAGATAAAAAGTATATCAAAGAGTTTATATCTCAATCTCTTGATTTTATATATACTCGAGAAAATAGAAATCTGCGAGTCTTTATCAAATACTAGAGAGATAACTTGGATGGTACCAAAGACCAAATCCAAGTGTCAATCAATTTAAATCAACAACCAAAAGGTCGGATATTCTAATTGATTGAAAAACGCACAACCTGTGATATTTCAATTATATAACAAAATATAATGCGGAAAAGAAATAACGCAGACACCAGAATTTTGTTAACGAGGAAACCTCAAATGCAAAAAAAAAAAAAACAGGACCTAGTCCAGATTGAACACACACTGTATTAAAACGCTACAGACACTAGCCTACTCCAAACTAACTTCGGTCTGGACTGTAGTTGAACCCCAACCAATCTCACACTGATCCAAGGTACAATCATGCTCCTACGTCTCTGATCCCAGCAGGATACTACGTACTTGATTCCCTTAGGTGATCTCACCCACAACTAAGAGTGGCTACGACCCAAAGTCGAAGACTTTAATAAACAAATCTGTATCACACAGAAAAGTCTACGATAATAGATAAATCTGGCTCCCACGAATATACCTACGAGTTTTGTTCCGTCTTTTGATAAATCAAGGTGAACAGGAACTAATTGATAAACCGGTCTTATATTTCCGAAGAACAGCCTAGTATTATCAATCACCTCACAATAGTCTTAATCGACGCGGTGAAAAAAGATATTGTGGAATTACAAACGATGAGACGAAGATGTTTGTGATTACTTTTTATCTTGCCTATCGGAGATAGAAATCTCAAGCCAATTATTACAATTGTACTCGTACGATAGAAACAACAAGATCAGATCACACAACTACAAGAAAATTAGTATCGGTCTGGATTCACAATCCCAATGAAGTCTTTAAGTCGTTAACCTGGTTTAGAAGAAAGAACCAAAGGTTAAAGGAGAATTGACTCTATCTTAGCACAACTAGTATCACACAGATTGCGTGGGGATTAGTTTTCCCAGTTGTTAGAGTTCTCCTTTATATAGTCTTTCAAATAAAGATTTGCAATCAATGTTAGCTTAGTAATAAAGCATTCAATATTCAGTGTTAGATGAAAACCTGATTAGATTCAAGCTAATATTTATCAACCGTTATATCGAAAACATAGCTTGTTATACACACATGAAATGCACGTTCCTGGGATTGTGTAACCTTACCCAAACTTGTACATTAGTTGGTTCAACAATAGTTAACCAAATGGTTATCCATATGATCACTTTTATATCAACCATATTCTTCTTCACTATAACTAGTTCAAATGACTTAATGAACTAGTTAGAGAGTTGTTCAATTGCAAGGAAATCTCATGTACTACACAAGACACAATTGAATCAAAAAGGATTTGATTCACATGAATCGATTCATGAACTCTATAGCGACGGTTTGCAATTGCATTTCTTAGTTTATAAAGATAAGTTCACTAAACATCGTTTTTAGACATAACCTACTCAAGTTCGCAGACTGGGTTCGCGGACTTAAATTCCCAGATGGAGTTCAAAAACTCCAGCAGAAATTCTCGGGTTTGAGAACTTCGCCAGTTCGTGGACTGGGTTCGCGGACTGAGTTCGCGGACTTAGCTCACACACTTCTCCGGTTCACTTGATCAACAAAGTTCGCAAACTTCGGTTCAAGCAATAAGGACTTATACATATATGTGCTTCCACAACAATGCTTATATCCTCCAAATGGTTATATAGTCTAAACTCTCATTTCAATCATTGAAACATTCTCAGAGGACGTTATATAGTTGTTATTCACAAACCATTTTTCGTCAGAGCAATTTTCAAAGTGATTGAAACATAACATGACTTTCGTCACTAAGTAAATATGAACTTGGCATTTCAATAAATAGATAGGCAAGGTGTACTCGGCTCGAAATACCAAATGTGTATAATCTAAGTCTATATAGAAAAACGACTTTTGTCTCAAGATAGAAGATAAATAGACTTTTGAGTAATAGATAAGTTCAAGTCTCCACATACCTTTTAGTCGATGAAGATCCACCAGTTCCTTGAGTAGTCCTTCGTCTTGTATGATGATTTCCATGGAGTTCTTGAGCTCAAATACACTTTCTGTCCTAGTCCGATACCTTAGCTATAGTAGACTAGAAATCAAGACTTATTGTTTTGATCACTAAAATTGACAAACATGCTTGAGATAGCAACGCATGCGAGTTCGACCGAGCAATGCTCTAACAATCTCCTTCTTTGTCAATTTTAATGGCAAAACTATCAATACATATGGATTACAAAAAATATATAAATAAACTTTTGTATGTCCTATTCCACGTGCCTAATCTTCAACATTACTTGAAATCTTCGTCACTTCCAAGTACTCCAATGATCCCAAATGTTATAAGTTTAGCATCACCGTTGTTTAAAATCCGTAGCTATAACAACGAGAAAACAAGAGTTCTCAATCATTGTTATACAGTGTCATAGTATCATTACACATCGTCAAAGTTCAATTGTATCACAACTTTAACAATAATACTATGGTGATATGTCACTTCCCTTAGTCAATACTCCATCTCACATGGAAACCACTCCCCCTTACATAATGATCCGAAAACCATATGTATTTGTAGTGTGAACTACATATTAATTCTCCCCCTTTTTGTCAATAAAATTGGCAAAGGTACAAGAACGGGATCCTAATGAAGTTTCCAAAAGAGAAATTTCATGACCAAAAGAAAGCATATATCATCTTATTTATATGCAATCATAAAGCAGAAGATAAATACATTCATCAAGGAGTTTAAAGATACAAGATAACCCCTATAATATCCCACAACCGCACTCCCCACAAAGATTTGGCAAACGAATGATTTCAAAAGAAAATATTTGTCGACCTTAATTTCAAAAGAAAAGAAGGATTTCTTTGGACATAACAAATCACATACGAGTATGAATTTGAATCCAAAAATACTCAATTAAATTAACCAAAAGAGAACCTATGATTAATTTAATCGAAAATGCTCAACATAAGTGAACTTATGGAGACTCAAAAATACTCAATTAGATTAATCACAAGAGAACCCATAATTAATCTAATCGGAATACACAACCAAATTAACCATAAAAAGTAATCAATTTAATTGGTCATGCTCGACATAAAGTACTTCATGGAGCAACAACTAAGCTAATCATGAGAAAATAATCAACTCAGTCGATAGTGCTCAACATAAGACACCTTACGGAACCTCGCAGTAATACATAAAATATGGATCAGGGAAGATCAATACTGCGGAATACACAAGGATTCATTATATTTTCCATCACTATTCGCACAATGACATACAATAGACATATACCTTGCAAACAAAAGTTCATCCTATCTTCCATCAATAAAGACATAATAGGCTTAACTTTTGTATTTGTCAAAAGTCTATTCATTCTTTTATCAATACATGCATATCGACTTACGAAAGACTTTAATTTTTACAAAGTATGGGACAATCATAGTTCACGGATGCAAACACACATATCCCATGACATATTGCAATATATAAAACCATAAAAATTAATACTGCAAAAATAAATCTTTGTCCTTAGAAGGTAGAATTAATCTTTTCGCATGGATTTACACCAAGAGTGGTTACCAAAATCATATAAAAAGATTTTCTTAACAAAGAAGAACATACAAAGTCATTAAGTACCATGCATTATAGTTCACATAAGATGATTGTGAACATTCAAGAATCCCATAGCAATGCGTACTACTTCCCACTCTTGAATATACTTCTTTGTGATTCACCAAAATCATTCTTGTAAAAGTTAAAAATGAGTTTAGAAGAGAACTACTCCAAGAATCCAAGTGCCCAAGTCCAGTAGAACAAGTGCGACGAACAGAGCAAAACACTCAAAAACAAGATACGGGAAAAAAACCAACCTCAACTCATTCACATTTAGGATTTCTCATCACCATTTTGAATTCAATCAAAGAGGAAGAGAATTCAAAAAGAATGAGGTCATTCCGAGTTCGGACGAAGCAGTTATGGCCAAAACAAATTTACTGGATATCGACGTCAAGTATGCATACGGGTTTGCAAACGAATTTTCGTATCCTGGTATGTGTACCATGTAGTCCAAACATCCCGAACTATTATTTTCAAACCTAAACATTTAAGAACCTTAAATACAGATCAAGTTAGGTAGAAAAGAACGATAAGAAAGGTACGTGAATCATTATAAGTTCTCTAAGAAAATAAAAGCACAAATCTTGCTCAAGTTTATAGACATACCTTTTTAGATGAATCCAATTGAATTATACAGCCTTACCAAACATAATCTGTCCGCCCCAATTTTCGTGCTTCCCCCACCGTATAGATAATAGGGTATTCCTTGGTGAGGATGCATTTAAAACACACTCAAGTTGTATTGAGGTGAACAATGTCTTGCTCACGGCAAGTGACTTTTGAATTATCATGAAAGAGACCACTTTTAGAACCTTTCACATCCAAATCCATATTTCCAAAGAACTCTTTAAGTTCCAACATCATGGATACTTCCTTCTCCATAGTCATGGAATTTTCTGGGAGATTATTCCTTTTCACACTCAAAGTGTCATTGACTTTCTTTGGAACCCACTTATGAGTGCGTTTAGAAACAACCAGAACCTTCTTCCCGTTACTCTCTTCAAGATTTCACGAAAGAGGATTGGATTGACTATTCTTTTGCAAGTTAGTCTTTCTCCAACTGGGAACATCAGATCTTGTCTTCGTCTTTACGAAGTTATCCTTTTAATAACCGTTATGATTGTGAAAAGGATTCGTATGACATTTTTAGGCAAAAACAGGTTTATCACAACACTGATTCCTTTGCCTGAAGGTTGGACAGTTACAACCTGTAGCATTAAGGGGATTAGCCTTAACATATGATCTAGGTTTCACAACTTCTTGTGATGCCCATACAAGAACATCATGAAGTTTCTCATTCCTTATACGAAAACGACATCTCCTTTCTAGGTGACCTTTATTTCCCCAATAGTGGCAAACATAAGCAATGTTCTTACCTCGATCCATATGTGCTGACTTTGGAGGTTGATATACTTTTCTCTTTCGAACCTTAATTGCCGGTGAAGGTATTTCACTTTTTTCATCAGTGGAAACCTTTTGTTGAGAAGAATCACTAGCCTTGAAAATTTTTACCTCTTTGCTAATACTTGGAACATCTATTCCCTTATATCCCAATCCTCGTGTATCACGATGATTTTTACTTGCTCCTAGCATAGTGGTTAATTTGCTTGAACTAGTATTGAACTTTTTCAAGTCATCTTCCAACATCTTGATTTTATCAAGAGCAATAGCTAAATCATCCTCAAGGAGTTTTTCTCGAGCAAGGCAAGCACTTTCTTTGTCGTAAAAACTAATTTATTGAGAGTTAAACCTTGCTTCAGATTATGCAAGTTTCTCTTCCAACAAAAAGTACTTTTGATAAAGATTATCACATTTAAGTGACTTCATACGTAGGTTTTCCTCAGAATCCTTGAGGATCGATTTGTTAGAACGATTCGAAAAATAAACACATGCGTAACATATTCTCAATTTCTTGTTTTCTCGACAGAGAGGAGTCAGAAGAGGTGAGACATGAGAAGTTGTAATCTTCTTCATATTCCACGAGTCCAAAAACTTAACATACTCTGAGACTTCCTCATCAACATCTCTATCAATATCTGAATCACCTTCATCACAAAGTTCATCCAACTGTTCTTCTAGGAGAGTTTCCCAATCAACAGTTTTTACATCAAGAGAATGTTTAGATATTGACTTAGATATGACAGTTATCTCAGGTGAATCCAAGCTTTTAGAATCATCTGGTAATTTATGAACTGGTACGTTATTAGAGATGGACTCGTCCATAATCAGATCGCTACAAACACCAACTTATAAGGTCTTTAACGTGTTTGTCTGCTCTGATACCAATTTAAAAAGCGGGGGTCTAACAACCACACCCAATATTTCGCTTAGCAATCTGTATGGACAAACTCCAATATACTTTCTAGAGAATCAACTAGATAGTCAGACTCAATCTAGATAAAAAGTATATCAAAGAGTTTATATCTCAATCCCTCGATTTGATATATACTCGAGCAAATAGAAATCTTTGAGTCTTTATCAAATACTAGAGAGATAACTTGGATGGTACCAAAGACCAATATCCAAGTATCAATCAATAAAAATCAACAACCAAAAGGTCGGATATTCTAATTGATTGAACAACGCATAACCTGTGATATTTCAATTATATAACAAAATATAATGCGGAAAATAAATAACACAGACACCAGAATTTTGTTAACGAGGAAACCACAAATGCAGAAAAACCCCGGGACTTAGTCCAGGTTGAACACACACAGTATTAAGCCGTTACACACACTAGCCTACTCCAAACTAACTTCGGTCTGGACTGTAGTTGGACCCCAACCAATATCACACTGATCCAAGGTACAGTTATGCTCCTACGTCTCTGATCCCAGCAGTATACTACTTGATTCCCTTAGCTGATCTTACCCACAACTAAGAGTTGCTACGACCCAAAGTCGAAGACTTTAATAAACAAATCTGTATCACACAGAAAATTCTACGATAATATATAAATCCGTCTCCCACGAATATACCTACGAGTTTTGTTCCGTCTTTTGATAATTCAAGGTGAACAGGAACTAATTGATAAACCGGTTTTATATTCCCAAAGAACAACCTAGTAATATCAATCACCTCACAATAGTCTTAATCGACGCAGCGAAAAAAGATATTGTGGAATCACAAATGATGAGACGAAGATGTTTGTGATTACTTTTTATCTTGCCTATCGGAGATAAAAATCTCAAGCCAATTATTACAATTGTACTCGTACGATAGAAACAACAAGATCAGATCACACAACTATAAGAAAAGTAGTATCGGTCTGGCTTCACAATCCCAGTGAAGTCTTTAAGTCGTTAACCTGGTTTAGAAGAAGAAACCAAAGGTTAAAGGAGAATTGACTCAAGCTTAGCACAACTAGTATCACTCAGAATGTGTGGGGATTAGTTTTCCCAGTTGCTAGAGTTCTCCCTTACATAGTCATTCAAATCAGGGTTTGCAATCAATGTTAGCTTAGTAACAAAGTATTCAATATTCACCGTTAGATGAAAACATGATTAGATTCAAGCTAATATTTATCAACCGACAGAAAACATAGCTTGTTATACACACGTGAAATGCACATTCTTGGGCTTGTGTAACCGTACCCAAACTTGTACATTAGTTGGTTTAACAATAGTTAACCAAATGGTTAGCCATATGATCACTTTCATATCAACCATATTCTTCTTCACCATAACTAGTTCAAATGACTCAAATGAACTAGTTAGAGAGCTGTTCAATTGCAAGGTAATCTCATGTACTACACAAGACACAATTGAAGCAAAAATGATTTGATTCACATAAATCGGTTCATGAACTCTATAGCCACGGTTTGAAATTTCATTCCTTAGTTTATAAAGATAAGTTCACTAAACATCGTTTTTAGACATAACCTACTTAAGTTCGCGAACTTAAGTTCTCGGATGGAGTTCACAGACTCCAGCAGAAATTTTCGGGTTTGAGAACTTCTCCAGTTTGCGGACTAGGTTCGCGGACTGAGTTCGCTGACTTATCTCACGCACTTCTCCGGTTCACTTGATCAACAAAGTTAGCAAACTTCGGTTCAAGCAATAAGGACTTATACATATATGTGTTTCCACAACAATGCTTATATCCTCCAAATGGTTATATAGTTTAAACTCTCATTTCAATCATTGAAACATTCTCAGAGGACGTTATATAGTTGTTATTCACAAACCATTTTTCGTCAGCAATTTTCAAAGTGATTGAAACATAACATGACTTTCGTCACTAGGTAAAGATGAACTTGGCTAAAGCTAAAGATTTACCAACACATATTTCGAGAAATAGATAGGCGAGGTAAACTCAGCTTGAAATACCAAATGTGTATAATCTTAGTCTATATAGAAAAACAACTTTTGTCTCAATATAGGAGATAAATAGACTTTTGAGTGATACATAAGTTCAAGTCTCCATATACCTTTTAGTCGATGAAGATCCACCAGTTCCTTGAGTAGTCCTTCGTCTTATATGATAATTGCCATGGAGTTCTTGAGCTCAACTACACTTTCTATCCTAGTCCGAGACCTTAGCTATAGTAGACTAGATATAAAGACTTATAGTTTTGATCACTAACATTGACAAACATGCTTGAGATAGCAACGCATGCGAGTTCAACTGAGCAATGCTCTAACAATAACTCCTTTGTTGATTCTTCTGAATCCCTTGGTAAGAATTTATTACTGTCAGATTCTGATAACATTCCCTCTGATATGACATTCAGCACTATGTGTAAAGCGGAAATGGAACTCACCATAACTCAAAAAAAAATCAGCTGAGGTGTTTGATTTTCTAGGATCTAAGATAAATATGCTTAAAGAAAAACATGATCTGCTCATTGATGAGCTTGAGAAGTCTCTTGGTCGAGAACGTGAACTCTATAGCATAGTTGAGTCCTTATCTAACAATATCGAAAAACTTTCTCAAGGAACTACTCTACAGCGTGAAAATATTAGTACTCTTGAGGATATTGTTAAAGAAGATTCAATTAGAGAAAAACGTTTGGTCGAGACTCATTCATCTGATCTGAACAGCTTTCGTGTTGAAAAGGAGAAATTGGTTGCTTCCCTTCTTCTAGCCCAGGAACAATGCAAATCCTTGAAAAAGGAAAACTCTGTTTTAATGAGAAAAACTTTTGTACAATCTCTAATACTCAGGGGGAATTACAGTATGCGAAGAAAAATTCTCCAAAGGAAGTTTCTGCTAAAAATTGTTTACATAACTTGCAGTCTTCTAAAAGGGATATGAACTTAAAACGGGTTCCTTCCAATGTTTCTCTTCCACGAACCTATTATTTCTGTGGGAAAAAGAATCACTATGTTCAATATTGTTTTGCTAGAAAGAAACATATTTATGATCTTCAAAATCTACTTCTTTTTACAGTCGACGGAGTAAATTGTATGATAACATCAACAATGTACTCCCTTCCTGCAGAAAACCAGAGCTCTCATAAAAGAGACTTCAATGGCCACTCATATCGAAATCTCTACAGGAATCGTGTTTCTCCTTATGGTGAAAATTCCTATACAACAAAAATACACATTCCTAGTGTTTATGAGAATAATTCTGGTAGATCTAAGTCTATAAGGTGGATATTTCTCTCTTCTAATCCTCTGGAACCGATTTCTAGAGGTCCTAGACTTAATCCTCAGAAAAATCCCCTGATGAATTTTCTAAAAAGGTTATGTCGAATTCTTCTGGAATAATAAATAACCAAAGGAAGGTAAGGAATACTAGGTTCAAACTCTCAGATGGTATTTATAACTCATCTCTCAATAATCATGGTGGGATTACATCTCACTTTGTTACCTAGCTCTAGGTAATCTCATCCTTGTATCTAACTTGAGAGTTGCAAGGATGACATTTGCGAGATGCTCAAGTCTACTGTAGGTTACCAGTTGTCTTGTGTTTGATTTAACTGTTTTCATGTTTTGTGAAGGTTGAGTCATCTCCTGACTCCTTGTAACTAGTATGTCTCTTCCTTATGCTCTTATCAAATCTTTTAATTATTGAGCCATGGGAGTAAGAGATATCTGAAAAAAAATAGTATTTTCTTTTTCTTGGATATTGTCTGATCCATTAACACTTCACATCTAGTCAACGAACGTCCGTGTCTTTCTTGAGAGTTTTAGGGTTTCCATAACAAGGGTGTCGTTCTCTTGTTTGTAAACATATATATACATATACATATATATATATATATATATATATATATATATTGTCTTTTCCTTCCATAATAAAAAAAAGGAAGAAAAATGGAGAACTCCTCAAGACCTCAAGAAGTGGTGAATCTTGAGATGGAAGAAGACATTAAAGGATGTGATTCAGTTCAAGAACTTGTCTTGAAAAAGATGATTGAAAGGAAAGAGTATAACTCCTGGATTGGAGAATCTGTCAAGGATTTAATTCTTTTTCAGAATGACTCTAGGGTCGAATTTTCAAATCTTCAACTGCAAATAAATCAGCTTATTGATGGTCATACCAAAATCCTTGATAATCAAAAGATCTTGATCAGGAATCAGAAGAAACTCATCATGGACCGTGTCAAAGCTAGGTGTCTTTCCCGTATTGTTGATCAGAAATTTAATGTTCTAACTCATGAACATAAAGTCTCTACCATCAAAATATTAAGGGATATCAGTGATACCTTTTATGATGGACCCTTTCAAAGGTATGATGTTATCAAAGAAACTTGATTTTTGTTTTTTTTTGTCTAAGAAACTTCTTATGAGAATTTATTCTTGTGTTTTAATAAGGATAACTAGGGTTTGGAATAAAAATTATTGTGAGCACACATATCTATTTCCAATTGAAAGAGCGGGGGTCTAACAACAACACCCAATATTTCGCTTAGCAATCTGTATGGACAAACTCGAATATACTTTCAAGAGAATCAATAAGACTCAATCAATTAAAAGTATATCTACGAGTTTATCTCTCTCTCTCTTGATTTGAATTACTCAAGCAGGAACTGCGAGTTCTAATCAAATGCAGGAATAACTTGGATGGTACCAAAGAACAATATCCAAGGATCAATCAATGACAATCAACAACCAAAGGTTTGACTACTCTAATTGATGATCTAACGCACACCCTGTATTATTTCAATAATAAAGATAAAAGAATATAATGCGGAAATTGAAATAGCACTGACACCAGAAATTTTGTTAACGAGGAAACCGTAAATGCAGAAAAACCTCGGGACCTAGTCCATATTAAACACACACTGTATTAAGCCGCTACAAACACTAGCCTACTCCAAGATAACTTCGGACTGAACTGTAGTTGAACCCAAATCAATCTCCTACTGATCCAAGGTACAGTTATGCTCCTACGCCTCTGATCCCAGCAGGATACTGCGCACTTGATTCCCTTAGCTGATCTCACCCACAACTAAGAGTTGCTACGACTCAAAATCGCAGGCTTTGACAATAAACAAATCTGTCTCATACAGAAAAGTCTATCAAAGTATCAATCTGTCTCCCACGGATAAACCCTAAAGGTATTGTTCCATCTTTTGATAATAATCAAGATGAACAGGAACCAATTGATAATCCGGTCTTATATTCCCGAAGAACGGCCTAGAGTTATCAATCACCTCACAACAATCTTAATCGTATGGTAGCGAAACAAGATGTTGAGGAATAACAAACAATGAGACGAAGATGTTTGTGATTACTTTTTACATCTTTCCTATCAGAGATATCAATCTCAAGTCAATCAATCTGATTGTACTCGTACGATAGAAGATGCAAGATCAGATCACACAACTATGATAAAAGTAGTATCGGTCTGGCTTCACAATCCCAATGAAGTCTTTAAGTCGTTAACCTGGTTTTAGAAGAAGAAAACCAAAGGTTAAAGGAGAATCGACTCTAGCGCGCAAACTAGTATCGCGCATAAGGTGTGGGGATTAGTTTTGCACAATACCAGATGTCTCCTTTATATAGTCTTTCAAATCAGGGTTTGAAATAAATGTTAGATTAGTAACAAAGCATTCAATATTCACCGTTAGATGAAAACCTGATTTAGATTCAAGCTAATATTTCTCAACCGTTAGATCGAAAACTTAGCTTGTTACACACACTTGACAATGCACGCTTCTAGGTTTGTTAACCATACCCAAACATATGCACTTGTTGGTTCAACAACAGTTAACCAAAAGGTTATCCATATGAGCATTTCATATCAACCATGTTCTTCTTCACCATAACTAGTTCAAATGACTTCAAATGAACTAGTTAGAGAGTTGTTCAATTGCAAGGAAATCTTATGTACTACACAAGACACAATTGAAGCAAAGATGATTTGATTCACTTGAATCGGTTCATGACCTTTTATATCCACGGTTTGCAAACTGCATTCCTTAGTCTTTTTAAGTTTAAGTTCAGAAATCATATTCAGATATATAACCTTCTCAAGTTCGCAAACTAGGTTCGCGGACTTAAGTTACCGGGCAGAGTTTACAAACTTTAGCAGAAATTCTCGGGTATGAGAACTTCGCCGGTTTGCGGACTTAGCTTCACGCAAGTAGTTTGTCAACTCCAGTAGAAATTCTCGGGTTTGAGAACTTCGGCAGTTCGCGGACTTGGCTCACGCCATTCTTCCGGTTCTCTTGATCAACAAAGTTCGCAAACTCTGGTTCAAGGAATATGACTTATACATAAATGTGTTTCCACAACAATGCTTATGTTCACCATTGTTTATGTAATCTAAACTCTCATTTTAATCATTGAAACATTCTTAGAGGACGTTATATAGTTGTTACACCATTTCTCGTCAAATCAATTTTCAAGATGATTGAAACATATCATGACTTTCGTCACATGGTAAATATAAACTTGATCGAAGCGAAAAGCTTACCAACACATATTTCGAGATATAGATAGGCGATGTATACTCGGCTCGAAATACCAAATGTGTATAATCCAAGTCTGTATATATATCATACGACTTCTTGTCTCAAAGAGTAGGAGATAGAGTAGATATACTTTTGAGTGATAGATAAGTTCAAGTCTTCACATACCTTTTTTTCAAGAAGTTCCACCGGTTCCTTGAGTAGTTCTTCTACTTGTATGATGAATCTCCATGAAGTCCTTGAGCTCAACTACACTTTCTATCCTAGTCCGAGACTTATCTATAATAGACTAGAAATGAAGACTTATAGTTTTGATCACTAACATTGACAAACATGCTTGAGATAGCAACGCATGCGAGTTCGACCGAGCAATGCTCTAACAATCTCCCCCTTTGTCAATTTTAGTGACAAAACTATCAATACATATGGAATACAAAAAAGATAAAGAAACTTTAGTAGATCATATTCCACATGTCTAATATTCAACATTCCTCGAAATCTTCGTCACTTCCAAGTACTCCAATGATCCCAAAGTTTGTAAGTTTAGCATCACCGCTGTTGAAGATTCGTAGCTATAACAATAAGAAAACATAATTCTTGATCATTGTTATACAGTGTCAAAGTATTATTACACAGCGTCAAAGTTCAATTGTATCACAACTTCAACAATAATACTATGGTGATATGTATCACTGCCCCTTAGTCAATACTCCATCTCACATGGAAACCACTCCCCCTTACATAATGATCCGAAAACCATATGTATTTGTAGTATGAACTACATATTAATTCTCCTTCTTTTTGTCAATAAAATTAGCAAAGGTACAAGAACGGGATCATAATGAAATTTTCGAGAGACATTTCATGACAAAAGAAAAAAATACATACCAACAAATTTAGATGCAATTATAAATCCGAAGCTAAATGCATTCATCAAGGAGTTTTAAGATACAAGATAACCCCTCTAAAATTCCACAGCCGCACACCCCTCAAGATATGACCATTAAGCACAAGTTCAAAAGAACTCTCCCCCATTTGATGTCATTCCCGAAAGAACAACAAGAGCGACCTTAATTTCAAAAGATAAGAAGGATTTTATTGGACACCAAAAACCATGAGAACGATTTTCTATATCCAAAAAACTCAATCAAATTAATCACAAGTAAACCCATGATTAATTTAATTGGAATATACAATCAAATTAAACACAAGAGGTGATCAATTCAATTGATTATGCTCAACACAAGAGAACTTATGGAGACACGAAAAAACTCAACTAGATTAATTACAAGAGAACCCATAATTAATCTAATTGGAATACACAACTAAACTAATCACAAAAGTAATCAATTTAATTGTCATTTGTTTTGCTCGACATAAGAAAACTTATGGAGCAATAACTAAATAACCAAACAAGATGATTAATTTAGGTCAATATACTCGACATAACATATCTCACGGTACACCTAATAAATCAACTTGTTTGTATAGTGCTCAACATAATATGCATAACTGAGCCTCATAATAATACATAAAATATGGATCAGGGATGATCAATACTTCAGAATACACAAGGATTCATTATATCTTCAATCACTATTTGCATAACGACAATTAGTAGACATAATCCTTGAAAACAAAATATTTTAACCTATCTTCCATCAAATATTGACAATATAGGCTTAACTTTTGTATTTGTCAAAAGTCCATTCATTCTTTTACCAGTACATGAATACCGAACATGAACGACTTTACTTTTGACAAAGTATGGGCAAACATAATTCACAGACATAAACACCAATATCCCATAACAAATTGAAATATAACAAATCATAAAGATTAAATACTGCAAAACATCATCCTCCAAAAAGTTTTTAGAATTTAAACCAATAAACCTAAAAAAAAAAAGATGAAAAATAATAGCTATGTGTAGTCACAATCATGCTATTCAAAGCACTAGTTATTCTTCCAACTAAACCAAAAAGAAGACATACTAGGCAACAATGTCTTTGAGAAATTCCTTATCATTCCCGAACTCCTTGTCGTCAACAACCATTGGAATATAAGGTTCGTGGAGGAAGGAGTCAATACCAACGAACCGTCTTGGCTGACGATGTCGAACCAGGGCCTTCTGAATTTCCTAAGATCTTAAAACGCAATCCTTTATTTCACTAATTTCTTTTCTTACTTCCTTCAACTCATCAAGAACACCGGAAAACTTCTGAGAGTTAGAAGGGACATCCCTTGGATTTCTTGTATTCCTCCTCTTTCTTTTCAAGGAATGAGTCACTGGAGATTTATCTTTTTCCTTGATTGATGGCTTAACAATCATATTGACATCTTTTCCATTCAAAGACATGATGCTTAGATAACAATTATAAACAACTGGTTTTTGTGAGTGGAATTCACAATCTCATCAAGCAGTCTTAAAATATAAAGAATATCAGAGAGGAAAAATGAATGTAGGGTTCGCAACCTTTAAACAGGTTCATGGACGTCCAACTCTAAACCCTATAAAGAGTAGAATTTTCAATAATAACCCTTTACTTTATTTGATAGACAGGAAAACAAACCAAAAAAAAACCTTTTCCTAAATCCTGAGTGGTACACAATCTTATCTCTTTTGATCAGGCACATGAGACAAGATTTACCAAACAACACAATAAATTTGTGTTGTGGTGAACAACAATTTGTCCACCATTTTCCTCTAGAGAGGAATACTCAAACTTCTGTCTATCAAAGCGATTTTACCATACCTTCTTTTCTAATGGTCTTATTTTGTCTTTGGAAACCAACTTCTTAGTCGAAGATAAAATCCTACATACCTCGGTAGTCTTCTGAGCAAGTTTAAGCTTCCTTGCCAATCGATTTGCTTTTCGTTGAAGTTTGTTGGTGTGCCTCACTTGATGTTTGTACTTGTAACATCTTGATAGTTCATGACCCTTCTGAGAACAAAACGAGCACGTCAAACTTGGATAGTATTCAGGCATCTGTGGTGTGAACGCAGCTAGACACATAGTAGATCCTGAACCATTACAACCAGAGTTTCCAAAGGATGGGTCAATTTATTCTTCCAGCTTTATTGGATTCTCCTCTTCACCGAAACCATCAAGGTTGATATATGTACTGCTACAATTATCAAAATCAATGTTTTCACATAGAAGACCGACACTTGATTTCCTGTCTTCATCAGAATCATAGATCTCAGACATCTCATCAAGTGTTACAGCAAGACCTTTGTTCCCAGTGTATTTTCTACGATTTGGTAACTCGTATGCAAAATGACCAAAGCCTTTACACTTAAAGCACTGTGGCATATCCTCGTCATCAGCCTCGTCAGCATCCCGGTTTTTAGGAAGAACGCGATTGTGAGGCTTATCTGATGACTTAGGTTTGTCTCTTGAAAACCGTTTACTTCTCTTCAATAGAAGATCCCTAAATTGTCTTTTGATCAAGGAGACTGATTTTCATCCGAAAAATCATCCTCAGACCGATCATCCTCTGAGACATGAACACTTTTACCTTTATCAAGTAATTTAGTGTTCTTCTGTGCTTTAAAGGAAATATCCCTTCCGATTTTGGATGTTTGCTCATGATCAAAGATCTTTAGATTTCCAATCAATGTATTTCTGGAAAGATTATCAAGGTTATTTCCCTCAACGATTGAATGCTTCTTAGACTCATATCTAGATGCCAGCGACCTGAGAATTTTCATCACAATGTCCTTTTCAGGAATAGTCTTACCCAATGCAAAAGATGTATTAACAATTTCAGACACTCTGTGATTAAACTCATCAAATGTATCTTCATCTGCCATACGAAGGTTCTCCCAGTCGGAATTAAGATTTTGAAGTCTAGTTTCCTTTTCACTGAAGTTACCTTCAAATATGGTTTCTAAGATATCCCAAACATCTTTAGACCTAGTGCAATTTGACACATGGTGCTGAAAATTTATGGTAATGGCATGTATGATTGCATTCAAACCGTCAGAATTTTTCTTTGCAGTAAGTATGTCGGCAGGACTGTATTCACCAATATTCTTGGGAACGTTTACATCTCCAACTGCCACAACGGGAGCATCATAGCCATTAACAACATATACCCATGATTGAAAATCACGTGCTTGAAAAAAAGCTCGCATAGAAATTTTACCATAAGTAATTAGAGCCATCGAAGACTAGTGATACGTTAATAGAGATAGCACCTCTGTCCATAGAGTCAGATCGCTACAAACACATACTTGTAAGGTCTTGAACGTGTTTGTCTGCTCTAATACCAATTGAAAAAGCGGGGGTCTAACAACACCACCCAATATTTTGCTTAGCAATCTGTATGGACAAACTCGAATATACTTTTAAGAGAATCAGCAAGACTCAATAAATTAAAAGTATATCTACGAGTTTATATCTCTTGATTTGATTTACTCAAGCAGGAACTGCGAGTTCTAATCAAATGCAAGGAATAACTTGGATGGTACCAAAGACCAATATCCAAGGATCAATCACTGAAAATCAACAACCAAAGGTTGGATTACTCTAATTGATGATCTATCGCACAACCTGTATTATTTCAATTATAAAGATAAAACAATGTAATGCGGAAATTGAAATAACACAGACACCAGAAATTTTGTTAACGACGAAACCGCAAATGCAGAAAAACCCCGGGACCTAATCCAGATTGAACACACACTGTATTAAGCCGCTACAGACACTAGCCTACTCCAAGCTAACTTCGGACTGGACTGTAGTTGAACTCCAATCAATCTTCCACTGATCCAAGGTACAATTATGCTCCTATGCCTCTGATCCCAGCAGGATACTGCGCACTTGATTCCCGTAGATGATCTCACCCACAACTAAGAGTTGCTACGACCCAAAATCGCAGGCTTTGACAATAAAAAAATCTGTCTCACACAGAAAAGTCTATCAAAGGATCAATCTGTCTCCCACAGATAAACCCTAAAGGTTTTGTTCCGTCTTTTGATAATAATCAAGGTGAACAGGAACCAATTGATAATCCGGTTTTATATTCCCGAAGAACAGCCTAGAGTTATCAATCACCTCACAACAATCTTAATCGTATGATAGCGGAACAAGATGTTGCGGAATAACAAACAATGAGACGAACATGTTTGTGATTACTTTTTAAATCTTTCCTATCGTAGATATCAATCTCAAGCATATAAATCTGATTGTACTAGTATGATAGAAGATGCAAGATCAGATTATACAGCTACAATAAAAGTAGTATCGGTCTGGCTTCACAATCCCAATGAAGTCTTTAAATCGTTAACCTGGTTTTAGAAGAATAAAACCAAAGGTTAAAGGAGAATCGACTCTAGCACACAAACTAGTATCACAAGTAAGGTGTCGGAATTAGTTTTGTACACTAGATGTCTCCTTTATATAGTCTTTCAAATCAGGGTTTGAAATAAATTTTAGATTAGTAACAAAGCATTCAACATTCACCGTTAGATGAAAACCTGATTTAGATTCAAGATAATATTTCTCAACCGTTAGATCGAAAACTTAGCTTGTTACACACACTTGACAATGCACGCTTCTAGGTTTTTTAACCGTACCCAAACATATGCACTTGTTGGTTCAACAACAGTTAACCAAAAGGTTAGCCATATGAGCATTTCGTATCAACCATGTTCTTTTCACCATAACTAGTTCAAATGAACTATTTAAAGAGTTCAATTGCAAGGAAATATTATGTACTACAATAGACACAATTGAAGCAAAGATGATTTGATTCACTTGAATCGGTTCATGAACTTGTATAGCCACGGTTTGCAAACTGCATTCCTTAGTCTTTTTAAGTTTAAGTTCAGAAATCATCTTCAGATATATGATGTAGTTTTAAAAGTGGTAGTAAAGTTCGTTCAACTCGGACTCGATAAGATTGGGTTCTAGACTTAAAATATAGAAAACACTAAAAATAAAGAAAATATATATACAAAAGGTTTGTCACAATATCGAGAGAGACTGAGACTCAGGATTCCACCAAATTCCATTCATGTGACTCAAATAATAATTCCAATCAATTATAGTTCAAATATGGACTCTTGTTCTTTGCCAAAAATAGATTTTTGAAAAGCAATGACTGTAAATCACAAGCATGATGTATCAAAAATACATAGACCAAGCATACACCATCAAACGAAATCACACCCATTCAATAAAAATCATAAATCGATTAAAAATAAATGCAAATAATCATAAAAGAATTATTAGAATTACCACATGCGTGAAATAGGGCTTCCTCCGTCATCCCAGTGTTAGGGTTTAGCTTCTCATATCAAAAACAGGCTCAAAAGAATAAATCATGGCTCAAAAGTTGTTTTTATTGAAGAGATGATATGATTCAGTGAATATGCAACGACGTAATGGCGTTACAGAGTTCACTGTTACAGGAAGTGTGGCTAACTGAAGATAAATGTGGCAGTTCAGCTGTTACAGAGAGAATACTGAAGCAGTGTTGCGAATTTGAGACGCTATTCTTATTTGCAACGTTGTTCTTCAGCACCAACAGCAGCAGCAGCGACAGGCTTCCTGTAATCTCTGATTCTCGCCTCCTGAGCTCTCCTCTCGACCCCAAACTCTCGACGTTCCTTCTTCTAGGGGACCTAAGCATCCTATTTATACATAAAAGGGTCATTGAATCTTTCCCAAATCGCATCAAAATCTCTTCTTTCCTTCCTTGGCAGTCACGGCAATAATTCCTTCCAGAAATTGTTTTACGCGTTTCTGAGTTCTCCCACTTATATCAAACTCTTCTTTAGATAGAATATGTACCTATGGAACGAATTTTAGGTCTTTATTCTCTCTGAATTTCCTAAAACAAATCCACATAGCCGTATTTTCTTATTCACCTCTGTTTCCCTTTTCCGGCCATTCCATCCCAATTCGATCGATCCAATTTCTTCTAGTAAACTTGTATAGCCATGAGAAGTCCAGCCCAATCAATTTTCGGTGTTGAATCTATTTAAAACTGCCCAAAGCTTCACGTCCAAAATCTGCAGACGTGAAGTCTCTTTTCCCGCCAATATTTCTAATTTGAAACGTGAAGAAGGTGGGTGTCCCCCTATCCTGTGTTGTCCTCCCTTTAGCAGCTGCCTGGAAATAGGTCACCCCTTAGTAATTAGGTTACTCCTTATCCAAAATGAGATTCCGTATAGTAATTTTCTCCCACGAGCACAAAAATCGCTTTTCGAGCCAATTTCGCCGCAAAAGCTTATTTCTCCAAAATACCTACAGGGACATAAAAAGCCATAATAAATATAAAATCGAGCACTAATAATATATACAATTGAGATTATATAAGACACAAAAATGTGCCTATCAAATACCCCCAAACTTATTATTTGCTAGTCCTCGAGCAAATTAAATAGGAAATCAAATCCTAACTCACTGTCACAGGCATCGTCGATTGCATTTAGCGTAAGCAATAAGCCTTTAAACCCCTAGGTTTCCCTAGTGGCCGAGTTATAGTCTCGCGAGGGATTACTAGAGATATACCCACAAAACCTTTACTCCATACCTTAGTTATCTACGCAGAACCTTGGAAGGCACTAAAGAATCTCCTTGGTTGGCATACTTATTGACTACAGGAAGAAGTACCCTGATGCGAAATTCCAATTGTTGTACACGAGTTTGCACTCAATCATACTAAAATTCATATAAAGTGACAGAGCTCTACTCAAATAGTTGCACTATGGACATCAATATCCGGAGTCAAAACTAATCACATGGATAGATCAAGAAGATGGATATAGAAAAACATAGATGGTTTTGATGATTATTAAGTGAACGGCGTTTCCCATATCTGTCTGATGGCCTCCGCCAAAATGAACCTATCCTAATGGATTGAGATATTAGTCTGACTTATATCAACACACTGGCATATACAAGGGAACCAGTGGTCGATAACCTAACTCTAGGTCAACACAACTGGCATATACAAGGGTACCAGTGGTCGACTTTATTGAATTTATTCCTTTTGGTCAAATGGTCCGGTCTCATTTTTTTTTTAACTTTTTGGTAACTACCATTTTTTTTTTCATCTCTTTTTTTTTTTCTTTCATGGTATCTCAATCACTCTAATTCACCCTAGCATTGGTAACAACTTGAATCGTGGGCCCCACCTATCACTTAGAGAAACATAGTTTAAAAACAAAATAAAATAAAAATAGAAGTGAAAAGGACTCAACGAGATATGGTGAAACTATCATGTTATTTCTAACACCTGAGCTCTGTGATTTTATGAATAGACTCTTTAGATGTTTCCATCTAATCAGATTGGTTCCTCAACTCCTACAACCAAAATTCTTCCATCCACTTAGATTAGTTAGTGCAATCCTCAATAGGCATAAATTTCTAGGTTATGGAGTTTATTTATTCATACTGCAACTAAAAATTTTCTCCCATACCCCCAAACTTAAATCTAACATTGTCCTCAATGTTCTAAAGATGAAATTAAAAGCATGAACAAGGAGAAACTGTTACCATTTGAAGCAAAAGAGATAAGGAATGATATTACCGTGTCACATGAATGTTGGGTTACCTCCCAAGAAGTGCTAAGTTTAAAGTCTTCAACCAGACTAAGAAAGGATTAGTCACCTCATAAAATCATAAAGTAATAGCCGAAATTTCTGTGGGTCATCAAAACCAAATAGAGCTATCACAAATAAAAGGAATCTGCAACCTGCCAAGAAAATTAACAAATAAAGCGCACCCTTGTCTAGTTTCCTGTTTAAGAAAACTACATCTAGCTGTGGTTCAGGTTCTATAACTGGGTCCAAATAAAATATTTTCATGGGTTGGAATTCCTCAAAGCTAAGATCCGGTTCAGGTATTAGAGTCTGAAGAAACTCAAGTAAAAATTTAAAAGCACATAATAATAACCTGAATAATTGAGGATCCTTAAAGTCAATCAGTTTTGACTCACACAATCGACCATGATGAAACTGGTGGTCAATCTTAAGCAAATGTATCGACCCTAATCTCTTAAAGTAATTAGGTTTAGTCTCAAAACTAAATAATTGACACATCTGAAATTTATACGTTCCCACAATTGGTTGAAAAATATTTGGTGGGAAAACAAAGTCAATCTGGATATCATAGCCTGGGTAAACCACATCAACCAGAGGATGGGTTTCTAACAACTGAACTTCCTTATGGACATCACTAGGTTCAGGAAAACGTGTATGAAGATAATCTTGTTAAATGGTTGAGGCACATATGTCAAGTCCCAAGTGAGAGACCTTTCTCGAGAAGTTCCACCTGTTCCTTGAGTAGTTCTTCTACTTGTATGATGAATCTCCATGAAGTCCTTGATCTCAACTACACTTTCTATCCTAGTCCGAGATTTAGCTATTATAGATTAGAAATCAAGACTTATAGTTTTGATCACTAACATTGACAAACATGCTTGAGATAGCAACGCATGCGAGTTCGGCCGAGCAATTCTCTAACACCAATGATTTTCATCTTGCAATGTTTTTAGATTTATTTGTTTAATTATAAAGTTTATTTGGAAGATGATTTTGCAGTATTAAGCTTTATTGGTTTTATCCATTGTGAAAATTGTTACGGGATATGTGTGTTTGCATCCGTGAACTATGGTTGTCCAATATATGTCAAAAGTTAAGCCTATTATGTCATTATGCAAATATTGATGGAAGATAGGATGAACTTTTGATTGCGAAGATTAAGCTATTATATGTTTTTATGCAAATATTGATGAAAAATAGAATGAATCTTTGAATATTCCGCAGTATTGATCTTTCCCTGATCCACTTCTATGTGAAAGTACTGAGCGGTTCCATAAGTTCTCATAAGTTGAACATTTCCGATTAAATTAATCATGGGTTCTCTTGTGGTTAATTTAATTGAGTTTTTTGGATACAAATTCATGTTTCATGTAATTTGTTAATGCCAAAGAAACCCTTCTTTTCTTGTAAAACTAAAGTCGCTCTTGTTGTTCTTTTGGGAATGACATTTTTTGGGGGAGAGTTCTTAATTGAACTTGTACTTAATTGCCAAATCTTTGTGGGGAGTGCGGTTGTGGAATATTGTAGGAGTTTCTTGTATCTTTATAAACTCCTTGATGAGTACACTAAGTTTCGACTATGTGAAATCATCGAAACAAAGTTGATATGTTCTCTTTTAGTCATGAAGTATCTCTATGAGGATTTCATTATGATCCCACTAGTTTTCATACCTTTGCCAATTTATATTGACAAAAAAGGGAGAATTAAAATGTAGTTCACATTAGAAATACATACGGTTTACGAATCATTATGTAAGGGGGAGTGGTTTTCATGTGAGATGAAGTATTGACTAAGGGGGAGTGATACATATCACCATAGTATTCTTGTCAAAGTTGTGATACAATTGGACTTTGATGATGTGTAATAATACTATGACACTGTATAACAATGATTGGGAGCTACTGTTTTCTCATTTTTATAGCTATGGATCTTCAACAACTATGATACTGATTTGAACGCGTTCAGAATCACTAGAGTACTTGGAAGTGACGAACATTTCTAGTAATGTTGAAGAACCAAGGAAATCAAGCATTTGGATGAGAAGCTACAAAGTTTATTTATTTTGTAATCCATATGTATGGATAGTTTTGTCACTAAAATTGACAAAGAGGGAGATTGTTAGAGCACTTATCGGTCGAACTCGCAAGCATTGCTATCTCAATCTTGTTGTCAAGTTTAGTTGCCAAAACTATAAGTCTTGATTTCTAGTCTACTTATATCTAAGTCTCAGATTAGGATAGAAAGTGTAGTTGAGCATTAGACTTCACGACGTTCATCGATTGAAGACGAAGAACTACTAAGGGGAGATTGTGGAAATTCATCAACAAAAGGTATGTGCATACTTGAACTCATCTATCACTCAAAATTCTATCTACTCTATCTCCTATGTGAGATAAAAGTTGTATAGCTATATAGACTTCGATTATACACATTTGATATTTCGAGCTGAGTTTAACTCGCTTACATATGTCTCAAAATATGTGTTGATAAGTTTCCGCTTTAACCAAGTTCATCTTATATTCTTGGCAAAAGTCAAAAGATGATCATGTGAAAATCGCCTTATAACATCTTACATGATTTGTGTGAGAAAGTCATTTGATGTAGACTCGGAATTTTTCGTATTGATCATTCGATCACTTGAAAATTTCTTTGAAGCTAATAGTTTGTATGATACATCTATTGTCATCTTCTAAGAATTTTTCAATGATTGAAATGGGATTTTAGAACAAATAACCATGATTGGATATAGCACAATATGCGTACTTGGATGCTAACTGTTGAAAGTTATGCCAAGTCTGGGAACCATAGTATTGATACATGTATGCATATTGATTGGTTAATGAAAGTCCGTTATGCATACTGGCGTGAGTTTCAAGTTCCGAAAATCAACTAAGTTTGGAAGGTATGCGTACCCGTTCGTATACTGGCGAACCCAAACTTAGTCCGTCCACTTAGGTATGTGTAACCCGGATGCATACTTGAGTAGGTTATGTTCTAAAATCGATTTGTTCATAAACTAATACATTTATATATTAAGGAATGCAATATTTTGCAAACCATGGATATAATGTTCATGAATTGAATCGAGTGAATCAAAATCGACTTTGCTTCAATTGTGTCTTGTATACTTCTATGAGAATATAAACAATTGAACAACTCTAGAACTAGTTTCATTTTAGTCAGTTGAACTAGTTATGGTTAAGATGAACAAGGTTAATATGAAAGTGTTCATATCGCTCACTTCGGTTTACTATTGTTGAGCCAATAAAGGTGTATACATTTAGGTACGGTTACTCATATCTAAATGAAGTCACTTTTCATTTGTGTGTAACAAGCTAAGTTCGGTCTAACGGTTGAAACATATTAGCTTGGGTCTAATCAGGTTTTCATCTAACGATGAATATTGAACGCTTTGTTACCAAGGTAACATTGATTGCAAACCCTTATTTGAAGACTATATAAGGGAGAACTCTAGCAACTGGGAAATCTAATCCTCACACCTCCCGTGTGATACTAGTTGCAACTAGATTCGATTCTCCTTTAACCATAGGTTTTTCCAAAACCCAGTAGGTTAACGACTTAAAGACTTCATTGGGATTGTGAAGCCAGACCCAACTATTTCTCTGTAGTTACGTGTTCTGATCTTGTTGTTTTCTATCGTATTGAGTACTATCTTCTCTAAGATTTGCTCGAGATTTAATCTCCGATAGGCAAGATAAAAAGTAGTCACAAACATATTCGTCTCATCGTTTGTGATTCACAATATCTTGTTTCGCTACCATATGATTAAGATTATTGTGAGGTGATTGATATTACTAGAATATTCTTCAGGAATATAAGTATGGTGTATCAATTGGTTCCTGTTCACCTTGATTTATCAAAAGATGGAACAAAACTCATAGGTATATCTGTGGGAGACAGATTTATCTATTCAACAGACTTTTCTGTGTGAGACAAATTGGTTTATCAAGTCTTCGACTTTGGGTCATAGCAACTCTTAGTTGTGGGCGAGATCAGCTAAGGGAATCAAGTGCGCAGAATCAGACGTGGTTCTAGAGGCATAAGTACCTTGATTAGTGTGAGATTGGTTATGGCTCAACTACATTCCAGTCCGAAGTTAACTTGGAGTAGGCTAGTGCCTGTAGCGGGTTAATACAGGTCCCGGGGTTTTTCTGTATTTGCGGTTTCCTTGTCAACGAAATTTCTGGTGTCTGTGTTGTTTCTTTTCCGCATTATATTTTCTATATAATTGAAGTATCACAGGTTGCGCGTAAGTTCAATCAATTGTTAATCCAACCTTTGGTTTTTGATTAAATTAATTGACATCATGATATTGGTTTTTGATACCGTCCAAATTATTTCTTCTATTAACTAGAATATACTGATGTTGATGGTGGTTTTTAGCTTAGGGTTAAAATCGTAAAACCTTACATCTGACATGACGTCACAACGACCAGTAGCGCATTTATTGAATCATTCAACATGCCTACGTAAGAATTACCAAGGTACCTTTTTTTATACATGTGACATGTTCCACGACAGAACCCTTAGTATTGACCGTACTAAACCCTAATTCTCACGCCACCGTGCCAATGGCAAACCATGCCATCCACGTCTCCGCACCAAGGCATGCCAACCATGCCAGCTGCACTACCGTGCCAATAGCAAACCATGCCAGCCACGTCTCCGCGCCAAAGCATGCCAACCATGCCAGCCGCACCACACGTTCCAATGGCAAGCCATGTCGGCCACGTCTCCGCGCCTAGGCATGCCAACCATGCCAGCCACGTCTCCGCGCCAAGGCATGCCAACCATGCCAACCACACCACATGTGCCAATGGCATGCCGTGCCATCCACATCTCCGCGCAAAGGCATGCCAACCATGCCAGCCGTACCACATGTGCCAATGGCATGCCGTGCCAGCCACATCTCCGCGCCAAGGCATGCCAACCATGCCAGCCGCACCAGTGTGCCAATGGCATGCCGTGCCATCCACATCTCCGCGCCAAGGCATGCCAACCATGCCATCCGCACCACATGTGCTAATGGCATGTCGTTCCAGCCACATCTCTGCGCCAAGGCATGACAACCATGCCAGCCACGCTACCGTGCCAATGGAAAACTATGCCAGCCACGTCTCCATGCCGGCCATGCCTTCCTGCCACTGGCTTCCCAAAATAAAGGGTTACAACAATCAACGGCCACCCTTACACCTGAGATGCAGATCTTAACCGTCCAAGGCCACCAGCTAACGCGTGGTAACCTTTGGCCCAACGCCAAGCCCTAATTTTGGCCGCGCCCAAACTATGCCAAAACCCTAGTTTTTGGCCGTGCCTAAAATACGCCAAAATCCTATCCTGGCCACACCTAAACCGTGCCAAAGCCATGTCGGCCATGCCTTCATACCGCTGGCTGCAAAAATGAAGGGTTGTAACAATCAAAAGGCCACCCTTCCACCTGAGATGCAGATCTTAGCCGTCCAAGGTCACTAGCTAACGCATGGTAACCTTTGGCCCAACATCAAGCCCTAATTTTGGCCGAGCCTAAACTAAGACAAATTCCTATATTGGACGCGTCTAACACATTCCAACCATGCCATCCGCACCACATGTGCCAATGGCATGCCGTGCAACCTTTCTGCGCCAAGGCATGCCAACCATGCCACATGTGCCAATGGAATGCCGTGCCAGCCACATCTCCGCGCCATGGCATGCCAACCATGCTGCATGTGCCAATAGCATGTCGTGCCACATCTCCGCGCCAAAGCATGCCAACCATGCCACTAGTGCCAATGGCATGCCGTGCCAGCCACATCTCCGCGCCAAGGCATGCCAACCATGCCGCATGTGCCAATAGCATGTCGTGCCACATCTCCGCGCCAAAGCATGCCAACCATGCCACATGTGCCAATGGCATGACGTACTAGCCACATCTCCGCGCCAAGGCATGCCAACCATGCCACATGTGCCAGTGGCATGCCGTGCCAGCCACACCACTGTGCCAAAACCATGCCAGCCTTTCCTCCACACTGTTGGCTGCCAAAACGAATGGTTACGACAATCAACGGCCACCCTTCCATCTAAGATACAGATATTAGCCGTCCAAGGTCACCATCTAACGCATGGAAAACTTTGTCCCTACGCCAGGCCCTAATTTTGGTCGCGCCCAAACTATGCCAAAACCCTAGTTCTTGGTCGCGCCTAAACTATGCCAAAATCCAAGCTTGGCCATGCCTAACCATGTCAAAGCCATGCTGGCAATGCTTTCATGCCGATGGATACCAAACGAAGCGTTGCAATAATCAACGGCTACCCTTCCTCTCAAGATGCAAATCTCGATCGTCGAGGGTCACCACTGAGCCGGCAAGTCTCCCAAGCTCAACTTGCCAAACAGCAGCACCATGCTACATGTTTTCCACGAAAACACTCGAGACATCAACACATGTCATAAACTGGGGGATGCTCATTAGGGTATTGGTTTGGCGGTTTACAGCGTGCGGAGTATACTACGCCCGTTACAAGACAGTGTCATAAGAATGAGGCGGTTAGTAAATACAGGGAGTAATGGTGAAACGCTTTTCTTCATTATGGAACATCAATTCCAAGCGTTACCGGTTACCACCTCCTCCCATTTACTCATCTGTTTCTATTTCTTACGAGACCAGAGTACGTTTCACTTCGACTTGTATAATAGGTCTTACCTATTACCACCGAACAACGAGTTTGGGTCAGGAACATACATCACTCAGAAAATATTTTTTATCTTTCCCATCTATTAGCTTTCCACTTTATGATACAAGTCTTCGAACAACTACTCTTCCAGAATCAACTATTCTGGTCTCAACACTCTCTTCGCTTCCCTGCCAAAAACCAACCCTTCTCCTTCACTTTGTGACCGAAGCAAGTCTGGAACGAACATTTCTTGGTTTAGGCCGGATTTGTATAGTTTGATCTCTCGAATCTAAAATACTCCCTTGCAGTACATTGTTTAGGGTTTAGACTCGGTTCTTACCCACAACACACAAAATTACCGAAACCAGCAGAAACTGTTTTCACCCTCAAACAATTGGCGACCACAGTGGGAAATTGATCTTTCAGTTGCAATTTCAATTTTCAATCCTCGATCTCATACTTCGAGCCAGACATCAGGGCAGTAGAAGCAAACGATCCACTCATAGATCGACGACTCAGTTACCAGACGTCCCGGATACCAGTCATGACAGGACAAGTGATGACTAGGGACTTCCTAGAGGTTAGAAGCAAACGATCCGCCCAGGGATCAACGACTTGGTTATCAGGTGACTCAGGGATGGCTGGGGACTTTCCACGATCACAGCGGCGCTTCCCACAAAACTCGGACTTGCACCCGTAAGATCCATTTTTCGTTAGGAGATCCGAAAAACCGAGTAAGTCTTGCTAGAAAAAATACATGGTCCACTACTTCAAATCTTCACAGGGGAGATAAAAACCTATAGCCATGTTGTTCCCATGTTTCATTTCATGCTTTCTACTGTCGCACAACAATTCCATGACTTTCCTGGGTTACTCATGCTACTTATAGTCATAACCAAAAAACATCATTATTCTAAAACAGTTCATTCCAAATAATAATCCAAAACCCTCATAGATAACAGTTATCTATCAATTCAAATCAAACCATAAACCAGGCGCTTTGTTTGACTTAAAAAAAAAAGAAGGGGAAAACCCTAACGCCCGGTTCTTCGTAGAATCAGTCTCCTACCCGTATGTACCTACTTTTCATAATAATAATTACCCGTCACTATTCATGAGGTAGCCGACGTTACTACGGTGATATTTGATGAGGAATTGTTTATGATGAATTATTTCTACAAGTTTATGAAAGGAATACCTACGGCTAGGGTTTACACCAGTTCAGAAGAACAATATTTCTACAGATTTATGGAAGGAATACCTATGGTTAGGGTTTACACCAACATAAGAAAAACAAGAAAACAAATTGAAAGAGAAACGCTGGAGTACATACCTGGAATATGCTTTCCAACTTTATTGCTACCGCGCCACGCCAAGCCGACGCCGTGCCAAGCCAGCGCCGTGCCAAGCCAACAGTCCGCGCCACGCCAAGCCAGCGCCTTGCCAAGACAACATCCACGCCAAGCCAGCGCCAATTCCAAGCCGATCCAGCGCTAACAGGTTGCATCTTTCCAGCGCTAACATCTTGCATCCCTTCCAACTGACAACATGCATCCTTTCAGCGCTAACAAATTGCATCTTCCCAGTGCCAGCAGCTTGCATCCTTCCAGCGTTGTTCTTGAACGCTCAGTAGAAGGACATCAGAAACACCCTGAGCCCACAAAGACTCTCTTCCTGTCAGGAGATGCATGATTTATGGGGACTTCGTCCACAAAATCGTGTAGTCTATGATGAAACATTTATGAGAGATTCTATATTTTCCCAAGGCGCAACGTCAAGACATATTTGCATCCCTAAACTGCGCTGCGTCAGGAAAGCAGTTATTTCCATCCAAGAAGTCGTTCCCAAACCCCTACCTCTCTTGGAAAGCACGATAGATGAAACTGGGGACTCCTAACCACTGTTCGCTTGAAGGGTGTCCAGTTTGACAGCACACTGATTGACGCAGCCTCTCCGCTTCAACGTCCTCCAGAAGCAGCTCCGCTTCAACGTTCTCTTCAGCAGGCTCTCCGCTTTAACGTTCACTCCAGCAGCCGCTCTGCTTCAGCATTCTCTCCATAAGCTGCTATAGGATCCGAAGCCGAAGCTTCAGCGTTTGGCTTCTTAAGTTTCAACATCCTCTCCAAGAGACGAAGCTGCTTCAACGCCGCTTCCTCCTGCCAAGTATCGTACCGTGGCCGCCACTCCTTCTTGCAAAGGGTTGTACCACCACGCTCCCCATGTCAAGGATCATGATCGCAGCCAGCCAATCTTCGTAGTCATGACTGCCTTTTGATCCATCCCGCCAAAACTCATTCGTGGACAGTTTGCTCGCTTACGCATCCAGCCAAACCTTTTACTTCCATGGATACCCATACAATTCCAGCCAACCTACTTTGCTACCACGACAATGTAGTCTCTTCTGATTACATCTGCTACCAAGAACTGTTGCCACTCATTTGTTGATACCATCCAGAGCTTCACCACAGCAGCAATCGCTACAAAGATGAAAACATGTAAACCATACTTGGGGACTGAGGATATACACGGAATCCCTTCATTATCAGAGCTCAGAAGACAAAGTCAACCAAAAGTCCATAGCCACAACAAGGTCATCTACTCTTCGAGGGTGAAGCGCAAGAATATCATCACCTCTCTGTCTAGAAGACACCTTCAACACTTTACGATACCGTGGAGGATCCCAAGCCTGCTTAGAGGAAAACAACTTCAGAAACTTAAGAAAAATGTGACTGGGACTGCTCATCGCAGTCCATCCCGACGACCATCAAAGACTCATGAGATAACTCCAGAGACGCGGCTGAAATATTTTCTTGAAGAAACAGAGGGAGCCATGATAAACAACATAACTCACTCATTCCTACCTCTTCGCTATCTAGAATATTTCGTCCATGTGATATCCTAAGCATCCCAGCGTCACATACAGAAGAGTACAATAAGCTTGTATTAAATCCCGTGGGCATGGATTCAAGGCGATGCAATGAAAGTAGGATACACATGGGGACTACCAGAATGAGACGCTTTCACCCCCCTCACCCTGATTATTTCTGATTTCAACATCATCACTGCCAAAGTTTTAAGGGCTGCAGGAATTTCTCAACATAAAGCCGTACATATGCATCGAATACTCCAAAAGCACGCCACGAAGATACATTCACATGTTCGGCCATGCCATAGGATCTAACAAAAATATAAATGGGGACTGCTCACCGCATCCCATTCCATACAGTAGCCCAAGATTCAGAATCTGGTTCGAATGATGTCTCTTGGAACAAAGTCCTTGAAGACTCGATAGCATCCCATCGACAACATAATGTCTCCCAACTTATCTATTTCATCCTGGAGATTCGTAAGATTTCTACCATACAATCATCCAAAGCATATCATCATCGCAATCAGAAGGTCTAGACACTGAACAACCTAAAGTCAAGGATGGACCGACAACGAAACCACAATCTCCAAGATTAGCCCTGACATGATCGTTGCCGAGCATATATTTCATCCATCCATCCAAAGAATGCAATGGAGTTTGGTAAATTTTGGAATCCACTGGAGAGACACTGCAGACGAAAGCACGGACCCAGAAGAGCAGCAAAAAATGGAAGAGGATCGATACCTCTTTTCATGCAGACGGAGTTTCTAGAGTTTGAACAGAATAAAGATTCCTTCTTGCTCCATGAACGGGAATAGATGACTAGGCGCGACTATGCCACCTCGGGCCCGTAACATCCCTCTTGAATTCTTCATGAATTTTACTGTCGGGCTGTTTTCACCTACCTAACGAGCATAAAACCTAAATATTCCCGCGTAAGAAGATTGGAAATTATTTTCCGGTCAGATGGAGGGGAGGACCGTCAAAATCCAAGTTCATACGAGAATTGTATAACGATTTTAGTAAGGAGCGCGAATTAGGGTTTCGGCATCCTAAATCCTAATTTCGACAAAGTTGCTAGGCGTCATCACCACCGTTTGGTGGCCGAAGATCCAGCGCCATCACCACCATTTGGTAGCCGAAGTTCCAGCGTCATCACCATTTCCTCCATTCCAAGCTGACCAATGCTGACGACTCCATTCCAAGTCGACCAATGCTGACAGCTCCATTCCAAGCCGACCTATGTTGACGGCTTCATTCCAAGCCGACCAATGTTGACGGCTCCATTCTAATCCGACCAATGTTGACGGCTCCATTTCACGCCAAGTCTATGCTAGCGGCTCCCTTCCAAGCTGATGCCAACAGTCTGCACCTCAACTAGAAACCGCCCCTACCATTTCACGGTCTAGCCAGCAACACCACGAGTAGAATTTACACAAGGCCGCCAACACAAGAATCACGAATTCTCCTTACCTATCGAAAAAGGTTATCCGGGTCTTGCTGACCATCTTTTCATGAGTTGCCATTTCGATTTTGTCCTTGCCTGTCACCATCTTATGCTTACCTCGCAACAATGCTCCTGTTCCGAGCTACGCAAGGGACTTAATGTTGATGGCGGTTTTTAGCTTAGGGTTAAAATCGTAAAAACTTACATCTGACATGACGTCATTACGACCACTAGCAGATTTATTGAATCATTCAACATGCCTACGTAAGGATTACCAGGGTACCCTTTTTTTATACATGTGGCATGTTCCACGACAGAACCCTTAGTATTGACTGTACTAAACCCTAATTCTCATGCCACCGTGCCAATGGCAAACCATTCCAGCCACGTCTCCGCGCCAAGGCATGCCAACCATGCCAGCTGCACTACCGTTCCAATGGAAAACCATGCCAGCCACGTCTCCATGCCAAGGCATGCCAACCATGCCAGCCGCATCACACGTGCCAATGGAAATCCATGCCAACCACGTCTCCGCGCCAAGGAATGCCAACCATGCCAGCCGCACCACCGTGCCAATGGAAAACCATGCCAGCCACGTCTCCGCACCAAGGCATGCCAACCATGCCAGCCACACCACCGTGCCAATGGAAAACCGTGCTAGCCACATCTCCACGCCAAGGAATGTCAACCATGCCAGCCGCACCACATGTGCCAATGACATGCCTTGCCAGCCACATCTCCGCGCCAAGGCATGCCAACCATGCCAGCCGCGCCACTGTGCCAATGGAAGACCATGCCAGCAACGTATCCATGTCGGCCATGCCTTCATGCCACTGGCTTCCCAAAACAAAGGGTTGCAACAATCAACGACCACCCTTCCACCTGAGATGTAGATCTTAACCTTCCAAGGCCACCAGCTAACGCGTGGTAACCTTTGGCTCAACGCCAAGCCCTAATTTTAGCTGCGCCCAAACTATGCCAAAACCCTAATTTTTGGCTGCGCCTAAACTACGCCAAAATCCTAGCTTGGCCACGCCTAAACCGTTCCAAAGCCATGTCGTCCATGCCTTCATGATGCTGGCTTCCAAAATGAAGGGTTGCAACAATCAAACGGCCACCCTTCCACCTGAGATACAGATCTTAGTCGTACAAGGTCGCCAGCTAACGCATGGTAACCTTTGGCCCAACACCAAGCCTTAATTTTGGATGCGCCTAAACTAAGCCAAAATCCTAGCTTGGCCGCGCCTACCACATGCCAAACCATGCCAGCCGCACCACATGTGCCAATGGCATGCCGTGCAACATTTCCTCGCCAAGGCATGCCAACCATGCCACATGTGCCAATGGCATACCGTGCCAGCCACATCTCCGCGCCAATGCATGCCAACCATGCCGCATGTGCCAATAGCATGTCGTGCCACATCTCCGCGCCAAAGCATGCCATCCATGCCACATGTGCCAATGGCATGCCGTGCCAGCAACATCTTCGCGCCAAGGCATGCCAACCATGTCGCATGTGCCAATAGCATGCCGTGCCACATCTCCGCGCCAAAGCATGCCAACCATGCCACATGTGCCAATGGCATGCCGTACCAGCCATATCTCCGCGCCAAGGCATGCCGTACCAGCCACATGCCACATGTGCCAATGGCATGCCGTGCCAGCCGCACCACTGTGCCAAAACCATGCCATCCTTTCCTCCACGTCGCTGGCTTCCAAAATGAAGGGTTGAGACAATCAACAACCACCCTTCCATCTAAGATGTTGATATTATCCTTCCAAGGTCACCAACTAACGCGTGGCAATCTTTGGCCCAACGCCAAGTCCTAATTTTGGCCGCGCCCAAACTATGCCAAAATCCTAGTTCTTGGCCGCGCCTAGACTATGCCAAAATCCAAGCTTGGCCACGCCTAACCATGTCAAATTCATGCCGGCCATGCTTTCATGTCGCTGGCTACCAAACGAAGGGTTGAAATAATCAACGGCTACCCTTCCTTTCAAGATGCAAAATCTCGATCGTCGAGGGTCACCACCGAGCCGGCAAGTCTCCCAAGCTCAACTTTCCAAACAGCAGCAACATGCTACATGTTTTCCACGAAAACACTCGAGACATCAACACATGTCACAAACTGGGGGATGCTCATTAGGGTACTGGTTTAGCGGTTTACATCGTGCGGCGTACACTACGGCCGTTATAAGACAGTGTCATAAGAATGAGGCGGTTAGTAAATACATGGAGTAATGGTGAAACGCTTTCCTTCATTATGGAACATCAATTCCAGGCGTTACCGGTTACCACCTCCTCCCATTTACTCATCTGTTTGTATTTCTTACGAGACCAGAGTACGTTTCACTTCGACTTGTATAAATAGGTCTTACCTATTGCCACCGAACAACAAGTTTGGGTCAGGAACATACAACACTCAGAAAACATTTGTTAGCTTTCCCATCTGTTAGCTTTCAACTTTCTGATACAAGTCGTCGAACAACTACTCTTCCACAATCAACTATTATGGTCTCAACACTCTCTTCGCTTCCTTCCCCAAAACCAACCCTTCTACTTCACTTTGTGACCGAAGCAAGTCTGGAACGACCATTTCTTGATTTAGGCCGGATTTGTACAGATTGATCTCTCGAATCTAAAGTACTCCCTTGCAGTACATTTTTTAGGGTTTAGACTCGTTTCTCACCCACAACACACAAAATTACCGAAACCAGCAGAAACTGTTTTCACCCTCAAACAACTGCATAAATTACAATCTTATAACCAGCGAATTAAAAGTCGCAGCCATAAAAACGAAAATGTAATATGCATATCAGACAACAAAAAGAAAATTTTGAAATAAAGGAAGGAAGAAAAGACAAAAGGATACACTAAGTCGATGAGAAAACATTATGCGTCAAAAGAAAATGCACATACATAGTCTTAGTTACCCACATGCTTATTACACACCAAAATGAGAGGAGGATGGTTAAAAAGTGGGAGTCTAACAACCACACCCAATATTTATCTTAGCAATCTGTATAGACTTCAACATACTTTTAAGAAAATCAACTACACAGCCAGACTCAATCTTAAGAAAAGTATATCAAAGAGTTATTCCTCAGTTTCTTAATTCAATCTGCAATCAAACGAATAGGATATTTTTGTTCGCTCATTTGGCGGATAGTTTTATACCGTTGTGCAATTTTATTTTCATTATTATAAAGTATTGGCGGATGGTGCCTAGTTAATTAACTGCTTGGAGGCCCACAATAAGTACCCTCCATTATATTCCTGAAGCGCCTGTGCTTGGTGATCTGGTTTGTCAGAGAGTTTGGGGATTATTTACGATATATGGATCTTTACGCTGATGCTCAAAACACTCGGTATGTTTTTCTTTTTCTTTTTCTTCTTCTTAAGGTGCGTTAGTTACCTTATTAATATATATATGTATCACTTATAATCGTTCCCAATTTTCTCCCCTTTTTTATTGGTGGACTGGACCATTTCGCTCATGGCATTGTCATCTCTTGTTTCTTGGACGTGTTCACAACCTAGCCATGCTCGAGG
Organism: Papaver somniferum; assembly: GCF_003573695.1. Lineage (NCBI taxonomy): Eukaryota > Viridiplantae > Streptophyta > Magnoliopsida > Ranunculales > Papaveraceae > Papaver > Papaver somniferum. The sequence continues at coordinate 8,961,201 of NW_020622492.1, read as the reverse complement.
TTTTATTTCATTTTTTGGCTGTACTCATAGCCCAGACGTACTTGGGGCTTTATTTCATTTTCTGGCTGTACTTGCAGCCTAACCATACTCGTGGTTATTATTCATTTCATAGGCTGTACTCGTAGCCTAACCATACTCGTTTTTTTTTTTTTTTTTTTTAATTAAAATGGGCTATACTCGTAGCCTAGCCATACTTGGAGCTACTATTCATTTCAAGGGGTATGCTACTCGGGGCTAATATTCATTTCATCGGCTTTACTCGTAGCCTAACCATACTCGAGGCTATTGTGAATTTCATTGGTCATGTACAAAGCCTAGCCATACCCGGGGCTACTATTCATTTCATGGGTTGTATTTGTAGCATTTTTTCATTTCTCACGGTGCATTCTAGGTCACCTTTTCTCATTTCTCATGGTGCATTCGAGAACACCTTTTCTCATTACTCGGCCATATTCATGGCTATTTTCAATTCATGGTGTTATCACATTTAAATTTCTAAAGTTCAATACAAGATGACACAGATATTCTATGTATACTTAGTGAAATTAGTAAGATTTAATTCTTCATATGCGGCTAAGTGACATATGCCCCTTTCGTGGAATTCAAATATCAATATTCAAATAGGTGCTATCTCGGACACTTCTTGGTTAAACATGCTAAATATATAAAAGGGGCGCACGTACTCATTAATAGTGAAATCAGTGTGTTATTATGTACTCAATCTTGCATATTTGGAAAATGTAGATACTCTTAAACTTCTAAACAATATATCAAAATACAACAGTGTGTTATAAAAATATTAGTTAATCAGTATGTGCGAGTGTGCGACACTCCTGTTGCAAACAAAATATCAATAATCTAATATAAGAGTTGGTCTGAAAGAAAATAAAATGAACCGAAAAATGGCAAAATAAATATAAGTTCCAAGAAAAACAATGTAGTTTAGGGTTGATAGTTTTGTTTCCTACATTTTCTTATGCAACTAATCCAGGCCATGTACAGTACTTTTACGTCGCTGCAAGAAACCGAAATCATTGGGGTATTACACAAAAACTCAAACTTTATGTTGACACTATACATACAATACCCACTAATTTATTATGGGTCACTCATCGGTGTAATCCAATACTTCGTATAAATTGAAGTGTGTATTCAAATAAGTGATCAAGTGAGTGTACGGATGCATGTGTATGTTGGAATTATATGATGAACCCCCAAATGGTCAATACCTTTCCTCTATAACGTCATTCTTGATAGAGCATAACTGTCCACAGAAAGAATGCAACTCTTAAGTAGAATAGAGTTCAACCAGTTAATTGACCTATAAGATAATGAGTCCTCCTTCTCTATACTCGCGGCACAGAAAGCGTGATGCAGATCACCTGATTTCTACTCCACCACCAGTCCGTAACTGGATGTTTCTTAGCTCGTGACATAATTCCAGCAAATCTATTGAGTCAGTTAGATGACGTAAGAGAAAAGGATTTTCCGAACACCTTCAGTTTTCATGCAACTTGGCTATGCTTCCTTCATTGAACAAATCTTGGAAATCCTAGGATACATATCTTTTAAAATGTAAAAAATGTCAACTTTTTTGATTTCAATCTAACTTTTAGTTCGATATAGTAACACCAAGAAAGGTTCATAATGTAAACGAAGTGCCTAGATTAGGTACACTCCAATCCAGTATCTTTTTAAAACTTGATGCCAATCGAGACCTTATTTTTTAAAATTGCAATTAAGATGTTAGATATATTTAAATATCCTCTGAAATAGAATTATCTATGTGTTTTCTTTGTTGATTATTACCGTTTTATGCATGAAAAAGTATCAAAAAATATTATAAATAGGACACATAATACCCAAGAACCTGATTAAAGATTTTTCGTGGGGTTGTAGTAATGAGGTTCAAACTCTCAGACTTGTGAAGGTGAGGGATTTTTAGATTTATAAAAATTATATACAAAAATATTGACAAATTGGTAGAGAGGTACTGGGACTAATGATTCGGCCAATCTTCATAACATAGGGCTCAATGATTTATTCTCAACAATAATCGCTCAAAACATAAATTATATGGACTCTTATTTTGCCAAAGTAGATTCTCAAAACATTGATTGTAAATGTTAAGCATGGAACATCAAATCATCTAAGCTAAGCATGACCCATCTAATCAAATAACAACCAATTTAACTAAATCATATTTCAATTAATTTTTAATGCAAAAGTCTTAAAAAGAATTAACAAAATTACCCATGTATGAAGCTCGGCCTCCTCCATCGTCCCAGTGATGGGTTCTAACTCCGCATATTGGAAACACGCTCAAAGGAATTTTTCATTGCTCAAAAGAGGTGTACAAATGATGAAATGGAGATAATAATGAAAATCGGGTGTTTGCAACGTTTATAATTGTTGCAAACACCGTTACAAAGAACGATAAATGAAAAGTGTTGTAGTATACAAAATACTACGACCCTCAGATGACAGTCGTTGTTACTGTAGTATGAACGACTGTCTCTGGTTGTCTAATGTTCTTCGTGTTCTTGAGTTGCAGCAGCAGAAATGGTGGCTCTGCAACTCGATTTTTCTTCACTCTGTAGCCTCCAAAGCTTCCCCAAACTCTCGACACCCCTGGTAGTCGACCCAAGGAGCCTTTATATACTCATATGCACGCTGAAATCCCTCACAATAACTCCAAATAATTCTTCTTTACTCGGGCAGTGAAGAGAGAATATTTTGAGATATTTTCTTTCTCCACGCGTTTCCAGCTCTGATTCTTCCCTCTTTTAGACTTTATACGCATCAAACAATAGTTATAACTCTCCCAGATCATCTCAGCCATACGCAAACACAAGAAATCCCGTGAATAATTATTCTCTGCACGTTCTCCCCTGTTTCCAGTTCGTGGCTTCCCTAGCCAATTCTAACCAAATTTAATCGACCACAACACTCGCAATAGATTTCTAAATGTCCCAGAAACAATACCACAAATTTTCAGCGATTTAATCTCCCTATAACACCTTCATTTTGTTGATTGAAAATCTTCCAGTGAGTAAAAATATTTTCCCGCCAAAAAGTTTATTTGAATTTGAGAAGAAGGAAGGGTGTCCCCCTATCCTGAACTGGGGTGCGAATAGCAGGTGTCCAACTGAGGTGCCCCTTAACCAATAGTGAGAGTCCGAATAACAATTGCCCTTCAAGGTTGCCCCGGGCAACTTTTCGAGCTGATTTTTCCAAAATTGTTTATTTCCAAAAAATACCTAAAAACACACAAAACACCATAATAAGGACAAAAACAAGTACTAATAATACGAAACATTGATGACGAATTAGACACAAAAATGCGTCTATCAGAACCATTCATGTTCCACCTGAACACCATAGACCTACAAATGGAGTGGCTCACTTGAACACCATAGACCTACAAATGGAGTGGCTCACTTAATCATGTGCTTATTCATATCTTATTTTATCAAATATTAAATGCACTACATTTTTTCAAGACTCTTCGAAAAAAATCTGAAGTCAAGATTATTTTTGATCGGTCCTGGACGGGTAAAGGGCCCAATGAATTTATAATGGAAAATCGGGAATCCCTTTACGTTGATTTTTTTATCTCACCGTCAATATATATAACCGTTGAATGGACCCATTTGAGAACAATTATATAATCAAAGGTTGGGGATTTCTTATTTCGATTTACCAACACACGAATAGTTCTTTGATGATTTTTGACCAATAACACCCGTTGCTGGTTCGACATACCAGGCTGCACAATTGCATATAAATGCCAAGGTGGAGATCGACTTCAGTATCCCAAAGGATTACACTATTGGATGTAAAGATTTACAATTCCATGTCATTATTTTTTTTATAATGAAATTTGTACGTCCCAGTCGCTTAGGATGATCTTTGATTTGACGTGGCTTCGCCCGTCTCGATGCATGATAATTACCCTCTTTTAACAAAACTGACATATAACCTTCCTTTGGTCTCTCTTCTGTCTCTTAGAGCAACTGCAGTGGACGATTAAACCCAAATTTTTAGTCGAGTGGGCTGGCATAGTGGGACGGACCATCGATCAAAATTTGATCAAAGAATAAAACCTAGACCAAATTTGGTCGACGATCAAGACCAAACCCAAATATAGTCGGGCGTTTATATAATGTTCGCCTACCAGACGGGCGTTGGTATAATGTCCGTTTGTAACCGCGCGTTCGTAAAGTTAACGCCTGATGCAGGGGCGTTGGTTAAATGTACGCCTGGATGGGGCGTTGGTATAATGTCCGCCTGGATGGGGCGTTGGTATAATGTCCGCCTGGATGGGGCGTACATAAAGTTAACGTCGGGCACCCAGGCGTACATAATGTTAACGCCTCTCTTGGGGCGTTGATATAGTCATGGCCTACCTCACAAAGTTTTCAAAACTTTGCTTGGGGCGTTAACTTTATCAACGCCCCTTCTTTTTTTTTTTTTGAATATGTCGGGCGGAATCTTTACAAACGCCCCATGTCAGGCGTTATCTTTATCAACGCTTGATTCCAGGCGTAAGCTTTATCAACGCGCGACCAAATATACTCTTTTCCCACTACGCCACATGACGTACTAAACCCAAATTTGGTCTTTTTCTTTAGTCTTTGGTCTTTGGTTATACTCGCACCACTGTGGACGCTCTTAGCTGCATAGAAGTTCAAACTTTATAGGTCAAGTATAATGCTCATGTTTCTCTTAACTCATTGAGCATCAATTAGGGTAAAATATATCTTTGGCTGCTGCTGATGTCAAGGTTTTTTCCAACTGTTATATCATCTTTTTCAATTCACAGATCATAAGGTTTGATGAGAATTTGATTTCACGTTTTTTTCTTTTTCTTGAGAAAACTGGCATGCAACCGGTCGATGAGAATTTTTGATTTGGCTCATCCCGCTCGTCGCATTAAACCTTCGCCAACCATCATACTTGCGAAGGTAGAGGTTTGAATCCCTAAGGAGTTAAGGATATGATCAAGACAACTATTCCAAACCGTAAAAATAAATAAAAATAGTTTAGCATCAATGCTAAAAAGCACTATATTATATAAACTCATTGTCCATTTGTTTTGAGATGGGCCCGAACTTCATGCTAATTAATTCCCATATTTATCACCTGGGAAGTGGCAATAATACATACATAGGAAACCAAAATGAAATTACTCTCTCTAGAAGGACGACCTCCAAGCCTTTCTTTCTGAGAAAAAAGCCGTAGGAACCGAGCAAGCACCAACCCATAATCAAAGAGGCACTAAAGATGAAATTACAGTAGTCTGCCTTGCTATGTCTGGGAACATTACACCATAAAAATTGGAATATTTTTGCCTTGCTATACATATTGTGAATACCCTTAATTTGGTATCACAACCAAATGAAAGAAACGATATATCAACAGATAGAATGAGATATAAACATAAAATCATTGCAAAATTAAGTGCAGTAAAGTAAAATAGAACACAATAATATACGTGGTTCGACAGAATGTCTACATCCACGGGTAAAAGAGAGTTAAGGTTTCCATTAATCCTTGCTCAGTTCCAACGGGACTTCATTACAAAAGAGGGAAGTGCAGAGAGTTTTTAGGTCGAGAGAGAAGAGAAGAAGTCGCCCCCCTTTTTTCAGACCTAATCGTCAGGCTTTTAAGGGGAAAATATCTTCCGCCAAATGACATGTTTATCCTTAGCTTAATAATGAAGCAGGCTTGCAAATGATTCGGTGTGTGCTGTTGTACAATTATATCCAGCTGCGGCTTCTGATTGTCCTCCACGTGTCAATACAGATTATAGTGTATACAATTTGCCCCTTTTCTTGAGGGTTGTTGGTGAACAATCCTTGAGAAAAATCACTTCCACCTTGTTTGTCATTGCATCGGTTGTTGTTTCCTTTAGATGCCCCCTTGTCGAAAGGTTTTTGCGCTCTTCGTGGAAGAACTTCGGTAAAGAATATATTACGACAAAGTATTAATACTTGCCCCTATTCTTTACCGGAATTCAGAAACATCTCTTGCTTATCCTTGCTCCCCATTGAGGATTTCATGCCCCATTCTGAGTTATTTATCCTTCATCGTTCAATGCTTGTTTTCCTATTGGCAACGTGGAATCCATCTGTACGAATGGTCTTCGTTGGAGCACTTGGAAATTTTACGTTTCTTGGCTTGTTCTTTGTTGGCATCGAGTTGATAACACTCCATAACGTTAGCTTAGCTGTAACAGCATTCAACAACCGTAATACAGGCAGTGGCATCGTCTCTTCCGTATAGCAATGTCGGCGGTATGTATACCATAGTGAAAACACGTCAGCAGTAACGCCGCGTTCAGACCAACAGCTCGCACGTCCACCTTTCCATGAGAATTTTTACAACGAGGACCTCAGCGGATACAAGGCAATGGTGATGCTTCATTCATGAAGAAGCACGAATAATGGATATAGGTACTCGAAGTGACAATGATTAATAAAAGTATGATAGGAATAAAGAATTCCGCCGTAGGTACTCTTCGGCAAGAAGCATGAAGTCTAGAAAGTAATATTTATCGATTCTTGTGGTATACAAGTATGAAGCTTGACCACTAATGAGCATAAAATATGCTCAATAAGGAATATGAAGTATAAGAGAGAGATACCACTCTCTTCCGTTAACAAGAAGTAATAAGAAGTAACTCCTGGTGGAGCAGCAACGGTAGCGTGTACAGCAGCAGCATGAGTTATTCGCAACCGGTCCTCGGTTCGACCGTCTTCGGTATCGAAGTAGGCGAAAGTTCTTGGCCGACCTGAGTGATCTTCGTTACCCAACTCGAAAGTACTTCATAGCATCAGTTGCGCAGCAGCAAGGCACATCGTCAGTAATACGTGTAACAACAACAAGTGTCATATTCGTTCTTCGGACCATCTTCGCGATATCAATCTTGTATATAGCTTTGGGTAGGCAGCATAGTCACCATGAGCTTTTCCGCAACACTCCAGCGTTGCTTTATGAACCGCAAGAGGTTCTTTGCTCCCCCAGCTTTACTGCCTATGTCGTCGTCATATGACTTGGTGTCGTTGTCTTCGCTTTGTACCATTGTTGGTTTTTTGTTGTGATGACATTGTCTCGCCGTAGGTACGTAGCGGCATCATTAGTCGTGTGGTAGCATGTATGCCTCAGCATCAACGAATCTTCGTGGATTTATTGGAGGTTTCCCCAGTCGTTGAAGTGGAATTAATTCTTCCTTTTATGTGTATCTTAATTAATATAAGAGTCATCAATGTATGAACTAACTGACATTTTTAAATACACAACACAATGTTTTCATATATAAGTAAATCCATTAGCATAGAGGCAAGGTGAGTATTTGATGAGTGTTTGAACCTGTCACCCCGTTGGATAATTTCGGGCCAGGAAATTACCGAACGGTGGGGGTTTGAAAATCTCCCGGAGACGTGGTGTAAAACTGAATGTATTGCAAACACCCGTTCCGCTGAGCTGCCAAAGGCATGTCATGTTGGGTATCTCTTTCTTATGGAAATCTTCCCCCTGGTCATAAACTCATAGACGCTTACGGGGGAGTCCAGAGAGATTGCGTGCAAGCGCTTTCCCCAGTATGATGGTTTGAGACCGGTGGTGCTTGCCCCGGTTCTCCATTGTGTGCATTAATATCCAAAAATATATGCAATTTGTGAGAGTGCGTCATTCGGAATGTAAGAAATGAATTGTCTTTGCAAAATATATGAAGTGTTATCATAGAAATGTATGCATATTTTAAAAATGTATCAAATGCATATAAAAATGCAAGGAGTATAAGTGTTTGCAAACATAAGTGTTTGCAAACTCTTTAGTTAGGTGTGATGTATGTGTGCCACCTTTTGGTTTTGGAAGTTGATGCCGAAGCTTGTGAAAGAAAAAGTAATTGCCCTGCTGCTGCCAATGGTTGCAAAGCTTATGTATTAGTGATACCTATGCTGATTGCACCAGCAATCAGCATAGGTAGCTCCGGCATCGGTCATGTGACATCTCTTCCGTTGGTGCGTACCAGCAGTTGTCCGTAGATTCTTGGTTTTGTTTACATCCAGCTCTATCGGTTTGCTTGCCTTCATCCTTACGCGCCCACAATCTACTTATGTTCGTCTTCATGCTCATGTGGTTCTTTGCTTGAGCTAAGGATCATATGTGGACCTTGTCGGGTTACTTGAATTCATTGACTTGTTGTGTAGTTTTACTGGCACAAATGTAAGTGCCCGATATTTCATGTATTATAATCAATAAGGTAAATTCATGGTATCAGTAATAACATCAGTGAATAAATGTCAACTTCTTTATGCAGTAGTAAACTTATTAAGAAATTTGTATGGCTGCTCGTGCCCCAGCCTTGCGTAGATTTATGAATTCATTGTCTCTGAGCATGAGTGTTTGGGACCATAGTGTCACGAAGGGATTACCTTGTGCTATGTTTGGGACCTGTCACCCCGTTAGCCAATCCCGGGCCAGGGGACTACTGAACGGTGGGGGTCGAAAATATCCCGGAGACGTGGTGTAAAACTGAATGTTTTGCAAACACCCGTTCCGCTGAGCTGCCAAAGGCATGTCATGTTGGGCATCTCTTTCTTATGGAAGCCTTCCCCCTGGTCGTACACTCATAGACGCTTATGGGGGAGTCCGGAGAGATTGCGTGTGAACGCTTTACCCAGTATGAAGATATGAGACCGGTGGTGCTTGCCCCGGTTCTCCATTATATGCATTAGTATCCAAAAACGTATCCAATTTATGGAAATGTATGCATTATTCCGAATTGAAATGTATCAAATGCATATAACAATGTATGCTAATATAAACAAGATGCAAGGAGTCTGAATATTTGCAAACTCTTTAGTTGTGTGTATGCCCCCTTTTGGTTTCGGAAGGTGGTTCTTGAAGCTTGCGAAAGAAAAAGTATCTGCTCTAACGTAGGATGCTTAGGCTGTCGAATTTGAGCTGCCCCTTGAACTGTGCTTTTGAAATGATTGCCCCGACGAAGAATTTATTAACTTCTCCGTTGCTGTCACTTTTTCTCTATTGCAGTTGCCAAAAATCATGATTTGCTGGAGATCTGTAACAACCAGCACATGCTTCTGTGTGTATTGCCGTCGGGCATCTTTGAGTGAAAAAAGTTTCGAGGTTACAGTAGAAGGCTTGTTTACTTGGTATCCACGTGAGATATTTAATCTCATTGTATCACCCGCTCGTTTTAGGATCGGTCCAGGACAAGAAATTATTTTATTTCTTGTGCTTCAAGATACTTGTTAGTAATACCAACATTATGAAATTATTTAATTTCAATTAGCAACTTGAAAACCGCCAAAAAGACCTCGAGATTGAATTTTGTTTATTGATTGGGTTAAAATTATTAAACCCCAAGGACACTTTAGGAGTTTTTAGGGAATCGAATTGTCATCATCATGTATCATCGGAATTTCACCGAAGCTATATTTTCGGAGTGGGGCCGACACCATATTGGCCAAGCTTTTTATGTTTCTCAGTAGTTAACTAGTGCGGTGTCTGGAGCAATAATCGTCTTCTTCAGCAAGCATCATGTCTGCGCTACTTCTCATTTATTGTACAGACGCCTTCGTCTTTGAATCGTCCTTGCAAAGCTTTGCACTCTCCATTGGATTATGCATCGTTGATGTCTTTGGAACATCCCCACCGGATTTTGGATCATCGTCGTGAATGCGAGAGAGATATCTTCCTCTTTCTGTGGTAAGGGATATCTTCATTCACGAAGATCATATCTCTTTTTTAAGGGATATCTTCATTCATGAAGATATGAAGTTCAGGGAGATTGCTCCGTAAACATTGACCGTCCTGCTCGACCATCATATTCTGGATCATAGTTATGAACAGCAGAACCTTCGTTGGAGCCTTTGTCAACAGAGCCTTAGTTGTTGGAGCCTTCGTCAACAGAGCCTTCGTTGTTGGATCCTTCGTCAACAGAGCCTTCGTTGTTGGAGCCCTCGTCAACAGGGCCTTCGTTGTTGGAGCAAAGCCTTTGTTGTAGGGACTTTCGTCAACAGAGCCTTCGTTGTTGGAGTCCTCGTCAACAGGGCCTTCGTTGCTGGAGCAAAGCCTTTGTTGTTTCGACCTTCCTCACCTGAGTCTTTGATGAATAGCAGAAGCTTCGTTGTTGGAGCCTTCGTCAACAGAGCCTTCGTTGTTGGAGCCTTCGTCAACAGAGACTTCGTTGTTGGAGCCTTCGTCAACAGAGCCTTCGTTGTTGGAGCCCTCGTCAACAGGGCCTTCGTTGTTGGAGCAAAGCCTTTGTTGTTGGGACTTTCGTCAACAGAGCCTTCGTTGTTGGAGTCCTCGTCAACAGGGCCTTCGTTGCTGGAGCAAAGCCTTTGTTGTTTCGACCTTCCTCACCTGAGTCTTTGATGAATAGCAGAAGCTTCGTTGTTGGAGCCTTCGTCAACAGAGCCTTCGTTGTTGGAGCCTTCGTCAACAGAGCCTTCGTTGTTGGAGCCTTGAATCATCGTTGCGATACTTTGGCTCTTCATCTTCGGAATTGGGTCATCTCAGCTAGACTTGGTCTCGTCGTTGACACCCTTTGGATTGTCTTCATCAAAGATCAGCGTTGTGGAATTTGGATCGTCCTTTGTTTTGCTTTTAGTGCAACCTCCAACTCGAACTGCTGTTATCCTCTTTAAATGGAGTCCGCATTCGTCGGTTGGTCTCCTCACATCGCAGCAACAACAGCGTGGTCAATTGCTCCTATTAGCCTCTACTTGACATGTTCATCGTTGTTGACTTTGCATCTTCGGGATACTTTGATCACCAGCATCGGAATTTGTACCATCGGGATCCTCTTCTTTGCATCGGGACGCCATCTGCTTCGTGTTAGCTTGGTTTAAGAGCCTTCGTTGGCGGGCTTGGAATGGTCATCACGGGACCTTGCATCATCGTCGTGCATACAATCATCTCCATACGGACCAGAGCTTTCATCGGTTTGCACTGGACTTTGGACGTCGGATTTTGGATTGAAACCTTATCTTCTTAGATCCTTCGTTGCGATGCTGGCACTGTTACTTGAGCTGCTGCATTCTTGAAGGTCAGTTGGTCCGTAATTTGAACTGAGCCTTATGGTCTTAATCCTGAGTTGAGCCATTTACTGGTGAGCTTTTAATTGATGGACGATCCATTCACGTGTGTATCATCACATTAGGGGACTGGAGCGATCATCGTTGCTTCTTTGCTTTGCCTCTTCGGTGGTTATGAAGCAGCGGTTTCTTAGTGACTTTGAGCCAGCGACGTTGATTGGGTCAGGACTGCATCGTCATAATTAGTCCTTCATCGTTCACTTGGGGTGAACTTTGTACTTCATCGTCATTGGCATGAGGACGTGATCAGTGGGTTAAAAGAAACAAGTCCATATCTTAGATAGAAATATCATCTAAACATAATAGTTCATAGAACCATTTTCTCAAACAGTTATAAGGCAAGCAACATTCAAACATTATAAGTAGCTTAAAATGTAATAGCTGACAGAGAACTTGATGGATTTTTGCGAACTTAGATACCAATCGCGACACATAGATAGTCAAATATATGCGTATTTTAAAGAAATCAAAACAACATTCCATTTAACCGAACTACAGATCCGCATAAATGGTTGAGAAAAGTTTTGAATTAAAAGAAGCATCAGTTGAAAACTTAGGAAATCAACATAAAAAAGGGGAGAAAATCCTCTCCTGATCTTAACAAAGATGGGAAAGGGAAACCCAAGGTCAGAGAACGTTTTTAATTGAAAAAGTTTTAGAAGGTAATGAAAAACTGCATCTAAGTAAACATCAGCTAAAAACTGTTTAGGATGAAATTGAAAAGGTGAAATCTTGTGCTGGTCTTAGAGACGCATGGAAGAATGAAAGATTTTATGAAATTGGAACCAATTTTCAGAAAATTGAAAAATACTTTTAAGAGATAAAAAGTGAAACAGGTAGAATAAATTCTTTACCCATAGCCTGGATCTAGCGCCAAATTGTGAATACCCTTAATTTGGTATCACAACCAAATGAAAGAAATGATATATCAACAGATAGAATGAGATATAAACATAAAATCATTGCAAAATTAAGTGCAGTAAAGTAAAATAGAACACAATAATATACGTGGTTCGACAGAATGTCTACATCCACGGGTAAAAGAGAGTTAAGGTTTCCATTAATCCTTGCTCAGTTCCAACGGGACTTCATTACAAAAGAGGGAAGTGCAGAGAGTTTTTAGGTCGAGAGAGAAGAGAAGAAGTCGCTCCCCTTTTTTCAGACCTAATCGTCAGGCTTTTAAGGGGAAAATATCTTCCGCCAAATGACATGTTTATCCTTAGCTTAATAATGAAGCAGGCTTATAAATGATTCGGTGTATGCTGTTATACAATTATATCCAGCTGCGGCTTCTGATTGTCCTCCACGTGTCAATACAGATTATAGTGTATACACATATATCAGAGTTTGTTTCTAGGAATAGTTGTATGCTTAACGCATACATATGCATCATAGCTTGACCTGAGAGAAACTTACTCGGCGTAGGGGCGCAGGAATGCTTCATTCATTTTCTCGTTATTTTCCCCGTTACACCGTTAAACAACTTCGGATCTGCAGCCCTCCAAGATTAATTTACTGGAGTACTAAACGGATCCTCCATAATTTCAGAACCCAGAGTAGCACATGTTACATACTCAACTAAAGTGGCAATCCGAGGAGGAAGCAGTAGTGCAGGAACAACAACTGTTGTCAATGTAGCAGTTTTGTAGTGCCCAACTTCACCATCACATACACTTAATATAACACCGGTACCGTTAGCAACTTGCCCATCTTGGATCGAGTTGATGGCATAAGATGTGGATGCTTTACCGATTTACTGGCACAAAGTAAAGTCCTGAAATTGAATGAGAAGCTTCACATATCAACAAAAGTGATACATGGAAACTTAAAATCTAATGAAATAAAAAACTATTATTGGTTGTTATCTAAAAGAGAGCTTTACAAATGAGGTACTCTCCAAGCTGGTTGCATGACTTGAACAGAGAATACATAAACTCATCCCAGCAGCTTTTAAATTTTATGAAATGGAAAACTCTCCAAGTTGTTTTTCCAATTCCATCCCATCTACCATTTCTAACTGCATGCATTCATTCACCCAAATCAAAATCTAAAAAATGATAAATGAAGAAATGCACGGATTCCAAAGAGGAAAAGTGTACTTACTGGATCTGGGGTCTTACTTGGAATTTGTCTGAATACCGTACGTCTGTCCCTTTCATTTATGGTCGTTATAAGAAATCATAATTATTTCAGCTTAGTATTGCCCTTTACCCTGAAGCTAACCTCGATAGTCATTAGTCAGTAGTAATCTACAATCATAAATAGTTTAAAAGAGAGACGTAGATTTCTCAGATAAATGAATTGTAAACTAAGTTCACACGGTTGATCCAATCCCAAAGGCGACCATTAACTTGCAACGGTTGACTCTAGAAACCCATCCATAAAAAACAAAAACGCAAAACTTACGATCCAAATGCTTAAAAATTGTGATGCAACATGATTCTTCGAATAACGTTAATAACGAATGCAAAGCTATATCTATAGTTAGAATAAAAAGACAAATCAGTTGCTACTATAACACTACTGCAAATGTAGAAACCTCCAATAAACATTGAAGGTATTGTGACTTTCAACAAAAAAATTAAAATAAAATGTTCCATCTAATAAGTTTTAAACTATGCCATCTTAATTTCTTAAATAACACCACTCACGCTTCTGGTGCTCACAAACTCGGAGATATTGGTAGCAGCCCAAATTCATAACCATTATAGCAGTATATATAGAGATGGAATAGGTAAACACCCCAACTTTATAATAGAAAAGAAAAACACAAACCAACCCAAACTACTTTTGTACCTTTTAAGTTTGGAATAATATCGAATCATTTGCCTTAAAACTCTCTCCCATTTTGTACCTTTTGTACATAATACTTTTGTTTTCATGTCTACACCAGCAAAACTCTTTTTGTTTTTTCAACCGTGGCACATCTAGATGATCAAACTTGAGTGTCGAGAGATTCGAGCATCAACTGCAAAATCAATCAAACAAAACTAATCAGGACAAAATCAATAAAGTTCATATGGTTATAATTCTCAAAGAACCAACAGCAGAAGAAAAAAAACCGAGCGAAGATTCTCAATTCTAAGATTATAAACGAATAGCTCACCTACTTCTGCACCAAAACCCATGCGGAGAGCATTAGGAAACATCTGTATTAACGGAAACACAGTAAGGATTTTTCTTACAACAAGGTGTTATAGTTATTCTCGTGGTTTAGAATCAGAAATATGCACTAACCCAATGGTTTTGTAAATAAGGGGGAAAAGCCAATTGAACATACAATAAAGTCCAGAAGCCATGGATTAAAGAGAAAAGATTATAAGGGTAGCTATGGATAAGTCAAAAGCCAAAATAGACTGCATTAATCACTTCCTCTATGTTCTATTTCTCTTTATTGGTACCCACCTTAATATACCTCTAATTTAATATACTTCTAATAAGTGGAGCTTTTGGTAAAGGAAAACCAATCACCAAAAGAGACTGTATAAAACAAAAGGTTTGAAAACGTAACTTAGATAGTGAACGAAAATCATGAGTAACTTCTTACATTTCTGAACTCAACATCCTTGTCATCAACGTAGAACAAATTCTTATATCCAACAGCCCTTTCAAAGTGCACTTGGATTCATAACTCAACATCCTTGTCATCAATGTAGAACAAATTCTTATGTCCAACAGCCCTTTTAAAGTACACTTGGATTCATAATATTTTGTAAATGTCCTGGAACTTCTGTTTAATATACCTGTTAAATAGATAAAGCTAATAAGCTTAAATTAGAAGCTTAAGAACACCGACATATTAGAATGGTAGATGGGAACTTCAAAACAGATGCACTGAATACCTTAATTGAAGCCCCTTACACCATTTAATTGCCACTTCCTGCTATTAAAAATAAAGAATAGCTCTTATCTACTTTTTGGTTCAACTAAAATTTGAAAAAAATATCTTAATATTAGGAAAAAATACAAACTTTAGCTATCCCTAATCTTTACTGGAATTTGTAAATCGTAAAATCTTAATATTAGGAAAAAAAAAACAGAAACATAGTTATCCCAAATCTTTATTGGAATTTGTAAATCGTAAATCAACTGCTAATATTGTTATATTGTTATCACAACAGAAAATTCATATTTTATTGATCAACATCGTCATCAATTTCATATAAAACTATCAATCCATTTAAAACCCTAATTTAGCTTACCGTTTAATCCTCTTTCAGAGCTACATCTTCTCCAGTAGCATATGCGATAAAAAATAGGTAAAAGTAATCAATAAGTATGACAGAGAAGGAAAACAAATAACAACCAATCTGGATTGAAATCCTATAATGGATTGGAAAATATAAAGAGAAAAATCATAAGTTTCTTTAAAATTCTCAGCTGGGAATATATATATATATATAAGACTACTAACCAAGAGCCGAGAACTTTATTGGATTTATGTAATTCCATGCAAATCTGATCGACATCCAAAAATAAATCTAGATAAACATGCATATTACGATAAACATTTAAACAGTGAAAAATATGATCATGGATAATAATTAACTTGTATCAGATAACCATCATCTCTATATTCGACTTATCAAAACCAATATCCTGTTACAACAAAGAGATATGGTGTAGATTTTGTGCGGTTGTGATGTGGAGCATTTGGCTTGGGCCTTCATAGAAAACTACCATGTTATATTCTTGTTCGGTTGTTCCTTCGGCTAACCCTTAATTAAAATCACATTCACATGGGACCTTCATAACTTAAAGGAAAAACTGAAGGAAGGAAAATATCGTTGTAGGACAAACCACGAACCATGCAAAGGTATTTGAAGAAGGAAAGCCTATCATAGTTTATCCAACTCAATTGCTTATGCCTGCAATTCCAATGTAAACAAACATACATACATCACAAAACACTCGTGAGTCTCAATATTTATCTAGGTCATCACTCAAAGGGAAGGACAAATATCATGATCTTGTATTCAACTTAAACCCAATGTCTTGATTTTCTGATTAAAATCAAAGAAATGATCAGAAAACAAAATCACAAATATCAAGATTGATTTCATCACCTCATTCATGAGTTCTCCCATTGGCGCATTCAAGAGTTCCCCATTGCCGCGATTATTATACATGCAAAACAATAAAATAGAATTAGGCCACAGAACCCCAGAACGAAACCCTAGAAGTAAAAATCAATGATAAAACCATGTGCTTTGGATCTTGTTCGCGTGTTTATATAGTGATCCACCAAACCCAAAATGTCTACAATAAAGTTTTTAGTTTTGGAAATAATATCAACCCTCGATCAATTATAGGTCGCCATATTTACTTTTTTGAAGTATTTCTTTCCAAAACAATATTTATTTTTATAATTTCAAGCTCAAAACCACGAATTTTTTTAGTTTCCTATTACATTGTTTTCTTATTTATTGTATTTACTTAAATTATTAATTCTAGTGCGCTTAATTTTTATTTTTGGATAAAAATCCTAATAAAATCACAATATTTATGGATGAAAAATATTTAAGGCCACATGCGATATCCTTTTTCCATTTTGATTGTCGCACTTACTTGTTTCCATATCAAGCACCTCCGTACACCGAAATCTGTTTTTATTTCCCCATTTTTTTTCATTTTCTTTTATGGAATGTCAATAGCTAAGAAAAACAATATTGAAGCCATTGTTATCTATTTGACTTTTCTAATTATAGAAGAAAAATAATAAATTAAGAAAAATAATTTTTAGAAATCATAGTATATTGAGTGCTTGTTTGTTTTGTATTAGCTTTATTCAAATCATAATTTTTGTTCCAAATCATTCATACATATTATGAACAAAAATCCAATTGATGTGCAGGACCACCAACAAAGATTTACAGAAAAGAGATTCATGATCAGGCTAATCAAGTTTTGCGGAAAAGAGATTTATGACCGGGCTAATCAGGTTTGTTTTTTGAAATTTTATTTTTTCTCGATTTAATTGATAGTTTGGGGATGTAGTTAGGAAGATTACATTTTTTAACAATGTAAACGGACACAATTGATAGTTTGGGGATGTAATTAGGAAAATAACATTTTTTGGGTATGTAAGCGGACACTGGACACTTGATGATCATTCGATTTATTTTTTCTCATCACGTGATGATCATTCGATTTATTTTTTTAATTATCATGAAGAAATTGTGATTTGATATATTATTGGCATGTTATGAGATTCTATAGATTTTGTTATCCGAGGCAAGAAGAAGATTTTCAAGATTTAGTTATTTTATTTTTAGAAAAATAATATTTTTTTAGTTAAAATTTAATATTTTATTACTAAAAAATATGATGGGGCCAGAATCAACCAGAAGCTAGAATCAACCAGAATTCAGAATCAATGTGGAGCTCCAGTGAATGAGAACGCTTTAAAAAACTCTGTTATTATATAGAGAACTAGATTTTGTGCCCGTGTTACGCCCGGGCAGACCCGAAAACCATCGACCATATATATATTTTTTTTTACTTTTAACCATATTTTTGGTTTGGTGTAATGTGAATTCGTCTCAATTAGAAATACAACTGCACCATAGATGGTTCTCGGCTTTGCCTCGCCCCGTTCCAATGAATGTTTAGAATTTTTGATTTAGTGTGGCTCGGCTTCTCCTTGCCCGGTCCCAATGCATGCTTTGTTCGGCTTCTCTTCGTCCCGTCCCAATGCATGCTTGGCTCGGCTTCGCCTCGCCCTGTCCCGATACATGCTTAGAATTTTTTGATTTGGTAAGTGCATGTTGCTTTCTACCACATAGTTTTAACCGAATCGCTTGAGATTTTTAATCTGGTGTGCCTCGGCTTCGCCTCGTCCCGTGGCTTAGGATTTTTGATTTGGTGTGGCTCGGCTTCGCCTCGGCCGTTCTGATGCATGCTTAGGATTTTTGATTTGGGGTGACTATTTCTTTTAGAATTGTATACATTTTGGGTATGTATGTAACTATTAGGAGGTGGCACTAACCTCGTAAGGTTATCAACATGCTTAGGATTATTCATTTGGTGTGGCTCGTCTACGCCTCGCCCCGTCGCTTATGATTTTTGATTTGGTGTGGCTCGGCTCGCCTCGTCCTGTCCCGATACACTTTTGATTTGGTGTCGCACGGATTCGCCATGCCCCGCTATACATTTGGTTCCTTGAGAACCTTTGATTAGGTATGACAGGGTTTTTCCCTGCCCCGTCATGATCATTAAACCATCTTTTTCTCTTAACAAAACTGGTACATAACCCTAAAATTCAATTTCTTTTGCTTCGGTTTTCACTACACATTTGCTTTGGCTTTCACTTATTTCCGATATTTGAGCAAGATTCCAAACAAAATTTTCATGGTTTTCGATAAATCCATCGGCCATATTAAACAAAATGTACTTCAAACATTACACTATATGAGCCTTTGAATCATCTCTGCAAATCTACACACTTTTTCAGACACTGATTTTTGACTACTTGCTGAGTCTAAAATCATCTACAATCTAACAGATGTCATGGTGAACTCATAAACAACAATCAAACAACAATAGACAATCACAGGAATTGTCCAGGAATGTTGCTCGGGGCAACCATGATTTACAGAAAGAGCCAAGGAAACAACGAGCTATGAAATCCTAGTCGCATACACATTTGCACATAGAGATGATCAAAATCTCCACTGAAATATGTTAAGCTCGAACCACAACTGTCAACAATGAGAATCATATATACATTTCTAACCACAAAAAAATGATGAAAAAATTAATAAAAATTGAAATCTTAGTTACTTACATTTATCAAACAACTAGTATATGAGTTCAGTTTCGTCGATCATTACATACTTGGTTAAATAAACACTGAATAGCTCATTTTCCGGTGCAGTTAGGCCTATCTAGCAGTTCTGGTTTACTGCTGACACAAACCCACTTTCTTACTGCGTATTTCGATTGTTTTCCTCCCTATAATCAATTGTTTTCTTACTGAATAGCTCACATACTTCTCATACCATTTATCATGTATATTCTAATTATAATGATATCAGATACTTGAATTCTCTTTTCTGTGATAATCAAACATGTTTTGCTTCTCTCCACCAGTTCTTCCTTTGCATGCCAATTATCATTATTTTTTCACCAAGCAAAACCAAGGAAAGTTGGTGATTAGGTTCCAAAAAACACTATATATCAAAACACCAATACTTTGATTATCGAATTAAAAAGAAAATAACGGGAAAAAAACTGAGCTTTGGCTTATAATAAAACTTGGTAAGGCAGAAGATTCAATGTTGACAGCCATCAAACATAACATAGTAAAGAATGGTACACTTATGAGTATAGTCTGCCACTTCTATTGGAAACACATAGTAAGGAGAATAAGTTTAGAAACTGTATGTTTCTAAATTAGAATTCAAATCACTGAGACCCATGGTGTATGTAATTGTATGTTTCATCAATATTGCATATACACACATTTTTATCTTCCAGCTACGAATATATTTCGTTTTTAAGATCTCGTTGTTTTCTTTATGCATAAACTTGTATTTGTTTATGTCATATATATATATATATATATATATATATATATATGTATGTTAGAAGTGCGTTATACCCCTGGCTGCTTGGTAGTGATAATCCACCAAAGAAGGATGGCACCCCAAGAATGCATCACATGGTATCTGTGCCCGCACAAAACTATGGCATACCAAGATATCTACACCAGAAAATTAAATATAAAGGTATACCTGAATGCATCTACACCAGATAACTGAACATAAAGAAATACCTGCATGCTAAATGTGAGGACTAAGATATAGGCCAATCCAAACATTGAAATGATCCCTATACTCAAAAGAAATAGGACCAAACATAAGAATTAAATAAATGTGATGTCCACTTACAGAATGCAGTCGTTTTTCATGAATCATAATTCTCCAAGTGCATAACTTTCAAATAACAACTCAATCAAGTCATTTTCATTTGTTATAGACTTGTAGCAAATGCACTCGGTATAGTTATCTTCTCCTGTCCAGATTTCTCAACCTTGAAATTAAAATTATCCGTTCCATAATCCAAGGTTCTATAAACTGAAGCTTCCAGTGCTCCCACTGCTCAAGTCATAAACTAATTAACCTTAGGGTTTACCAAAACTTAATGGATTTTAGTATTTGCTAGGAGCCATGACTGTTATTATATCTACCTTAACCAGATTTCGTTCCCACCATAGAATAAAGAATATTACAGAAAATTCCATAATTTTACTTTGTAAGCTTCTGTAAGACCTAGAAATTTCCTTACCACTACCTCACAGTTTTCATACTTATTCCATCTGCACATCCATGTACTATCACCTCCAATATCGACAATAAAGAGAGAAAAAAATCAATGACCCTCACTGCAGAATCAATAGGAAACTTAAACATGAGAATTAGGGTTTAACATTATTCAGCAATAATGGTATAAAACCATACCGCAAATTTGATTTAAGACTAAGATTTACAGAGATTCACGAAGAATAATCTTAGGGTTAACCCTAACTTCTGAAAATCAAATAAAACAAAAAATTCAATAAAGTATACTGATTTTACCTGGTATGTTCTCCATATGGCAAAGGCTACATACAGAGATCTGCTTGCATGCCCTGTAACAAAAAACAAACAAGTATTCAAACGTCACAAATTACAATAGTTTTTTGCGAACATCATGCAAAAATTCGATCTCTTAACTAATGAAGCTTGTAGCTTGGATTAATTATCAGAACCAATTTTTCAATGATCGAAACCTAACTTAAAAGTTCAGCAAGAAAAACTTAGATTCATCAATAATCTAAGTATTATCTTTACCCTTGATTGAGATGAATGCTACACAATGTAATCATGAACTATTTCATAACTCGAACTATCTCATACCCTGCGAACCGAAAAAATAAGTGTCAATCTATTAAGTGAAGTAAATGACATATACCTCAATTAGGTACCTCAATTAGCCTTTTAGATATATCTCATCTTTTAGATATACCTCATAATGTGCTAATTGTAGTGCCACTTTTAGATATCTCTATTGAACCTTATGATCTTAAAATGTTACTAATACAAAGCTAAAATCATTAGAGCATCCAGATCAAAGCTCGTATATTACAGGATTCATAGCAAAGTCTCGTTATATCCTCCCTGCATGCACAACCCAATGAGTCCAGTTCAATGAGTCTCGTTATTTATCACGACAAATATTTGTTAGGCCTCATGATTTAAGTCAGTGCTGAAAACCAAACTGAGAAGTTGTTTGTTTGTAATATTCAGGCGTTCAAATTAGTCTACATATAAAGATAATAACCAAAACCGAACCATTCTTCAAAATAACAAAGAATGCGATGTCTTCAGATCCCTGCAATGTAAAAATAAGTTTTTACAAACATTATTGGTTTGATAAGGAAAAAAAAAAAAGGAAACGCGACGGGATTTATTACTACTTAGATTCTTCTCAGTTCTATGAACCTGATTTATGAGCAAAGATCCCTTCATTACAAATACGAAATCAAAAATATTATGAATAACAAATTATAAAAACCCATATCTAAGGATTCAAAGAAGAATTAATCCTAACCTCTGGAGCTGAGAATGGGGAACATTCAGGAAGAAAAGGAAAGGCTTAGACTTAGGCTTTACCTGTCATGTATTGTATTCAATACGAACAGAGCACATGAGAGATGTGGAATAAAGATAGAGGAAAGGAAGCGTCTGGAAAAAACAAGTCAGGGTTTTGAATTTCTTGAAGAGGTGCAGACCAAAGAAAATAACGAAAGGCTTAACCCCTAGAACAATCGCGTATCGCCAAGTGTCCTCATCAGGTTTAACGTGAGATCTCTTCTCTCAGCCTTCGTGAAAACTCAATTCTCTTCTCTCAGCCTTCGTGAAAACTCAATTCTCTTCTCTCATTGATCACGGCCCTTTCCTCTCATTGCTCGCGGCCCTCTTCTCTCATTGATCATGGCCATCTTCCCTCGTTGAGCGGTGACGCTCATCATTCAACGTGAGGGTTCCAATGAGTTAGGATTTTAAAGGAGTTAGATGTATATGTCCAGAGTGTTGGAACATAGTTGCACTAAGCCTCTTCCGGTATGAGGAAGGTTTTCGGCATTACGAGCCTTCATAACGAATTGCAAACAATTCAAGACGGAGATATCAAATGAGAATTTAGACACCAAGCATTTTCAGTCAAATTGGTACATGCGACTAGGGGACTTATTCCTTTTAGGCGCTTTATGCTTTACATAACATAATCAAGAAACATATGTCGAATAGGTATAAATACAAATGTCACATACAAGTAGGCACCAGTCCTCCTATCAAAGAATTTTTTTGTAGATGCATGCTTGGAGATAAATTGGAGATTTTAGGTTTTGAAAGCCATAACAGTTTTCTTTTTTAAAACCTTTTCTTGGCAGTAATTAAATCATAAGCGTTCAATGAGCACACACATTCCTAAGCAAAAGTTTATCAAATAATATAAGCATTATACGATTCAGCTAGCACAACACGAGAGTATTCAAGTGACTATAGGTGGGATGCAAGGCGTGCAAAATGAGGCAAAAGGACAAGTCCTGATGATGTGCTACTTAAACAATGAGAAGTTCTGGTACACATATTCAGTGTGCGTATAAATCATATGGAATTGTTGCATGAGTCATGTAAGCATCTATAATGCTAAAGATAAGATAAGCATGACAGCATACAGAATGGTGATTCTTCACAAATCAGCTTGGCCCTAAAGCAACATTCATGGTCATTAGACATAGGTGATACAATAACCTTACCGCCCCTAGGGATGTTCAAACAAGTGTAAGACTAAAATGTAACAGACCATGGGAAAGTATTATATCTATCATGTTTTCAATCAAGAAGTTATACATAGAGTGTATGTCGTGCCTGTTTATCTAGAATACAAAACAAATCTTGGCAAAATTAGGCTAGATAAAGAACGGCCGAGATTTGTCCAGGAGGGATAAATCTACAACCGTGGTTTTTTCAACTAACCATTATAAATACTTTATTAATTGGTCTCCTATTAATTGCTCATCATAAATGATTAATTAATTTTTCATGATAAATGTTCATTTACTGAATCTGATAAATAAGTTTATTAAAAACAACTATATATATATTAATCGGTAAAAAATTTGGTGGTGGCGAGTTTCGAACTCAGGTAACTGGTATCATCACCCAATGACTTTATCACGGTACTACAGTGACCCCGGTTAAAAATTATATTAATAATTTTTAATGGTGGTAGTGAAAGAAGCAGTGGGTGGTGGAAACAGTGACTGGTATTTGTGAGTGATGGAGGTGGTAACATTACTGGTGGTGGAAAACATAGTGGGCGCGGTTGGTTTTTACGTACGGTGGTGGATGTTAGTGAATAGTAGTGGACAATAATAGTTTTGTGTCTTTACAAAATGACCAACATTTTATTGTGATAGATGTAGTTGGCTGTTTTTAGCACAACTGGTAAGGACAAAACACAAATATTTTGAGGAGGATACTAAATCATATAAGTCAATATGATCCTGACCGCTGGATCACCCAAATGGGATCCCAGCTATTTATAGTACCCCATCTAATAAATCACGGTTTTTATTATTAAAATAAAATTGATTACATTTCCAGAATACAAAATAAAGTTCGGAGAACTTAGGCTAGATAAAGAACGATCAAATGTATACTTGCAGAACATAAATCTACCGCTATAAATGATCACGTTTAATTATAATTTAATAATAAATGTTCAATTAATATTTCATAATAAATTTTTCTTTAATTAATCATATGAATATATTTTTTTTGATGCATGATAAATTTATTTGATTTTTGCCATATCAGTAAACACTGATGGTGGGCAGTGGTGGGGATAATGGTGGTGGTATTGGTGAGACTGGTGGAGTGGTGACGATAATGTGGTGGTGGAAGAAGTAGTGGTAGTAGGGTGAGAAAATGGGTCCTAAGATAGGTAAATTAAGCACTAATGGTGGTTTTGATGGTGGGTGGTGGTGGTGGATCAGCGGTGGAGATAATGATGGTGGGTATTGGTAAGACTGCCGGAGTGGTGACGATAATGTGGTGATGGAAGAAGTAGTGGTAGTAGGGTGAGGAAAGGTATCCTAAGATTGGAAAATTATTTAGTCACCCTTGGTTAAATTTTCTTTGTTTTGTTTAATTTGATTTTAGTTTTCAAATTACTTTTTTTAATTATTTTTTAAAATTAAAACAGTTTTTAAAGGCCGCAATTTTCCAAAAAAGAAGATGTCGTGATTTTAAGATTTACCGGGTAGGGGGAAAGAAGAAAAATGAAAACTATAAAAAAATTGACCAAACACAAGGCTACACGCAAATTAATTGTAATCGGTTCAATTTCTCACATCTCTCTTTATTCCCCTTTTTTTGTCATGGTTTCTGTTTCTGTCATTATTTCTCCCATACTTCATGGGATTATGTAATGCTACGCATGAATTAATTGTAATCGATTCAGTTTTTCACATCTCTCTTTGTTCCCCTTTTTGTCATGATTTCTGTTTTTGTCATTTCTCCCCAACTTCGTGTAATTATGCATGCTTGAGAAATAGTTCATGATAATAGGTAAAGAGAAATGGATCAAGAATTAAATATTATTATAAATTTTAGGAAAATGAATAAACACAAATCTATGTAAATTGGGAACCCAGCAATTCATATCAAAGAGAAAAATTAAATTCTAATGCTAACAGATTTTGCAAGATTAAAGTAATTTTAGGTGTTTTTAGTTTTGTTACAAATTTGGTGAATGACCTTTGATGATATTTTTTTGAGGTAGTGAACGAACTAATGTTCTACTTCCCGTAGGATTTGCTATAACGATTAACTATGTTTGTCTCAAAGGGTTGTATGACTTACATACACGATATTAAAAGATTCGAGGATAAGAACATGTTTATTAACTAACTCCTCAAAACATTTAGACCTGGATCGATAGGTTCGATTCTTCTCAGACAATTACGACATGTATGAATCGATGGATACATTTGAAACACACATGAAATAATAGGAGGGTCCTAATACAAAGATGCACGGGATGTTTATGGCTGCACTAGACGCAAGGAATGATTATTATAACCAAATGAGCGCGTTCATCATACGTTTCATGGCTAACTTATATCTATGTCTAGCATACTGGTAGGTGAAGTAAATTTAAAATTATAAATGCAGACCAGTTGGGGATGCATAAAATTTGCTAAGTAGTTATAATTTCCGTGACATTTAGATATGCTTAAATTAAGAAAGGATACCGGGTACTTATCTGCATAAAGAGCGGGTAAGTCGCTTTCTTCTTCATAGAACCGGACTGGTGGTACCTTAGATATGGGAAGCGCTGATATAATCATCGCCTGTTGAGCTGGTAGAAGCTGGGGATAAAGGGCGAGGGTAATTTTATGGGTTGGTGCAGACGGAAATCTGAGATGGATCAATAAGGGTGTATTCAAATGATGCTTGCGAGGTTTACATTGGCTGCTAGCTTTTATTTTAATGGGGATGGCAGCACTTCATAGATACGCGACAGTTGGGGTTGAAGCACTCTTCCATGAGTGACACACTTAGTTCTCGGCAACTCTTGGCACCTACCTACGCCAGCACTAACACTAGTACGTTTCCATTCACCAATATCAGTTGTATATCATTATACTCTTGATAGAAGTGAGATGTGCAAGCTCTACAGACATTAACTCGCGAGCTTTCCTTACGATAAGTCTTATGGGCTAGATATCTAGCTGTTAGATTTGCCATTCACGTCAGTTAGGGAAACCTCCTAAGTTTTATGGGCTAGATATCTAGCAGTTAGATTGGTCATCCACGTCATCTGGGACCACTATAGAACGCTGTTTGGTTCAGCGCTGAGCGTTGTTGGTTCAGCGTTTCAAATCTCAGCCGTTAGATCATAAAATTTATCTCCCAGCTCTGAACCGTTCAGCATTAAAACCACTTTTTGAGCGCTGAACCATTCAGCGTTTCAATCTCGTTGCCAGTTGAACTGCGAGCACTTGTTAGGAGAGAGAACTATCTAATGCTAGTGTTAACTTTTTTCCCACACTTTTTTCATGACTTGCAACACTTTTTAGCCAATCTAACAGTTCAATCTAGCCCACAGGGGTTAGCCTTATAGAAGTACTAGATCTGGTTCAACAATTTAATGCTTACAAAATTAAAAAGATTTCATTCAAGATTATGAATCAAGTTTAAAGCAAAGCTATCACTGAATATTTGCGAGATATAAAAAACCGAAAAAGTTGAAAAAGACAGATAATACTTATCCTTGCTAATCGACCATCTGTATGAGCTACTTTATATCGACCTAGACAGGAATCAACAGCCGCTCACAACATCTGTACTTCAAGGCTTACTGCAGCCGGAGTTAATCGACTGCAATTGCTCCATTGAAGTTCCATTGGAGAACATTTTGAAATAATTAGACTAAAATTTCTGGTCACGATTCATCCCAGTTCTTATCATATATAAGAGTCTAATCAGCAGTTCTTTGTTAATAGTCGAAGTTTTCATACAAGAGATCTTTATTACTGTTAAGATATAAAAAAAACTTATCTTTGTCGTGTTTAGCTACGCAGTTGTGTACAAGCGAAGGAGAGGGAGGCGATGTTGATATAGATTGATACAATCGGAGGAGGATGAAGCGGTTGCTAGTGTGACTCGGTGTAGGTAAGCGGTATTGATGTGCTTTTGGGTAGTCCGGGAATCAGGATGGAGCGGAGCTGGTGTAGTAGAGCGATGGTAGTCGATTTCGTATCCAGATCTAATTTGTGCTTGATTTGTCTATACAGTAGTGTGAAAGCGATGAATAGGGAGGCGACGTTGGTGTAGCTCGATGTAATCGGAGGAGGATGAAGCGGTTACTAGTGTACTCAGCATAGGTAAGTGGAAAGAACGGATTTTCTCGGAAGATAAGACATGTAAGTAAGTTCTGATGTGGTGAAGCGACGCTGATCATGGTTGTTAGAGCATTGGCCGGTTTAACGCACTAGCGTTGGTATGTCAAGCTATTTGTCAAATTTAGTTGCCAAAACGCATTCTTGATTTTGTATACTAAAATTAGTTTTGGACAAGATTAGGTCTAAGAATAGCTATTCTTGAAGAATGGAGATTGAAGACTACAAGAAGACATCAACGAGGACTTCATCAACAAAAGTATGCAGTAATTGATTTCATTTGGATTCTTATTCAATTCTACCTTTCTAATCTATTGAAACAAATGCTCACTCTATGGAACAATTTCTATGACGGTAAATGTATATTTATGCGGCGAGGTACATGGGGACGTAAAAAAGGGGATCTCTATTCACAACACTTGCAATCTCAACACAGATCATCCATACAACGGAACCACCACCTCCCTATCAGTTTAATAACTTCACATCATCCTTTCACCCTGCGCTTCAGAATCATCTCCAACTCCATTCTCTAATCACAGTTCTAACTTTATTTCACAAAGAAGATACAACAAATCCATGTATCATTATTTATGACTCAATCTACACAAACCCATCCCAAAATTAACTGAATCAAATCAGTTTTCTACACAAATCAGAATTAACCTCATAAATTCAAATTCAATTTACAATTTTCTCCCGAGTCTTGAATCAGCACCAACAATAGCTCCACCACCTTCTTGTTAACCGAATCGAACCCTAGTATTCATTTCACAATCCTCATCTCAAATACTTAATCTCATAAAAACCTGAAAAGTAATTCTAACTCCTCTATTCTCTAATTCGACTTCAAATAACCAATCTAGATCTTCAACTCTATCAAACCCATCTTATAAATAAATCCAACTTCTCTTAATCTTTTCAAAATTCGAATTCCAATACAATATGCAGAAACCCTAATTATCAAATCATCCCCAAAACGACTTCAGAACTTCAATTCAACTACAACCCTTCTTCTCTTTATCTAACAATAACTCTGCAAACCAACCAAATCACTTTGAACTCAAAATCTAAGTAAAAACCCTAATTCTGCTTCTCACTAATTCATCTTTCTTCTAATCTTCTTCAAACTCTAATCGAACACCATAACCTAATCCATCGCCACCATCCTCGATTCATTTGTCTCACAACTTTTCTTTTGAAATTCCCCAGCAAATATTTCTCTCTGAAACGCCAGAAGAAGAACAGATGAAGAAGAAGAAAGAGGGAAAAGAAAAGAGAATAAGAAAGAATGAGAAAGAAGAAAACTTATCTTCTCGACAAGTGAAGATAAGACCAACGCAAAATGATAAATGCACTCTCTCAATTGATATGGGTAGCCAAGGTCGGTCCAGACTGTAAAAGACTATTTTACCCCCTTCAAATCTATCCAATGATATCTCCTTCGTCCAGTATCCGGTTAACACGTTCGAGTAGTCCATTCTGCATAAGTTTTCGAGACCTATCCGAAGGTACTAGTTTCGTATCTAGATCGTTGTTAGATTAAATCCTATTAATTAACCTTCGTGTTAAACTAATCGAGTAATTATCGGCTAAAACGTCTCTTGACTAGTCTAATAGCGTTGACGAGCTTAAGGGTCCTTACATTCTCCCCACCTTATATCATTTTCGTCCTCGAAAATCAAACCATTCTTATGGTCTTCAAAAACTCCCCACCTTATAGAATAATCTCATCTCTTGTCTAAGCGCAAACAACATAAAACAAAGCACAAACCTATGTGGCTTTCTACAACTAAAATTTGTCGCTCTAGGTTCAACTATGTTGGTTTTTAATTTCTATCAAATACGGAATTCTAAGTTTCTTACACTAATTTCTATCTTATAAAATACTTTTCTCTAATTACAAGGGAGATTCCTACAAATCTTTCTAATTGACTTTATAATTGTCTCTAATTTCTATCAAATACTTATTGACTTTATATTCGAGGTTATTTGATCCACGACTTTGGTGACAATAACCTTTATCCCTGGAAAGGTTCTCATGTTATAGTGAATGAGCTTACGAATTCAACGATCCAAGAATCACTCAATTCCGAGTTATAACGATGAAGTTATGAGTGATTAGTTAAAGTAACAATAAGTGTTGATGTAATTGTAACAGTTGAGGAATTAATTGTCCATAGTCATATCTCTGCGAATGGGAGATTGAATCGGTGCTCAACTCAGTTCATTAAATTCTTAGATTTTCGTTCTCTGTAATAATATTTCATCAATTCAGGTGATTTCAATGATTATTGGTAATAGAGTTTATCGATTAAGATCATTAGATGTTAAAAAATTCATCGTTAGTTTCTTTTAAATCTTTGGAAAATGGATCTAAATTTAGGTTTAGCATAAACCAACCTGGTGAAAATAGTTTGGATAATTCAAATTTTGCTTCAATGGAGAATCATAAGGTGGATGAGTCTCTATCTCTTTTCATTCCTGATGAGGTGATCGACGAATGCTTGGATGAATGGAAACTTAGTTTGATTGGTAGATTGGATCTGGTCAAATTAAAAATGGAGGTGGTTGAAGATTCTTTGAGAAAACAATGGAATCTTACAGGTAATCTTCAACTCATCCCTTTAGGTAAAGGTTTCTTTATTATAAGACTTGAGAATGAAGAAGATAGGAATCATATTTGGAAGGTCCTTTGGATTATTGAGAATCAAAATTTGAAACTCAGAGTTTGGGAACCTAATTCCAACCCAGAGAATCAAAAAACTTCAACGACACTTGTGTGGGTATTTTTTCCTGGATTTTGATTGAATATTGGAAGGAATCAATTCTGTTACAGTTGGTAATAAAATTGGAAGAGCTATTAAAGTTGATGCTACAACTTGGAAAAGGGAAAGTGGTTATTATTCAAGTGTTTTAGTAGAAATTAATCTAGCAAAATTGATTCCTAGTAAAATATGGGTGGAGTCAAAATATGGCAAGTTTGAGCAAAGTATTCAAATCCCTAAACTCCCAAAGTTTTGCGGTCATTGTAAGACTATTGGCCATTTTGTTGTTGAATGCAGGATCAAAAGAAAAGATCATCATCAAGAAGAATTTCCTCAAGAAAAACCTAAAAAAATCTGGAGAGATAAAGTAAAAGAAGTGAAAATTCCAGCTACTATTGGTATGGGCATATGTTTTACTCCTAAAGAAAAAGGTCAAGAAACTCTTATTTCAGTTTGTCAAGTTGAAACAATTTTTAGTGATGAAGAAACAATAGATGGAATTATCCCTCCAATTAAGCATCCAGGTGAATCTTCAAATTCAGGGAGTTTTCATGTTCTGCAGGATAAGTCTGAAGAACTTTCTAGCTTGTTAGAGTCACTCCAAGACTTTCTTGCTTTACCAGTTAACAAGATTCTTGATGTAAGTGATGTTACTCATTCAAATAACAATGTGGTTAATATTCTTCCTTCTACATCAAAGGAAACTACCAATATTATTCCTCCTTCTACTTATGAAGATTTGCTGAAAGTTGGTGTTAAAAATAAGGCTAAAAACTCTAAGCCAATTATAAATGTTATTACAAGAAAACAAACTGCTCAAAAATCTATTGCTAGTGGAAATGGGAGTAAGGTTTTAACAGGCATGAGAAGTCCTAATTCTTCTAAATTATCTTCCAAATGAGAGTCCTCTATTGGAATGTCGGAGGCTTAAAAAGATCTAAAGCCAAAGACAAATTGAGGAGTTTGGTTAGAAATTTTAGTCCTACTTTAGTTTGGATCTCTGAACCTAAAATAAGAGTCAATTCTGACTCATGTACAAAGCTTAGACTTCCTGGAATGAATAAAATGGTGATTCATAATTCATCTGAAACAAAAAAGGGTAATATTTGGCTTATGTGGATGTTGATGGTGGATTTTCGGCAAGGGCGACAATCGTAAAATCATGATACTCCATGTTTCTGACCCGGATTCAGGAATGTATGTGACGATTCATATTTTATGATCCGTGAAATGTTTCACGGTCTCTGACTGAGCGAACATTCCTCCCAGAGCTATGATGAATATGTTTCTCGAAAGGCCTCCCAGCTGAGCGTTCGATTCTTCACACATTTCATCATCACCTCTACATAGAATCAAAATGATTGGGCGGCTACTAGACATAATGTTTGTTAGAAAGCTTAACGCCTTCAGGACGTCACACTGCTCTTTGTTCCCTGACTACGTAGAGAGACCGTGTATACAATCTCTTAATGATTGGACGGTTCCTATACATAATTTTTGTTAGAGATCTTAACGCCTTCAGGACGTCACGCCGCTCGTTGTTCCCTGACCATACACCCCTCAGAACGAATATGATGCTTCATTTATCTCTTATCTCGATTCTAAAAATAGATTAATTCTAGCGTGTCATTCATCAACTGAATTCCTAGAAAATAATCTATTATATCTCATTACTCCATTCCATGGATGATCCTCAGCTGGATTCCATGGATCAATAATAGACAACCATTTTATCTCATTACTCCGTTCCCTGAATCCCCAGCTGGATTCCATGGATTAGTATTAGATACTCAACTCATTTTATTACTCCGTTTCATGAATCATTATCAACTGAATTTCATGAATTAGTAATAAATATTCAACAATCGGGCGTCTGGGCCATCACCGAGTAAGCCCCGAGAAAATGGTGCAAGTGTACTTGACAATAATGCACGAACGAGCACCCGAACGCACGAACGAGCATTCAAAAATATGGACGAACGAGGAACTTATGAATGAAAATAATATTAAATAAAATAAACAAGAGGCGTGGGACCGGGCCCACCGGCCGGCCGGTCATATCGCCGTGGACGATCCCCCTCTTCCGTTATTTTATTTATTATTTCCCTCATCTCATGAAGACTCCTTCATTTGAGTAAACTCCCTCGTTTAAGCGAAACTCTTAGTTTTTCCATACTTTCGTCAAATGAAAAAAGGGAAAGGGGTCACGGGACCTGTCCACCCAGCCGTCCGGCCATGCCCCAGCCGTGGTCGGTCCCACACCTTCTCATATTATTATTTTTTTCATCTCATGGAACTCCATCGTTTGAGCGAAAACCCTAGTTTTTCAATATTTTCTCAAATATTGCTCAAACTATGAAATAGCCAAAAAGTCAAATGGTCACATGACCGACTAGGCTTCTCACGTCAAAAATTAAAATATTATTATTTTAATATTCTCAAAATATCGGTCGCATGAGCAAAGTTCTGCTTGCTCATTCGAGCAAAATTGAGAGTTTCACTCAAGATCAAACTCTTCTGAAAATACAAAATATTGCCCAAACGCGCACCAGGAAATACCAAAACTCTCAAGACAGAGACACGGGCATGCCACCTTAACCGACTAGGGTCGGCCCTTTAGGCTTTCAAGGAGCCGATCCCACACTGGTTATCTCTTAGATGTTCATATTAGGTTTAAACTCTCTCCAACCAACTTAGGATTTTCTCAATCGACCATCACTGGTCCCACCACCACCAAGGGTCGGTCCCTCATCTCTCCATAACTAGGTTTTACTACCTAACGCTCGCACTAGCACTATTTAATAAATGATTAACCCAGCATTTGATCATTCATTCACCAACTGGTCAGCAAAGGACTTTGGTGCATGCTCACTCGAGCACTTGGGCACTACATGGTCGGCCACCATCCCATGTAGCCGGTCCTCCTTCACTCAGTGACTTATTTTCCAGTAAATCATCAATTGATCAAAAATTAGGGTTTCGAACAAATGCTCTGCAAATCATAATTCTGAGCAAGTTCAAATACCAATAATTTTATGTTGATCCAACAATCAACATATGGATTAATTATACAATATTCGGTCCAGCTACCAATATTTTAATTAATATTTTATTTTGTCATGCTACCAATAATTTATCGAATGAGAAATACTTGCTCAGATGCTCGAATATTTGATTCTATCAATTCACTAATTTATCGAATGAGCAATACTTTCTCAGATGCTGGAATATTGATTCAACTATCAATATTCAATAATTTATCGAATGACCAATACTTGCTCAGATGCTCGAATATTGAGATTCAACTATCAATATTCAGTAATTTATCGAATGAGCAATACTTGCTCAGATGCTCGAATATTGATTCAACTATCGATATTCAATAATTCACTGAACGAGCATTACTTTCTCGGATGCTTGAATATTGATTCAACCATCAATATTCAGTAACTCATCATACGAGAAATATTTGCTCAGACGAACAATATTTTCTATGATTATCAATATTCATTATGTTGATTCAAGTATCAACATCATTCATTCGAGAACTATACGTCCCAGCAGACATGTTCAATTCGTGAATCCTAGAGCATTCAACAATCATGATCGACTGAATAATACTTAGACTCATCGTATAATCAAGTCAACGACTGACTAATCAAATACACGTCTGCTTCGCAGACTCCATGTTCATGAGACATCAATCATGTCACATGGGGGATATTAATTAGGGTTTTGGTCTGGCGTCCTACGCCACGTGTGTTCATCCACGATGATAAATGTGAGTAAGTCGTGAAAGCAGTTTAAGGAGTTAGAAAAGTAGTGGGTGGACAATCAACCAAGTCTTCTCACTTTCCCACTATTTCACTCGAGCAACTGTCACACTTACTGGAGATCAATGTGTCTACATTCTAGCAATATAAATAAATCTCTAAATCCACGATTGAACAACAGAAGAATTATATCCGAGCAATAACTCAGGAATTCAATCAATCGACCAGAACTTATTCGAACTCAACATTTCACAGAAAACTTGAAGAAACCTTAAACACATTCACAATCCTTGATCATCATTGATCTCACACATTTCTCAGCTTCCCTCCTACATATCAACCCTCTTCCCTCTTTGTGATCGAATTGACTCTGGAACGGCCATTGTCTTGGTTTAGGACGGAGTCCTACAGATTGATCTCTTGAATTCAAAGCACTCCCGTGCAGTGCATCTATTTGAGGTTAGGCAGTTTGCTCGGTTGAGAAGCCTCCGTCCACACGTTCGTCTCTTCATTCCCTAAAAATCCAGCAAATCATTTTTCCCCATCTACAGATTGGCGACCACAGTGGGAGATTAGTATCTCGGTTGCAATCTCAAACTTTCACAAAATGGTTAATCTTAGGTCAGGCTCAGTTACAAATCCTAACCCAAACAATGCTAGAACTAGCAATAGCAGTGGTACTCCAGAAACTACTCTTGCTTCCAACAACGGTACTGGAAGTACCACTCCTCCTCAAACCAACATCAGAAGCAATTCTCTCTTCATCTGGTCTCCCGAGGAAGATCTGGGAAGTAAAATCCAAATACAAGATGTCAGAGAAAGCTCAGGAGAAAGGAAAAGCCAAAGAAACATTTCCGGTTGTTGATCCCGTAATCTCTCCAATTCACGTGGTGGATGATGATGAAGTACGCAAAGCTGCATATAACCCACCAGAGAAGGAGTATGCAGGTTTCATCACTCGTGAAGATCTGGAACGCTTTCTGGAGGATCGAGGGAAAGGAAAGACATCATCTTTCCATCCTCACCAACCTCCATATCATGCTGCTACGCAAAGATTTCTTCTCCCAAAAGGCTACACTTATCCAACGTTCACACTCTACAATGGAATAGGGAATGCCCGAGAACATGTTTCTCGATTCTTGGAAGCATTAGGAGAACACGAACACAACCATGTCCTGAAGGAATTCTCAAAGTCTCTGACAGACCGAGCATACACTTGGTACAACAACATCACACCAGGGAGCTTCACTAGTTGAGGAGAAATGGTTAATGCTTTTTGAAAAAGTGGGGGTCTAACAACCTCACCCAATATTTCGCTTAGCAATCTATATGGACTAACTCCAATATACTTTTAAGAGAATCAACTAGACAGTCAGACTCAACATTAACAAAAAGTATATCAAAAAATTATATCTCAATTTCTCGATTCAATCCCAACTCAAGCAAATATAAATCTGCGAATCTCATTGAATACAAGAGAAATAACTTGAGCGGTACCAAAGACCAATGTTCAAGGATCAATCAATTTCAATCAACAACCATAGGTTGTATTTATGAATTGATTGATATAACGCACAACCTGTGATATTTCAATTATATAACAAAATATAATGCGAAAAAGAAATAACACAGACACCAGAAGTTTTGTTAACGAGAAAAATGCAAATGCAAAAAAAAGCGGGACCACATTGTATTAAGCCGCTACAGACACTATCCTACTACAAACTAACTTCGGTCTATATTGTAGTTGAACCCTAATCAATCACATTGATTCAAGGTACAGTTGTGCTCCTTACGTCTCTGATCCCAGCAGGATACTACGCACTTGATTTCCTTAGTTGATATCACCCACAACTAAAAGTTGTTACGACCCAAAGTAGAAGACTTTAATAACCAAATCCGTATCACACAGAAAAGTCTACAAGAATAGATAAATCTGTCTCCCACAGAAATACCTACGAGTATTGTTCCATCTTTTGATAAATCAAGGTGAACAGGAACCAATTGATATACCGGACTTATATTTTCGAAGAACAACTTACAAATATCAATCACCTCACAATAATCTTAATCGACTAGCGAAACAAGATATTGTGTAATCACAAACGATGAGACGAAGGTGTTTGTGACGACTTTTCTATCTTGCCTGTCTGAGATATAAATCTCAAGCCAATCTTGCCATTGCACTTAATCACGATAGAAACAGCAAGATCAGATCATGCAACTACAGAGAAAATAGTTGGGTCTGGCTTCACAATCCCAATGAAGTCTTTATGTCGTTAACCTACAGGGTCTCGATAGAAACCTAAAATTAAAGGAGAATCGACTCTATATTATACAACTAGTATCACAGAGGAGGTGTGGGGATTAGGTTTCCCAGTTACTAGAGTTCTTCTTTATATAGTCTCCAAATCAGAGTTTGCAATCTAAGTTACCTTGGTAACAAGGGAATTCAATATTCACCGTTAAATGAAAACCTGATTAGATTCAATCTAATATCTTTCAACCGTTAGATCGAACTTAGCTTGTTATACACAAATGAAATGTAACTTCATTTAGGTTTGAGTAATCGTACTTAAATATGTGTACCTAGTTGGTTCAAAAATAGTTAACCAATGGTTATCCATATGAGCACTTTCATATCAACCTTATTCATCTTCACCATAACTAGTTCAAATGACTCAAAAGAACTAGTTAGAGAGTTGTTCAATTTCTTAGATCTCATAGAAGTATATAAGAAACGGTCAAAGCAAAAATGATTTTGATTCACTCGAACCGATTTATGAATATTATTGCCATGGTTTGCAAAGATTGCATTCCTTAGTTTATATATGTCTTAGTTCACGGATAAACCGTTTTTAGAAAATAACCCACTTAAGTACGCATACTTAAGTACCCGGATTGAGCTTGTTTTTCCAGCAGAAATTCACGTCATGTGAACTTCCGGAAGTACGCGTACGGGTACGCGGATTTAGCTCCGGACATCCTAAACCAGTAAAGTACGCATACTTTGGTTCAAGGATTTTGGACTTACACAAGTATGAGTTCACATACAATGTTTATATCCATTCAAGGTTATATATTCTAAACTCTAATTTCAATCATTGAAACATTCTTAGAGGATGTTACATAGTGTCAGGACCCTGCTTTGGCCTTCCAAGTTCAGTTAAGGGCCACCTGGGTTATGGGGGTCTAATAACCTGTTTAGTTTAATTAGTAGTTAATTAATTATTATTATTAGTTAAATAGCCGCTGCCAAGTAGGATTAGTAGAGTGTGTGTGTGAGTCGCACACGTGCACTCCAACCCCTATCAGTTATATTCCTTTCCTTGTTGTAGAACTCAGTATGAAAAATTAATCAGTAAAATTATCTTTTCTCTCTAAATTTTTTATTCTCCCCAATCTATCTCTATCCTTAGAGATCAAGAGTAGCTTATGTGCTAATTTGTAAGGCAGGTCCTTACAATTGGTATCAGAGCACTCGATTCCTGTGTGGCCGAGTGACTATGATGATCAACAGGGTTGAGTTTGAAGCTGAAGTGAAAAATTTGATTGTCGGATTGGCGGTTGAATTAGAAGCGACAATGAAGAATTCGTTTGCTGATTTGAAGGTTTCATTGGAAGTTCTCACTGCTGAGTATAAGTATGTGGTTGATTGTGTAAATAAGATGAAACCAGATGAACTTAAACCCTCATTTGATTTTACACATGAAATCGACGCAGATTTGGAAGTAATTCCTATTGAGTCAAAATCATTGAGTGATTTCACCCTCCATTCTTCAACTCCTATAGATTCAAATCTAGCAGATGAAGGAAATTGTAAAAGTACAACCAAAACTCAAATCTCTCATATGGATGAAGCTGTTTTTGAAGTTGAAGTTCAGAAATACCATGGTGATTCAACGTTTCTAGCTTATCAGGAAGGAAAACCTTTCAATTCTACACATAATTTTCTTAATGTTTTTGTGGAATCTCAAGGTACGGAAATTAGGGTTCATAAGCAGAGTAATTACAACACCTTGAATCTGCTTTCCAATGAAGAATTTCAGCAGTTTGATGATTAGAAGTTCATCACTAATGATAATCTTAAACAATTTACTGCTTACATATTTAAAATTCACAAGGTATTTTCTATCATACAAATAATTCAAATTACTTATATGATTCATGTTTCACCTAGTTCTGAGTATGGACATATGCTTTTTGATCGTGGAAAAGATTTGGGAGTTATTGGAAGGTATTTGTATAGTGTTAGAATTAATGCTAAAGTCTACCTGGATGCATTTTGTTGTGTGATTGTTCTTAATTGGTTCATTTTAGCGCATAAATACAAAGCAAATGTTGGTTATAAGATGATTCTAGACTTTGGGTTTAAATTAGAATTGTTATTAGCGAAGTTGAATGAATGTTTGTTTGTTAAGAATGGTGACAGTGGTGATGCCAGAGAGCTGTTTGAGAAAATGTTTCTGCAATGTAATGTTCTCTGCACCGAGGTGATACTTCCAGTAACTAAAGAAAGTGAGTCTGAGAATATGCAAGCACTAGAGGAGACTCATAAAGGGTTGTGAAGTATGAGAAATGCTTGTGGTTATATTTTTGGTTTCTCATCAAAGTTTTATTTATCATGGATTTCGTTCGATTCATGGAATATGGATAAAGGCTGTGGTTATATATTGCTTTCTGTGGGATTACTTGTATACCGTAGCTCTATTGTTTGCATCAGTAAGGGTTTGGATTCCATCTGTGATGAGACTCACCTGTTGTTGCAACTTAAGAGTGTATTGTATGCGAAGATGGAAACAAACAGTGAACCATATTTGTGTTCTTATTGCTGTGAGGTCTTCTCGCTAGAGTTTGATTTTTTCCATCAACTGTAACTCATGCTACACTTTCCTAGGGAGTATGTGATGAAATCTGTTGTTGTAAGTGTTACTAATACTAGAAGAGAGAATTCTCAGTACAAGGAAGTGAGCAAATTATAGTACAATCTTGATACTGTAGAGGTGATAATGATATTCTTCGTTCTCTGTTATTATAAGGAAATGCTTGCAAGGGCTAACAGTGGTGGAAATGCAAGACACGAATGGCTGGATGAATTACTTAAAGAAATGGTTAATATTCTTAATCAGTGAGGAGATGCATCGCATATGTGTTCTTTCGTAGATATTCAAATATGCATTCTTATTCTTGTTAGAGTTGTGGGAACTGCATATGAAGAAGTTAATATTGTAGGGTTGCAGATTAAAGATTGGTCAACTAATAATAGAGAAGCTATGTGTCTTGGATTAATTCAAGTTAAGAAACAAGAAACTATAACAATTCTGAATTACCTTGTTTATGGCATTCTCAGCTTGATTATTTCTCAAAAGTACCTTCCTCGTCATAATCGAGAGTTTTGTGAGACTGGATAT
This sequence comes from Papaver somniferum, assembly GCF_003573695.1. Lineage (NCBI taxonomy): Eukaryota > Viridiplantae > Streptophyta > Magnoliopsida > Ranunculales > Papaveraceae > Papaver > Papaver somniferum. The sequence goes on along the minus strand of NW_020622492.1, from coordinate 8,922,162 downwards.
ATGAATGGAGAGTCAGAATAATGTAGAGAAGGTCCATAGAAGCTAATGGAATTGATTTTGGTGATGACAGATTGTATGAGCTTTTCACTCAAATTCATATAAAAGTTCTGAGAGATGGGAGTTGGAGTTCTACAGATTTTGTAGCAAATTTTTCCTTAGACGTGTACTTCTGGACGTATAAAAACAACCCAATTGATAAATACAGATCCTGGTCACATAACTCAATCTTTTGTATAGATTGTGGGTTCCTTCCTTGTATTGGGTGGCAGCAGTTATTCCCTACTGTAAGAAGAAAAAATCTGTACATGCATGTTGTGCTGGCAGCTGAAGATTTTCTTGAAGATTTCCATCAACTTTTGAAGCAACCCTTGAAAAAGCGGGGGTCTAACAACCATACCCAATATTTCTCTTAGCAATCTGTATGGAGAAACTCCAATATACTTTCTAGAGAATCAACTAGACAGTCAGACTCAATCTAGACAAAAAGTATATCAAAGAGTTTTTATCTCTATCTCTCGATTTAAATCTTACTCAAGCAAACTGCGAGTCTCAATTTACATACAAGAGAGATAAACTTGGATGGTACCAAAGACCAATATCCAAGTGTCAATCAATTTAAATCAACAACCAAAAGGTCAGATATTCTAATCGATTGAACAACGCACAACCTGTATTATTTCAACTATCTAAACAAATATATTGCGGAAAATAAATAACACAGACGCCAGAATTTTGTTAACGAGGAAACCGCAAATGCAGAAAAACCCTGGGACCTAGTCCAGATTGAACACACACTGTATTAAGCCGCTACAGACACTATTCTACTCCAAACTAACTTCGGTCTAGACTGTAGTTGAACCCCAACCAATCTCACACTGATCCAAGGTACAGTTATTCTCCTACGTCTCTGATACCAGCAGGATGCTACACACTTGATTCCCTTAGCTGATCTCACCCACAAATAAGAGTTGCTCAAACCCAAAGTCAAAAACTTTAATAAACAAATCTGTATCACACAGAAAAATCTATGATAATAGATAAATCCGTCTCCCACGAATATACCTATGATTTTTGTTCCATCTTTTGATAAATCAAGGTGAACATGAAGCAATTGATTATACAGACTTATATTCCCGAAGAATAACCTAGTATTATCAATCACCTTACAATAGTCTTAATCGATGCAGCGAAAAAATATATTGTGGAATCACAAACGATGAGACGAAAATGTTTGTGATTACTTTTTATCTTGCCTACCGGAGATTGAAATCTCAAGCCAATTATTTCAATTGTACTCGTACGATAGAAACAGCAAGATCAGATAACACAACTACAAGAAACGTAATATCAGTCTAGATTCACAATACCAATGAAGTCTTTAAGTCGTTAACCTGGTTTAGAAGAAGAACCAAAGGTTAAAGGAGAATCGACTCTAGCTTAACACAACTAGTATCACACAGAATGTGTGGAGATTAGGTTTCCCAGTTTCTAGAGTTCTCCCTTATATAGTCTTTCAAATAAGGGTTTGCAATCAATGTTAGTTAGTAACAAAGCATTCAATATTCACCGTTAGATAAAAACCTGATTAGATTCAAGCTAATATTTATCAACCGTTAGATCGAAAACATAGCTTGTTATACACAAATGAAACGCACGTTCCTGGGCTTGTGTAACCGTACCCAAACTTGTATATTAGTTGGTTAAACAATAGTTAACCAAATGGTTTGCTATATGATCACTTTCATATAAACCATATTCTTCTTCACCATAACTAGTTCAAATGACTCAAATGAACTAGTTAGAGAGTTGTTCAGTTGCAAGGAAATCTTATGTACTACACAAGACACAATTGAAGCAAAAACGATTTGATTCACATGAATCGGTTCATGAACTCTATAGCCACGGTTTTCAATTGCATTCCTTAGTTTATAAAGACAAGTTCACTAAACATTGTTTTTAGACATAACCTACTCAAGTTCGCGGACTGGGTTCGCGGACTTAAGTTCCCGGATGGAGTTCACAAACTCCAGCAGAAATTCTCGGGTTTGAGAACTTCCCCTGTTCGTGGACTGGGTTCCCGGAATTAGCTCACACACTACTCCGGTTCACTTGATCAACAAAGTTCACAAACTTCGGTTCAGGCAATAAGGACTTATACATATATGTGTTTCCACAACAATGCTTATATCCTCCAAATGGTTATATAGTCTAAAGTATCATTTCAATCATTGAAACATTCTTATACGACGTTATATAGTTGTTTTTCACAAACCATTTCTCGTAAGAGCAATTTTCAAAGTGATTGAAACATAACATGACTTTCGACACTAGGTAAAGATGAACTTGGCTAAAGCGAAAGCTTTACCATCACATATTTCGAGAAATAGATAGGCGAGGTAAACTCGCTCGAAATACCAAATGTGTATAATCTAATTCTATATAGAAAAACTACTTTTGTCTCAAGATAGGAGATTAATAGACTTTTGAGTGATAGATAAGCTTAAGTCTTCACATACCTTTTCGTCGATGAAGATCCACCAGTTCCTTGAGTAGTCCTTCATCTTGTATGATGATTGCCATGGAGTTCTTGAGATCGACTACACTTTCTATCCTAGTCCGAGACCTTAGCTATAGTAGACTAGAAATCAAGACTTATAGTTTTGATCACTAACATCGACAAACATGCTTGATATAGCAATGCATGCGATTTCGACCGAGCAATGCTCTAACAATCTCCCCCTTTGTCAATTTTAGTGACAAACCTATCAATACATATGGAATGCAAAAAATATATAAATAAACATTTGTAGCTCCTATTACACATGCCTAATATTCATTATTACTTGAAATCTTCGTCACTTCCAAGTACTCCAATGATCCCAAAGTTTGTAAGTTTAGCATCATCGTTGTTGAAAATCCGTAGCTATAACAACGAGAAAACAAGAGTTCTCAATCATTGTTATACAGTGTCATAGTATCATTAGACAACGTCAAAGTTCAATTGTATCACAACTTTAACAATAATACTATGGTGATATGTCACTCCCTCTTAGTCAATACTCCATCTCACATGGAAACAACTCCCCCTTACATAATGATCTGAAAACCATATGTATTTGTAGTGTGAACTACATATTAATTCTCCCCATTTTTTTCAATAAAATTGGAAAAGTTACAAGAACGGGATCCTAATGAAATTTCCGAAAGATACATTTCATGACCAAAAGAAAGCATATATCATATTATTTATATGCAATCATAAAGCCTCATTCATCAAGGAATCTATTAAGATACAAGATAACCCCAAAAATATTCCACAGTCGCAGTCCCCACAAAGATTTGGCAATTAAGCACAATTTCAAAAGAACTCTCCCCCATATTATGTAATTCCCGAAAGAACGACAAGAGCGACCTTAATTTTAAAAAGAAAAGAAGGATTTCTTTGGACATAACAAATTACATACACGTATGAATTTGAATCCAAAAAAAAAAAAACTCAATTAAATTAATCATAAGAGAACCCATGATTTACTTAATTGGAAATGCTCAACAAAAGTAAACTTATGGAGACTTAAAAACACTCAATTAGATTAATCACAAGAAACCCCATAATTAATCTAATCGAAATACACAACCAAACTAATCACAAAAGTAATCAATTTAATTGGTCGTACTCGACATAAGAGAATCTATGGATAAATGACTAAGTTAATCATGAAAATAATCAACCCAGTCAAAAACGCTCAAACATAAGAAAACTTATGGAGTCATAACTAAATAACCAAACAAGATGATTAATTTAGTTCAAAATGCTCGACATAAAGTATCTCACGGAACAACAACAAAGCTAATCATAAAAATAATCAACTTGGTTGTTTAGTGCTCAACATAAGATACATTACAGAGCCTCACAGTAATATATAAAATATGGATCAGGGAAGATCAATTTATGCGGAATAGACAACGATTCATTCTATTTTTTCCATCACCATTTTCACAATGACATCCAATAGACATAATCCTTGAAAACAAAAGATTTTAACCTATCTTCCATCAAAAATTGACATAATAGGCTTAACTTTTGTATTTGTCAAAAGTCAATTCATTCTTTCATCAATACATACATATAAACTCACGAACGACTTTACTTTTGACAAAGTATGGGAAAATCAAGTTCACAGACGTAAACACACATATCCCATAACAATATTGCAATATATAAAACCATAAGGATTAATACTGCAAAAATCATCTTCCAAAAAAATATAGAATTTAAACCAATAAATCTAAAAACATGAAGATGAAAACGTTGGACATAGCTATGTGTAATCACAATAATGGCTATTCCAAACTCTAGTTATTCTTCTAAGAAAAACAAGAAAAATAGAAGATTTACTAGGCACTAACTGTCTCTTAAGAGAACATGATTTGACCTGGTTAGCAACTAGAAATTGAACATGGACGGGATCCTCAGTTGCTTTCTTCAGTTCGTTTTTCAGAAAATCAAGATTCCTTGTTGCAATTCCAAGTTGTTCACGAACGACCTCAAAATCCTGTAGAAGATTTCCTACCAGTTGTGATGGCATCTGAACTGGTAGCTTGTTTTCATGATCAACAACATGAAAGCAGGTTATGAAAATAGTGTTCTTGTGAAACTCGATAGGTTTGTCCTTCTTATCATTGTCTTCCTTGTTGCATCCATCCATTGTAAGTACAAAAAATAGATGAACCTTGACGTTAAATAACGTACATGTACCAAAGCTTAGCATGGTACATGTGTGTATATATATATATACAATTTTCTTAGGAAACCCCTGGAAACAAGACGTTCGTGTGGGTCAGGTATACATGTACTTGTGGTCAAAACTTTTCATGACAAAAAAGAATGGAGGACCAAGGGAGAACTGCTTAATTCCAAGAGAAACAATTTCAGAGGAAACAACTACTTGGAGAGAGGACGATTAAACAAGGAATTTCTTCTCTAGAGAGGATGATCAGACTTTTATTCAAGAAGACAAAACTGAAGTGGGACTCAACAGGTTTTTTAAGATCATATATTATACAACCTTGACAGCTTTCTCAAGACAAACTTCTTGAGACCTATAAGCATCCTTCTTTATCTAAAAGAGGGATGCTTCTTTGAGTAGTCATGGTGTATCAAGATGAGCATTTTTCTCATCAATATTGACTTCTTCTTTCTCTCCTTCAATGGGATTTATAGACAAATTATTTGACATAGTTGAAGGAGTTTTATCAAGAGAAGAACAATGAGTATCTGAGCCAACCGCTTTCCATGTTTTCTTGATGCTCCATTTGAGTCCGTTTATGATGATTTTAAGTTCTGAAACTCGATTATTGATATGTATGAAATATGGAGCAGGTGTCTTGGATTTGCGGCCTTCTTCAGGGAGAGACAAGGAACTCGACCTTTCTTTCTTTCTCCTATTTCTTTTCCTCTTTTCAGAGTTATTTAAGAAGTCAGTTACTCTCATGCTGTTCTCCCCTCTACCATTTTTTGTTTCAAAGGCACGATTAAGAAAATACTTATCATAGTAGTTTTCTTGATTGTCGAAAGCGCCTTTTACTCCAACAGTGTGAGGAACAGGTTTAATAACTTCCTTAGACACCCATACAAGAATGTTGTAAAGTTTTTCATTCCTCAAAAGAAAACGACATTTTCGCTCAGAATGTCCTCTATTTCCGCAATAATAGCAGTTAAAGGAATTGTTCTTAATCGTTCTCGTGTGAGTAGATTTGGAAGAAGTAGAATCCTTGTTTACATTACAAGCTGCGAAAGGTTTTTCACATGAAGAATTATCAATAGCTTTAACGAAATTGATCTTACTAGTTTTTGGAGCGTCTATTCCTTTATAACCCGTACCACGTGTATCACGATGTTCTTTACATGCTCCAATCATAGAAGACAATTTTGTATATCTAGAATTGAATCTTCTTAGATTCTCTTACAGTGATTTTACTTTATCGAGAGTAGTTACAAGGTCAGTCTCCAAGGATTTTTCTTTGGCAAGAAGACTGAGTTCTTTGTCACTAAAACATTTTTTTTGAGAGCCATACCTTGCTTCAGCATCTGCAAGTCTTTCTTTCAACACACCGAGATTCCTGAGAAGATTATCACATTCAGACCTCTTTGTGCGTACATCTTCTTATCGATCTTTAACGATAGATTGTAAGAGTTTATACCCACCATCATATCTTTAAAAGAGTTTTCTCAGTTTTCTGTTTTCTTGACAAAGAGGAGCCATATATTTGCTCAGGCAAGTTGTTGACTTCTTTTCTTTCAAGGCACGGTCAAAAAACTTGATATGTTGAGCAACTTCCTCATCAACACTTTATCCTCCTTCTGAATCACTGTCATATGAAAGATCATCCAACTGCTCATCAAGGGATTTTTCCCAGTCGAATGCATATTCAGTCAAGGGACAAGAGACAGAGTTTTTCTTAGAAGATTCAGGACTTTGAAACTCACATAAGTGACTCTAAACTGATGTTGCGTTATCAGAGATAATATCGTCCATCCTCAGATCACCACAAACACAGACTTTTGAGGTCTTGAGCGTGTTTGCCTGCTCTGATACCAATTGAAAAAGCGTGGGTCTAACAACCACACCCAATATTTCGCTTAGCCATCTGTATGGACAAACTCCAATATTCTTTTTATAGAATCAACTAGACAGTCAGACTCAATCTAGATAAAAAGTATATCAAAGAGTTTTTATCTCTATCTCTCGATTTAAATCTTACTCAAGCAAACTGCGAGTCTCAATTTAAATACAAGAAAGATAAACTTGGATGGTACCAAAGACCAATATCCAAGTGTCAATCAATTTAAATCAACAATCAAAAGGTTGGATATTCTAATTTATTGAACAACGCACAACCTATATTAATTAAATTATATAAATAAATATAATGCAGAAAAGAAATAACACAGACACCAGAATTTTGTTAACGAGGAAACCGCAAATGCAGAAAAATCCCGGGACTTAGTCCAGATTGAACACACACTGTATTAAGCCACTACAGACACTAGCCTACTCCAAACTAATTTTGGTCTGGAATGTAGCTGAACCCCAACCAATATCACACTGATCCAAGGTACAGTGATGCTCCTACGTCTCTGATCCCAGAAGGATGCTGCGCACTTGATTCCCTTAGCTGATATCACCAACAACTAAGAGTTGCTATAACCCAAAGTCTAAGATTTTAATAAACAAATATGTATCACACAGAAAAATCTTGTATAATAGATAAGTCCGTCTCCTACGAATATACCTATGATTTTTATTCCATCTTTTGATAAATCAAGGTGAACATGAACCAATTGATAATCCGGACATATATTCCCGAAGAACAGCCTAGTATTATCAATCACCTCAAAATAGTCTTAATCGACGCAGCGAAAAAAGAAATTGTGGAATCACAAACGATGAGACGAAAATGTTTGTGATTACTTTTTATCTTTCCTACCGGAGATAGAAATCCCAAATCAATTATTAGAATTGTACTCTTACGATAGAAACAGCAAGATCAGATCACACAACTACAAGAAAAGTAGTATCAGCCTGGCTTCACAATCCCAATGAAGTCTTTAAGTCGTTAACCTGGTTTAGAATAAGAAACCAAAGGTTAAAGGAGAATCGACTCTAGCTTAGCACAACTAGTATCACACATAATGTGTGGGGATTAGGTTTCCCAGTTGCTAGAGTTCTCCCTTATATAGTCTTTCAAATCAGAGTTTGCAATCAATGTTAGCTTAGTAACAAAGCATTCAATATTCACCGTTAGATAAAAACCTGATTAGATTCAAGCTAACATTTATCAACCGTTAGATCGAAAACATATCTTTTTATACACAAATGAAATGCACGCTCTTGGGCTTGTGTAACCGTACCCAAACTTGTACATTTGTTGGTTCAATAATAGTTAACCAAATGGTTAGCCATATGATCACTTTCATATCAACCATATTCTTCTTCACCATAACTAGTTAAAATGACTCAAATGAACTAGTTAGAGAGTTTTTCAATTGCAAGGACATCTTATGTACTACACAAGACACAATTGAAGCAAAAACGATTTGATTCACCTGAATCGGTTCATGAAATCTACGGTTTGCAATTGCATTCCTTAGTTTATAAAGATAAGTTCACTAAACATCGTTTTTAGACATAACCTACTCAAGTTCGTGGATTTAAGTTCCCGGATGGAGTTCACAAACTCCAGCAGAAATTCTCGGGTTTGAGAACTTAGCCAGTTCGTTGACTGAGTTTGCGGACTTAGCTCACGCAATACTCCAATTCACTTGATCAACAAAGTTCGCAAAGTTTGGTTCAAGCAATAAGGAGTATACATATATGTGTTTCCACAACAATGCTTATATCCTCCAAATGGTTATATAGTCTAAATTCTCATTTCAATCATTGAAACATTCTCAGAGGACTTTATATAGTTGTTTTTCACAAACCATTTATCGTAAGAGCAATTTTCAAAGTGATTGAAACATAACATGACTTTCGTCACTAGGTAAAGATGAACTTAGCTAAAGAGAAAGCTTTACCAACACATATTTCGAGAAATAGATAGGCGAGGTAAACTCGGCTCGAAATACCAAATGTGTATAACCTCAGTTTATATAGTAAAATGACTTTTCTCTCAAGATAGGAGATAAATAGACTTTTGAGTGATACATAAGTTTAAGTCTCCTCATACCTTTTAGTCGATGAAGATCCACCATTTCCTTGAGTAGTCCTTCGTCTTGTATGATGATTTCCATGGAGTTCTTGAGCTCAACTACACTTTCTATCCTAGTCCGAGACCTTAGCTATAGTAGACTAGAAATCAAGACTTATTGTTTTTATCACTAACATTGACAAACATTCTTGAGATAAAAACGCATGCGAGTTCGACCGAGCAATGCTCTAACAACCCTACCAGGTATTGAAGCTCTCCACCTCTAATGGAACAGCACCACAAGGAAAAGAACAGGCTGTCAACTCCATGTTAATAAGTCAATTTCAGAAATTCTCATCTCGCATTTCAATTATAACTCCTAATTCAGTGAGAATACGTATCATCAGAGTTTTTATATACAAGTTCAAAGTAACTAGTAGAGCTGCAACTTATTGTATTCTGGATATAATACTGATTAACCTCTAGCTTGAAGGTTTAACTAGAGGTAACAACATTTTAGAATTAGAAGTGACAAAGAACCACAACTTCTGTATAATCAAGTTCCTGCAGCTGAAGGCTTTTTCTATTGAGAAGGGTAAGAAGTTTGAGTTTCTTGTCAACAATGAAGAATTTTTGTTTTGTGGAGTACATAGGCAGGAAGAGTTTTTAGTGTTAGAAGAGAGGGTATACTTGATATTACAACTCTGTATACGTGCCGAGTACACACAAGAGAACATGAAGATTCACGCTCAAGCCTTAGATGGTAATACAGAAAGTTCTCTTATGTTCCGAGATGCTTATACAATCCGTTATGATATTATTTAGAAGTTGATATTCATGGATGTGAGGGGTGGAGCATCAACTATTGTTAAAGGAAAACAACAACGGAGTTTGATGCATGCCGTTCAGATGAATAGTTTCCAGCTTTTCATGGACCGAGGTGTTGAAGTTGTGAAGTTCACATTTCCTACTGCATTCGAGAAAGAGCTGCAAGTCGACAACAATTATGCTCTTCATGGGTCGAGCTCAGTTCATATCCTTGAGGACAAGGATAATTTGAAGGAGTGGGATTTGTCAGGACCCTGCTTTGTCCTGCCAAGTTCAGTTAAGGGCTACCTAGGTTATGGGGGTCTAATAACCTATTTAGTTTAATTAGTAGTTAATTAATTATTATTATTAGTTAAATAGCCGCTGCCAAGTAGGATTAGTGGAGTGTCTGTGTGAGTGGCACACGTGCACTCCAAATCCTATCAGTTATATTCCTTTCCTTATTGTAGAACTCATTATGAAAAATTAATCAGTAAAATTATCTTTTCTCTCTAAAATTTTTGTTCTCCCCAATCTATCTCTATCCTTAGAGATCAAGATTAGCTTCTGTGCTAATTTGTAAGGCAGTTCCTTATATATAGTGGTTATTCACACACTATTTTTCATCAAAGCGATTTTCAAGAGATGGAAACAATCAACATGACTTTCGTCACGAGTAAAGAAGAACTTGGCCAAAGTGAAAGCTTACCAACACATATTTCGAGAAATAGATAAACGAGATAAACTCGGCTCGAAATAGCAAATGTGTATAATCGAAGTCTATATAGCAACACGACTTTTATCTCAAGATAGGAGATAAAATAGATAGACTTTTGAGTGATAGATAAGTTCAAGTATCCATAGACCTTTTTTTCCGATGAAGATCCACAAGTTCCTTGAGTAGTTCTTCGTCTTTTCATGATGAACGTCGTGGAGTCTAAAGCTCAACTATACTTACTATCCTAGTCCGAGACTTAGATATAAGTATACTAGAAATCAAGACTTATATTTTTGGCAACTAAACTTGAAAAACAATCTTGAGATAGAAACGCTTACGATTTTGACCGAGCGGTGCTCTAACACTTTTTACTGGAAATACTTCTTCGTCTCAGAGCAAATTACTCTCTTTAATTTAGGAAGAATGTCTCATAAGAACAATAAACATCCGAACGACTACTAAAGAGGTTCAGAACCCAGGCCCTGGATTGTCATGACCCGAATGTCACCAAACAACAACTGGTATACTTGTGCATCAACGGAATGATCCCGGTCTACAGATCCTTACTGGAAAATCTCTGGTTCCAGACTTTCTCAGAACTTCATGAAGTAGCTTAGCGATCAACAACTACTGCTCCCGCCTTACTGGAAAGAACAAGAGCTACAAAAATCGAGGAACCGCGAGAAACTCGAGGCAGTACCAGGCGCCTAATCAACAAGAAATACAATCTCCAACCTTCCATGAATGTTGCTGAAGGAAGCAAGAGGAAAGCCGAAGCGCATCAGCATAAGAACGCTCCTCCAATGTCCCATCCTACAAAAGCATCAAGGAAGGACAACCAATCTCGAAACACATAAAAACCGACTCAATGTCAGCAGAATGTTCAGGAAGAAACAGATTTTCCTTTCCCCATATAAGAGGTTATCGAGCTATTGGAAGTCTGGATTCAAGACGGTGCGATCAAATTACCTCCCGTTAAGAGAGAGCTGACAGAGGAGGAAATGGAGAATCCGTGCTACTGCTGCTTTCATAGGTATGTCAGTCATCCAACAAGTCATTGCATAACTTTGAAATGCATATTCAAAGAAAAGGCCGATTCAGGGAAACTGGGGACTGAAGGAGTACACAAGAATCCTCTCCCAATTAGAACCTTCACATTCTCTGAACTACCAGTCAAAGAAGCAGTTCAGTCATTAATCGAGCACATCTTCGAATTGCTTTATCTGTCAAAGGCTCAAAGGAAGGAATGCTCGCGGCTTTGAACCATATAGTGTCCAGGAAACGTCTGTCCATTCCAGAAGCACTCCCTGAACCTCCGGTCACTGACAAAGAGATGTATGACTAGGGACATCTTACCACGGTCAATCTCAAGGAAATGTATTCAGGAGAACGTTGGTCGATGTTGGCACGGCTGTCAATATTATCCCTTTGAAGACTCTTAGAGATGCACGCATCACTCGACAAGAAGCCACTCATGCTCCTGTTTCAGTCAGAGATCACGAAGGAATCTCCAGGGATGCGTATGGTTACATCATTCTCAAAATAAAAACTGGTCAACTTGGGAGGAAACCAAATTTCACATAATCATGGAAGACACGGGATATGATATGATCCTCGGATGTACGTGGATTCATGCTGAAAAGGTAACTCCAACACCTTCAATTGCACATTTTTATGTTGAAGAAAGATCTGATTCGGAGGAAATAGAGGATACTCGATCATTCGAGCATCTGGAGGAAGTCAAGGCATTGATGTAGCTAACGCAAAAACCTGAAGAAAATGCGCATGATTTCTTCAAAAGATTCCGCACTCAGGCAAGTCTTATTCCCCCTCGTCCATCCATATTATCAATTTTCAAACATGTTACTCTGGTCCGGGGGGGTTCACTCCACCAACAACTTAGCTATTGCAAAATGCTATGAATGGATAACCTCACCTCAGCAATATTTCACCAAGTGATTGGACGCGGAGCCTCTCAGAATCGAGCATGTCACCAATACAGTCATTGCTGAAATAATGACCGAACACAACAAGCAGTATACTAGATATTCTCCTTTGCACGAGTGTCCATATGTGCCGCAAGATTGAAAAGCTCCACAAACATGGAATCCCACTATATGAGGAATTCCGAACCAGCAGGAAATATTCATGGCACGAACGACCAAGCCTAACAAATTTCATGAAGGGGATTTAGTTCTCAAAGCAACTAAACGCAGTCTCCATTCTGCAAGAAAGACTAACTGGGAAGGGACTTTTATGATTGCTAAGTCGATGGTTGGAGGATACTACAAGTTAGATGATATGAAGGGCAAGACGAGTGTACCAGCGATACAGGATAATTGGCTCAAAGCCTTTGACGCCTAAGACATTCAGCATTTTGGGGTGTTATATGTTCAAGGCCCGAACGAACGTTCGAGACACCTAATGAATTTTAGGATTTTCTTTCACCTGTATTTTCAATTCCTCCAAAATGTTTGCATCCAGTATTTGAATTTAGCAGTTTATCAAAGTTCTTTTATTTAAAGAAAAATCTCTATCAAATCTAAAAGAAAATCCTCAATCACTCGCTTATCCAAAACCAATCAAAAATAACCAAGATAAAACCTCACATCTCTCAGAAGTTCATGGTTCAAGAGATTATGGAAAGCAAACTAAAGGAAATCAGCAAAGAAAGATTTTTGCTCCTCTGCAATCTTCAGGTTTCGCAAGGCAGCTTTCTCCAACTCCAGTTCTTCAATCAACTGAGCAATCTTAGCCTCACTTTTCATCACGACATCACTTGTCAGAGGTAAATTCTTCTCGACTGCTTCTTTAATGGCTTCAATTCTATCACGAAGCCATCCCACATTAAAACCCAGTTGCTCAGAATGGTCCAAATTGTACTCCCAATCAAAGAGTACATCTGGAATAACAGTACTTATAGCTCTGGTTCGTATATCGTCTATAACCCGCAAGATAACTCCTACTTGCTTGGTCGAGAAATGACTTAGTTTTGGGTCTGTGGTGACGACGATATGACCATATTTCTTCCATATTTCTTCATACAAGCATCTTACCCGGTGTATACGCACCGGAGTGCCGATAGAGCAGAAGAAGCGAACCTTTGGAGGATTTTGTTCTATGCACCGACGAACTATATAAACTAATCGTACAAAACAAATCAATAAACGTAATGTTACCTATTAAAGATATTTGTTGTTTTCATTGAACTATGATTTCACATCTTCATTTTCCATAAAAGTGAACTTGTACTTCGGTATAACCCCACAATCTATCTTTGGATTTCTTGAAAATTGCATCACATCTCAAGAACATATTTTGTTCATTCACAATGGGACAATGAAATTACAGAGATTCTGCTATGTTGAACTTTTCTAGTTAAAAAACCTCCCCTTCTGCTAGTTTCGGCCCATGGATTAACATGTAGATTCGTATTATTTTATGTATCCGATCTCCTTGTGAGGTTATATATATTCCGTGTCGTATGTGTTGGATAGAATGTTGCAACTGTGGTGTTCAATAATGAACATAGTCTTTCGTGTTGGTATTGTGTGGGTGTTGTGTTCAAAGGGTTTGGCAGATATCTAAAGTATTTGGGATTTTTAAAGCTTTCTATGTGTACACAAACATTTTATACGAAAAGCAATTTATGAAGAGACATGATCATTGATCATACAGTAAGGAGGAACTGGGTAGTTTCATCTTAACACCCATTCATTTATGTCTCTTACACTGAATACACGTAAAGAGTTTTACACCTTTTGGTTTTATCAATGTAGGAAGACGTCTTCTTACAGAATCGGCTCAAAAATGAATATAATGCCAAGTGTCTCAATAATTTTCTTTTCATAGAACTACTTACTTATGTACAACGTTGTTTTTCTTGGAAAAGACTCGTGTAACTTGCAATATCCTCTTAAGGGGTTCTGGTATATATGAAAAGTCATGAACTTTGAAAAGACACCAATTAGGTAGTTTTGTGCGTTATGTCTAAAAAATCATGTAAAAGTTCGAAGGTTCTTCAAAGGGTTATAACTCAATAGTTGCCAACCGATCGCACATGGTTGATTTCTGTTTAGCATAAAAGTGAACTCTAAAGAACTTTGATGTTTCGTGATGATTCTGGATTACAGTTGGTATTCCTAGCACGAATGCCTTAAAAAGAATCCATAATTTTCCAAAAGAAACTGAGTATGGGATGTGAGATTTCGTGACGTTTGATGACGTTGGTTTCCTTATAACTGTGTTGATACATATAAGCATCATGACTCTTTGCTTTGGCTGAGTCGGTAAAATACATGGCGATGGCATGGAATGGTTTGGTGACATGGCTTTATCAGAATGTTAGAATGATTGTGGCGTCGCCATGTGTTCATTTTGGGTCCCTTATTATAAAGAAAGATATGCCGGCATATGCAATAGGAACGCTAAATCCACCAACTAGTTCATGATACGGGAGTAACTCACCAAATGGAAGAACGAAAGCAATCCCTGCAGTAGAATATTTATGCACCACTATGCGAGTCTCAGTCATCGGAGCAGTTTCTCCTATTTCTGGAGTAACCTTTTCCATCGGTGGAGCAAGAGCCGTTTCTTCCATCATAGTTTCTTCTATTCCTGATCCGGTTCTTTCTGTCTCTGAAGTAATGACGACTCGAGCATCGTTCCTCAACAACTTCAGTAGCAACATTCTCATGACTCTGAGGTGCGAAGATGGTAGCATCATCATCTTGATTTGTTGCATTGTTCACATCATCATTGGCTCCATTATTCTCAACTTCGGAGTTTGGCACCTAATACGAAGATTATATGAGATTAGAACAATCCAAGCATGGAAACCAAAGGCAGTCATAAAATACAGCATGTAAGTGAACTAACACTATCTAAGTTCATTACTATACATCAATACATGAGCAAATAGTATGAAAGTCATAAAAACACGTTTTATAACAAGCTCGTCTGAGGAGATTTTACACTACCCTGTATAAGGCGACTAACTGGGAGCAATTGGTAAGGAATCTAAGGTTGATTCATATACCATTATCTTCGTATTGATGTTCTCTACAACATATAAAAATTTCATAACAATTGGATAAACGAGAAAAAAGATGTGGCCGAAAAATTGGACTACATGCCAGCTGAAAATTTTATGGAAGTCTCTTGAAAGTTTACTGTTTCGCCGATTTCGGCCCCTAAACATGCTCAAAACTCAAAAATATTCTTCTATAAAGCTTGGAAATTTCCTGGGAATGAGAAAATTGGGGTAGATCGTAAAAATCCGATATTGGATGAAGATTCTACAACATTTTTACTAAGAGGCTGAATTCTGGATTTTCTGGTGGCGTATTTCGGCGAAAATTTCTCATGTATTCATAAGGATTCTCATCCGTTCATTCACAAATCAAAAATTTCATACTTCTATGAAGATATTACAGGAATAACACTTACTTGAAGGGTTTCTAATCCATTCGAAGGATTGATGTTATCGAAACCACCATTAGTAGCATTATTATCTCCATTCAGTTCCGGGTATTGAAGGTTCTCCATCTCCTCATTCCCCAAGGAAGAATGTGCATCATCAAATATGTTGTTTATCCACGATAATCTCCTCCTGGATACATCAAAATAATAATTATTATTTCATTCAAGGAGTTTCCATGATCGCTTGCACGAAAGAGATACTTACATCGACTTCTTCATCGGTGTTGGATTCCTGAATTGTTTGCCCGGGAGCAAGTTGAAGACCGGCAATGATCGATGGAGCAAAATTATGAAATAAATTAACAAATATTTGTTTTGTGATCCTAATTACGCGGATAAGGAAAGCCGTGATAAAGGAAGCACAAACAACTCACCAAAGAAGCGGTTGGGGACTGCACACTCTTCAGTAACATCCTATAATTCTTACTTCTGGGTTCTCCGCCTCAGGGACTTTCTTCAATTTCTGTGAAGTCTATATCAATCTGAGGTCTCACTACACGACAATCCTGTGGTAAAATTAATGAAATAATTAAGAGGCGACTATTATGTGTCTATAAAATTCATAAGAAAAATACTTACTTGTGAACATCCTGGAAATACTTTTCGTATATCACCACTGGAAGGATACTTCAACCTTGGTCGCTCAGAAACCATCTCAACAGAAGAAGGTTCTTGTATTGGAGTTTGAGAAGCCATTATAAAATGATATAAACTATCAAGTTGCTGATTCCAGAAAGTTACATAACCTGGAGTTTCATAGGCGACCCGGTCAGAGCAAGGGTACAAACATTCACGCCCATTCAAATGTGTGCAATCTAAAGATTCTTTAAGTTGATCGACTGACGGTTTTTCTTTCCGAACATCTGGGACACACTGATCAAGACCCATTTGTCGAGCTGCTCTATCGATGTTATATTCCTCTACCAGAAATTTCCCATGTATTACTGATACTAAGCAACCAGGAGTACAACTCAGTATGAAGGATCTCTCACCATCACTCAGGTCTGCACCAGACTCCAAAATAACATTCTCTTCATTGTCATTAAAAGTGATCAATTGTGAGACAAAAGGATGAATCGACACCCAAGGATGAAAATTAAACTCAAACTCATTATATAAGACACTGGTGAGGCGTGTCTTGCGTCGAGGCTTCTTAGTAGACCAGCGCATAATCCTGGCATTATCCATCTCAGAAAGAACATAACGAGTATCAACATACGGTCCTTGCAAGATGGTACGAGGAATTGGTGCATAATTCTTGAAGCGCTCCCACAATAAGGCTTGGAGAAATATTGTATTAACATATGTTTCAACTTTGAGAAAACCATTGGAAACACTAGAGTCCACGACCAAGGAATCTAAATTGGAGAATAGTGAACCCATGAACAGACTACCAATGGGAAATTTCTCACCTTGATCTATCTTAATGGAAAAAGGAATCACGAATGCTTCAGCAAGTTTCCATTATCTTCAAATACATCTCTGCATAACCACATGCACAAGAAAGCAACAATGTTTAATATACCATCCACAGGTCTTCCAGGAGTTCCATCTCTCGGCCACCAGTGTTCAACCATTGACATAACAAGATTTACTGGATAATTTGTTAATATCATGCATCGTAGCTGTCAAGACATCAGATATTGCATTCTCGTCTGCCGAAAGTGTTGCAGGGAAATTACCCGTGACAGGAAGATGTAATAAAGTAACCACATCCTATACAGTGATGGTAAATTCTCCCCACCTACATATGAAAGTATGAGTAGGAACACACCAGCGAGAGAGCAAAGCTACTATACCTCTCACATCATGGTAAACCTACAAATCTCCAGCTGCTTGAATAGCTTGTGTCACCTATGCACATCCAACATGGTTCTCATATGACTATACCCCAACATATGTCTTGCCCATCCGGAGAAGTCTGTTAAAGTTTTTCGAGAAAGCTTGAAGTCTATGTGTGAACCAGCATAATGTCTTCCTTGTACACAAAATCGAATAATCGCTCGAGGAGACACCAATTTTCTCTGAACAATATCCATGAGATCTATAAGAAGACGAAACGAGGAACTTGGGAGACGTTTTTCAGGTCTATATTGAACCACAAAGAAATCGTCATCAGTTTTTGGAATATTCTTTGTTCCCAGTTGTTTCTTCTTCTTCTTTTTCATCAACAAAAGTCCTATCTACAGAGGTACCATTTCCTGAGGTTGCATCTGTGGAAGTATCATCTCTGGAAGCATCATATTTGGAAGTGCCATCATGAGAATCAGTCATCTCTTCGAAGTTGTTGTGACATCCAAACAACATTTCTACTTCAGCACGTCATTCAACAAAACAATGGATCGTGGAAATAAAGTGCGCATCTATAAAAACGGTAACAATTTAACTCTTACATGTTTACAGTTTTACTAGCTGTAGTGACTATAACATGAAAATTTCAAGAGTCTATTCACTTCTTTAAACCTACAAAGATGAACAAAAAATCTCATTATTCAAAATCATAACTTGATTTTCATGTGAGCAATTCACGAAATTTCCATCATGTGAGAAATTCACATAATTTTCACCGTGTGAGCAACTCCCACCGAGTGAACACTCATTGATTTTCGTGCATACATTATTAAATCACAAAATCCATACAAACAGTATTTTATCAAAAAATTGTTTACTTCTAGCGATTTCTAAAAATCAAAATTTGATTTTACAAAATTTTAAGACTTCGTGAATAACTCACGTATGTTTTTTTTTCAAAAAGAAAAAAAAAATTAACTTGAGTTAAAAACACACATAAATTTCAAAAAAAAATTTTAACGTGAGCAGGTCACGTATATAAAGAAAAAGTTCGCTCAAACGAGCGTTTGTCTATCAAACAGAGTCTTTTCTATTTTTTGCAAAGGTCCACATATTCCAAATAAATTTTGATTTTTCATGAAAGCTCATAAACAAAATTTTATCATTAGACGCAGTTCTATTTGAAAAAAGAAAAATCTCTCCTAAGTTAGGGATTGTTGCTTGTTTCTTAAACTAACGAACGAACGTCCGTTCCTAAAATAAGGGTTTCATATAAAAACTCACGTCTACATATGCATGTGTACCAATTTTATAGCATGATTAAATCATGAACAACTCACGGATTTCAAAAAAATGAAGAAGAAAAAATCGGACTTACCTGCTCGGCGCCGGCCAAAACTCGGCCGATGATGGTCGACGGTGGCTAAATTCCGGAGATTTTTTTTTCTCCTCCTCTGCCCGGACGCAAGTAGGTCAAAGAGAGAGTGGTCGGTTGGTGAAAGAATATTTTTAGGTCTTCTTCCCTTTTATATCAATTTTATTTCCAAAACCTAATAAAACAAGGATTTCCATTTTTGGGCCCAGGACCGTAAATGCTAAACCGACCAAAACAAGACGTCTGACCGTCCAAATCAGCAATGCCTCGCCTCTTCGAACTCACGAGATGACACTTTATCATACTGACATGACCCTTGTCTGGGCATTTGCTCGTACGTGACATCATTGGAGCAAATTGGGGATTCTGAAAATGCCTTTGTACGACTAAGTTCAACTACTTATCTCGTCTACTGGAAAATCACCATCTAGTGCTTACTGCGGAACATGACTGTCCCTTACTAAGAAGGGGACTTAATGTTGATGGAGGATTTTCGACAAGGGATAAAATCGTAAAATCATGATACTGCATGTTTCTGACTCGGCTTCAGGAATGTATATGATGATTCGTATTTTATGATCCGTGAACCGTTTCACAATCTCTGACAGAGAGAACATTCCTCTCAGAGCTATGATGAATATATTTCTCGAAAGGCCTCCCAATTGAGCGTTCGATGCTTTACACATTTCATCATCAGCTCTACATAGAATCAAAATGATTGGGAGGCTCCTAGACATAATGTTTGTTAGATAGCCTAACGCCTTCAGGACGTCACGCTGCTCGTTGTTCCCTGACTACGTAGAGAGACCGTGTATACAATCTCTTAATGATTGGGCGGTTCCTAGAAATAATGTTTGTTAGAGATCTTAACGCCTTCAGGATGTCACGCCGCTCGTTGTTCCCTGAATATACACCCCTCAGAACGAATATGATGCTTTAATTATCTCATATCTCGATTCTACAAATAGACTAATTCTAGCGTGTCATTCATCAACTGAATTCCTAGAAAATAATCTATTATATCTCATTACTCCGTTCCATGGATGATCCTCAGCTGGATTCCATGGATTAGTAATAGATAACCATTTTATCTCATTACTCTGTTCCCTGAATCCCCGGATGGATTCCATGGATTGGTATTAGATACTCAACTCATTTTATTACTCCGTTTCATGAATCATTATCAACTGAATTTCATGATTTAATAATAAATATTCAATAATCGGGCGTCTGGGCCATCACCAAGTAAGCCCCGAGAAAATGGTGTGAGTATACTTGACAATAATCTACGAACGAGCACCCGAACGCACGAACGAGCATTCAAAAATATGGACGAACGAGGACTTTATGAAGGAAAATAATATTAAATAAAATAAACAAGAGGCATGGGACCGGACCCATCGGACGGATGGTCATTCCGACGCGGCCGGTCCCCCTCTTCCGTTATTTTATTTTATTTTTATTTATTATTTCCCTCATCTCATGAAGACTCCTTTATTTGAGCAAACTCCCTCGTTTGAGTGAAACTCTTAGTTTCTCCATACTTTCATCAAACGAAAATAGGGAAAGGTGTCACGGGATTGGGCCACCTAACCGGACGTCCATGTCGTAGCCGTGGACGGTCCCACACCTTACAATCCCTTATTTTCTCATATTATTGTTTCCTTCATCTCATGGAACTCCAGAGCGAAAACCCTAGTTTTTCAATATTTTCTCAAATATTGCTTAAACTATGGAACATCCAAAAAGTCAAATGGTCACATGACCGACTAGGCTTCGCACGTCAAAATTAAAATATTATTATTTTAATATTCCCAAAATATCGGTCGCATGAGCAAAGTTCTGCTTGCTCACTCGAGCAAAATTGAGAGTTTCAGTCAAGATCAATCTCTCCTGAAAATCCAAAATATTGCTCAAACGCGCACCAGGAAATACCAAAACTTTCAAGACTGAGACACGGACAGTATGGTGACACAGGCATGCCACCTTGACCGACCAAGGTCGGCCCTTTAGGCTTGCAAGGATCCGGTCCCACACTCTTTCATAATTTTGACCTAATTATCTCTCAGTTGTTCATATTGGGTCCAAACTCTCTCCAACCAACTTAGGATTTGCTCAATTGACCATCACTGGTCCCACGACCACCAAGGGTCAGTCCCATGTCCCCTTGGTCGGTCCCTCATCTCTCCATAACTAGGTTTTAATACCTAACGCGCACGAGCACTATTTAATAAATGATTAAACCAGCATTTGATCATTCGTTCACCAACTAGTCAACGAAGGACTTTGGTGCATGCTCACTCGAACACTTGGGCACTACATGGTCGGCCACCATCCCATGTAGTCGGTCCTCCTTCACTCAGTGACTTATTTTCCAGTAAATCATCAATTGATCAAAAATTATGGTTTCGAACAAATGCTATGCAAATCATAATTCTGAGCAAGTTCAAACACCTATAATTTTATATTGATCCAACAATCAACATCTGGATTAATTATACAGTATTCATTCCAGCTACCAATATTTTAATTAATATTTTATTTGGTCATGCTACCAATAATTTATCGAATGAGAAATAGTTTCTTAGATGCTCGAGTAATTGATTCTATCAATATTCAGTAATTTATCGAATGAGCAATACTTGCTCAGATGCTCTAATATTGATTCAACTATCAATGTTCAGTAATTTATCGAATGAACAATACTTGTTCAGATGCTCGAATATTGATTCAACTATCAATATTCAGTAATTTATCGAAAGAGCAATACTTGCTCAGATGCTCGAATATTGATTCAACTATCAATATTCAATATTAATTGAACTAGCAATAGTTTCTCATATGATCGAATATTTATTCAACCATCAATATTCAGTAACTCGTCATACGAGAAATATTTTCTCAGACTATCAATATTCATTATGTTGATTCAACTATCAACATCATTCATTCGAGAACTATACGTCCCAGCAGACATGTTCAATTCGTGAATCCTAGAGCATTCAACAATCATGCTCGACTGGACAATACTTAGACTCATCATATAATCAAGTCAACGACTGACTAATCAAATACACATCTGCTTCGCAGACTCCACGTTCGTGAGACATCAATCACGTCACATGGGGGATATTAATTAGGGTTTTGGTCTGGCGGCCTATGACATGTGTGTTCATCCACAATGATAAATGTGATTAAGTCGTGCAAGCAGTTGTGGGAGTTAGCAAAGTAGTGGGTGGACAATCAACCAAGTCTCTACACGACCTGGAACTGGTTAAACCACGATTTTCCACTCTTTCACTCGAGCAACCGTCACACTTATTAGAGATCAATGTGTCTACATTCTAGCAATATAAATAAGTCTCTGAATCCACGATCGAACAATAGAAGAATTCTATCCGACCAATCACTCAAGAATTCAATCAATCGACCAGAACTTATTTGAAATCAACAGTTCACATAAAACTTGCAGAAACCTTAAACACATTCACAATCCTTGATCATCATTGATCTCACACATTTCTCAGCTTCCCTCCTACAGATCAACCCTCTTCCCTCTTTTTGGCCGAATTGACTCTGGAACGTCCATTATCTTGGTTTAGTTTGGAGTCCTACAGATTGATCTCTGGAACTCAAAGCACTCACGTGAAGTGCATCAGTTTCAGGTTAGGTAGTTTGCTCGGTTGAGGAGCCTCCGTCCACACGGTTCTGTCTCCATTCCCTAAAAAGCCAGCAAATCGTTTTTCCCTATCTATAGTGGAAAGCTTAAATTAAAGATCCAGTAGTGATTTCAAACAGTAAACAAGTTATCACAGTGGAAGTTGGTGGTCATTTAACAATTGGAATTCATGCTGATTCTTTGATTATAAATAGGAAAATTCTTTGGGAGGAGCTAACAAAAATTTCTTGTTTAAATAAACCTTCAATGCTTATTAGGGATTTCAATGCTGCTCTTAGTATGGAGGAGAGAAAAGGAGGTAGATTTCCACGTCAGCACTCCGGCGGTATCCGGAATGGACCAATTGGGGATTGCCACGTCAGCACCTCTTTGTCCAGTCAGGATAATGCCTTGGTAGTTCAAGAAAAAGAAGAAAAATATGTTCAGGAGGGAGGAATCGATCTCATGACATGTAGGTTGCACCTTCCATCCTTCAACCATCTGTGCTTCCAATTCTTTTGTACAACAAAACATGACTCACTCTAAGTCTGTTCAGCGCGCATATCATTCACATCTTAGTTCGCTAATAACTTTTTCGGTTAAAGTCCAAATTGAGTGATTTTTGGCTCGTTTGAATCGTCTTTCGGTTCATTACAGCATGGAAGTAAAAATTTCTGTGCTCGAGAAAATTTTATGTGTACTTGGGGAAACAACATGATCGATTTCGAGGATCGTGGATAACGACATAATCGATTTAGAGGTTCGTTATCAGCGACATGATCGACTGCGAGACGAGGATTGCCTAGACCCTTCAATATTTAGCCTTGCATTACATCGCAAGCACCTAAAGCCTCATATTGCACGTGAGCACGTAGTCTTGCTCTTATCGCAAGCATAAAATCTCGCCTTGCACGCAAGTATAAAAGACTTGCACCTTGGAAAGCATAAAGTCTCGTCTCAACCACGATCCCAATGCCCGATATTGGTACGAAGACTCGTACTCAACACAAGCAACAGCCATCCTGCCCGAGCAGTGAGCGCTTCAGCCTTGTTACGTCGCGAGCAAAAAACCCTTACCCCATAAAGCCCAACGAAGACGAATATGGACTTGGCAAGCTGTGTATTTAGGAAGGAAAATTTCAGGTACGTATCGCGTTTTTTAAGAATGGTAAACTAACATGAGCATATTTTGTAGGGAAAACCATGTCGGATATGTACAACAGTGTGTCATGATTAATTTGTGCAGTTATGTACATGTTGCTGTCGCATGTAGCCTTAATCTTCTTAACTTAAGACTCAAGCACGCACATTACATTTTACTCAAGACTCGACTAGCTCTCGGGCATCACAAGTCCACCATGTGGAAAAAAGTCTCGCCTAGCACGTGAGCAAATTTTTTGCAGGTGATTACAGTTGGGTGCATCTTTGTAATATCTCTACTCACGCTTGGGGGCGAGCTAAGTCATCAACGGTCGACGCAGAAGGATAAAGGAATTTCTTAACCCCAAACAAGTTGGAGGTTAAGAGGAGGCGATGTTTGTACCGTGTATAAAATACACAGAAGCCTCATTAATCAAGCCCGTAAAGAAGATTCTAGAAGTTTCCAAAAGTCTTGTTTCCCAAGTTGCTTGCATATCAAGTTAACATCAAATTAGGGTTACATAACACTATAAATATATGTATTCTAAACCCTAAGAGATATGGAATATGAGGTTAGCTAACCCAGGGAAAATTATTGTATCCTACCATCAATAAACTATTTCTATGTTCTCCGTGGATGTAGGCAACACTTTCCGAACCACGTTAAATTCTTGTGTCTCTTCATTTTTTTCCGATTTGTTTCATAACACTAATTTATTTAATCATAATCAAATCATCGTGTTTTGTGCCTAGAATTTATTTTGGATACAAACAGTACCAAAGACCTATATCCAAGGATCAATCAATGAGAATCAACAACCAAAGGTTGGATTACTCAAATTTTGTTAACGAGGAAACCGCAAATGCAGAAAAACCTCGGGACCTAGTCCATATTGAACACACACTGTATTAAGCCGCTACAGACACTAGCCTACTCCAATCTAACTTCGGACTGGACTGTAGTTGAACCCCAATCAATCTCCTACTGATCCAAGGTACAGTTATGCTCTGACGTCTCTGATCCCAGCAGGATACTAAGTACTTGATTCCCTTAGCTGATCTCACCCACAACTAAGAGTTGCTACGACCCAAAATCGCAGGCTTTGACAATAAACAAATCTGTCTCACACAGACAAGTCTATCAAAGGATCAATCTGTCTCTCACGGATAAACACTAAAGGTTTTGTTCCGTCTTTTGATAATAATCAAGGTGAACAGGAACCAATTGATAATACGGTCTTATATTCCCGAAGAATAGCCTAGAGTTATCAATCACCTCACAACAATCTTAATCGTATGGTAGCGAAACATGATGTTGCGGAATCACAAACAATAAGATGAATATGTTTGTGATTACTTTTTATATCTTGCCTATCGGAGATATCGATCTCAAGCCAATCAATCTGATTGTACTCGTACGATAGGAGATGCAAGATCATATCACACAACTACGATAAAAGTAGTATCGGTCTGGCTTCACAATCCCAACGAAGTCTTTAAGACGTTAACCTGGTTTCCGAAAAAAACCAAAGGTTAAAGGAGAATCGACTCTAGCACGCAGACTAGTATCACACGTAAGGTTTGGGGATTAGTTTTGCACAATACTAGATGTCTCCTTTATATAGTCTTTCAAATCAGGGTTTGCAATGTTAGCTTAGTAACAAAGCATTCAATATTCATCGTTACATAAAAACCTGATTTAGATTCAAGCTAATATTTCTCAACCGTTAGATCGAAAACTTAGCTTGTTACACACACTTGACAATGCACGCTTCTAGGTTTGTTAACCGTACCCAAACGTATGCACTTGTTGGTTCAACAATAGTTAACCAAAAGGTTATCCATATGAGCATTCCATATCAACCATGTTCTTCTCCACCATAACTAGTTCAAATGACTTCAAATGAATTAGTTAGAGAGTTGTTCAATTGCAAGAAAATCTTATGTACTACACAAGACACAATTGAAGCAAAGATTATTTGACTCACTTGAACCAGTTCATGAACTTTTATAGCCACGGTTTGCAAAATGCATTCCTTAGTCTTTTTAAGTTTAAGTTGATAAATCATCTTCAGATATATAACCTTCTGAAGTTTGCAGACTAGGTTCGCGGACTTAAGTTACCGGGCAGAGTTTACAAACTCCCGTAGAAATTCTCGGGAATGAGAACTTAGCCGGTTCGCAGACTGGGTTCGCGGAATGAGTTTGTGGACTTATCTTCACGCAAGTAGTTTGTCAACTCCAGCAGAAATTCTCGGGTTTGACAACTTCGGCAGTTCGCGGACTTGGCTCACGCCATTCTTCTGGTTCTCTTGATCAACAAAGTTCTCAAACTTTGGTTCAAAGAATAGGACTTATACATAAATGTGTTTCCACAACAATGCTTATGTCCACCATTGGTTATGTAATCTAAACTCTCATTTCTATTATTGAAACATTCTTAGAGGACGTTATATAGTTTTTACACCATTTCTCGTCAAAGAAACTTTCAATATGATTGAAAAATATCATGACTTTCATCACTAGGTAAAGATAAACTTGATCGAAGCGAAAAGCTTACCAACACATATTTCGAGATATAGATAGGCGAGGTATACTCGGATCGAAATATCAAATGTGTATAATCAAAGTCTATATATATAGCATACAACTTCTTTTCTCAAAGAGTAGGATATAGAGTAGATAGACTTTTGAGTGATATATAAGTTCAAGTCTTCACATACCTTTTTGCCGAGAAGTTCCACCGGTTCCTTTAGTAGTTCTTCTACTTGTATGATGAATCGCCATGAAGTCCTTGAGCTCAACTACACTTTCTATCCTATTCCGAGACTTAGCTATAATAGACTAAAACTCAAGACTTATAGTTTTGATCACTAACATTTACAAACATGCTTGAGATAGAAACGCATGCGAGTTCGACCGAGCAATGCTCTAACAATCACTCCAGGCGAAAAAATTTGAGATAGAGCGTCTTAATAATATTTTCGTCAGAACCATGTATCTAAAGGAATAAGAGATTGATACTCTCAAGTATGACCTGCAAAGGTTATCTGGAAGCTCAGATAAAATTGCAGCAATGTTATTTGGTCAGAGATCCTTTGGAAACACTAATGGTTTGGGGTTTAAAAGCAAAACTGTAACCTCAAACAACACTATTTCTCCAACTAATCAGGAAACAATGATTGTTAGTTGTTATGAAAAACAGAGAAAGGCTCATTAAGAAAAATCATCTCTAAATTGTTCGTTTTGTGGAAATACAAAGCATGATCAAAGTACACGTTGAAGATTCAGAAGGAACAACAAAAGAATCAACAAACTACAAGAGAATTTGCATAAGATGAACTTGACACTGGATAAACAAGGTTTTCCTAAAAAATCCAGATCTAAACGAGGTAAGAAATCTGTTCTTACAACAAATGTTGACAAGCCACTAAAAGGTAAAAAAATGTGAGCACTCGGTTCACTCTGTCACTAAGTAATACCAGTGACGTTTGCAACCTCATCTTTAACTTGGGAAAGATTAGGTTTGCACTAAATGTGGCTCAAGTCTTTGTTTTTGTAAATTGTCTCTTATATTTGTTAAGAAAATATTCTCCTAAGAAGATGGATGGTGAATAATAAGTCTTGAAAGACTCTTTCAAAGTCTTCATAGGGTTTGGTATTCATAAATCCTTTTAATCATTTGTCTCTTATTTTTCATCCAAAAAGAGATACTATCTCATGGCTCCTGTGACTAGAGGTACTACAAAAAGAGATGCAGTTGAAGCAGTTAATGTGTATCTTTGTAAAGGAATCACTTCTTCAAGGATGATTAGAAGTCGACAAAGAATGGAGAAGGTTCTTCCTCTAACTGTCTCTTATCTGTTTGTCATTTTGATAATAATTTTAGAGGCATGGTGAAAGATTTCATCAACAAGAGAAATGATTTAAAATATCAAATTGTTTCCTCTTTGGAAAAGATAACTCACTATGAACAAATGTTGTCTCTAACCAAGAACACCTTGCGTGATCTGAAAAGAGAACTCAGTGAGTTAACTGATATTTCCGAAGATTTAGAGGAATTGAGTGATCCCATAATCAATGGTTTCTTTAATAATGAGAAGGAATTCTCAGTAAATGCCTTGAGAAAGATCTATGATGCCTAGAAAACTTCTTAAGAGAATTTTTTTAATTTTTCTTGTTTTTGATTAAGAAGGATAATTAGGTTTTGGAATAGCCATTATTGTGAGTACACATAGCTATGTCCAACGTTTTCATCTTGCAATGTTTATAAATTTACTTATTTAAATTCTAAAGTGATTTGGAAGATGATGTTTGCAGTATTAATCTTTATGGTTTTTGAAAAAGCGGGGGTACAACAACCTCACCCAATATTTCGATTAGCAATCTGTATGGACTAACTCCAATATACTTTCTAGAGAATCAACTAGACAGTCAGACTCAATCTAGAGAAAAGTATATCGAGGAGTTAATATCTCAATCTCTTGATTTGATCTTTACTCAAGCAAATAGAAATCTGCGAGTCTTTATCAAATACAAGGATGAAAACTTGGATGGTATCAAAGACCAATATCCAAGGATAATTCAATTTCCAATCAACAACTAAAGGTTGGATTTCATAATTGATCGATACAATGCACAACCTGTGATATTTCAATTATATAACAAAATATAATGCAGAATAGAAACAACACAGACACCAGAAGTTTTGTTAACGAGGAAACCGCAAATGCAGAAAAACCCCAGGACCTAGTCCAGATTGAACACCACACTGTATTAAGCCGCTACAGACACTATCCTACTACAAACTAACTTCGGTCTGGACTGTAGTTGAACCCTAATCAATCTCACACTGATTCAAGGTACACTTGCGCTCCTTACGTCTCTGATCCCAGCAGGATACTACGCACTTGATTCCCTTAGATGATCTCACTCACAACTAAGAGTTACTACGACCCAGAGTCGAAGACCTGATAAACAAATCTGTCTCACACAAAAAAGTCTATAGAATTGAATAAATATGTCTCCCACAGAAATACCCAAGATTTTTTGTTCCGTATTTTGACAAATCTAGGTGAACAGGAACTAATTGATAAACCAGACTTATATTCCCGAAGAATAACCTAGTATTATCAATCACCTCACAATAATCTGAATCATATGGTAGCAAAACTAGATATTGTGGAATCACAAACGATGAGACGAAGATGTTTGTGATTTCTTTTTATCTTGCCCTATCGGAGATATAATCTCAAGACAATTATTCAATTAAACTCGTATGATAGAAAATGGCCAGATCAGATCGCTTAACTACAAGAAAAGTAGTTTCGTGTGGCTTCACAATCCCAATGAAGTCTTTCAGTCGTTAACCTACAGGGTCTTGAGAAGAAACCTAAGGTTAAAGGAGAATCGACTCTAGCAAACCAACTAGTATCACACAGGAGGTGTGGGGATTAGTTTTTCCATATGCTAGATGTCTCCTTTATATAGTTTTCAAATCAGGGTTTGCAATCTAAGTTACCTTGGTAACAAAGCATTCAATATTCACTGTTAGATGAAAAACCTGATTTAACCAAGCTAATATCTTTCAACCGTTAGATCTAAACTGAGCTTGTCACACACAAATGAAATGTATTTTATTTAGGCTTGAGTAACCGTACTTAAACGTGTACACTTAGTTGGTTCATAAATAGTTAACCAATGGTTATCCATATGGGAACTTTCATATTAACCGTATTCATCTTCTTCACAACTAGTTCAAATGACTTCAAAAGAACTAGTTGAAGAGTTGTTCAATTGCTTAGGTCTTTATGAATAGACACAATTGAAAAAAAATCGGTTTGATTCACTTGAATCAATTCATGAATAATATAGCCACGGTTTGCAAAGATTGCATTCCTTATTGATTTATTGTTTAAATTCATGAACTTCCGATTTGAGAAACATAACCATCTTGGGTACGCGTACGGGTATGTGTACCATAGCTACCGGATTTGAGTTTAGAAACTCAGCAGAAATTTTCGGTCGAAAACTTCCGTGGGTACGCATACCTAAGGTGACTGGTTGAACAGTTTGCAAACTTACAAACTCAGTAGAAATTTTCGGTTCGAAAACTTCCGCTGGTACGCTACCCAACCTGTCTCTTTCACCAATACCGTATGCACACATATGCACACACTTGGTTTCCGATAAATGGATTTATACACTAATGTGCGAACACACTATATATGCTTATATCCATAGTTGGTTACGTAATCTCAACTCTATATTTCAATCATCGAAACATTCTTCTATAATGTTATAACAGTCGTTATTCACAACTATCGTTATCAAAGCTATTTTTAAGATTGAAACGTCATCATGACTTTCGTCATGGGTTAAGATGAAAAGTGGTTAAAGCGAAAGCTTACCAATATATATTTTGAGAAAAAGATAGGCGAGTAAACTCGGCTCGAAATAGCAAATGTGTATGTATGAAAGCTATCATACTTATACGACTTTTCCTCAAGAATAGGAGATAGAGAGATAGACTTTTGAGTGATAGAAAAGTTCAAGTCTCCACATACCTTTTAGTCGGATGAAGTTCCACTGGTACCTTGAGTAGATCTTCGTCTTTGTAAGATGATCGCCATGGAGTCTGGCGCTCAACTACACTAAATTGTACTAAACCGAGACTTATCCATAAGTAGTCTAGGAATCAAGACATATAATTTTGACAACTAAACTTGACAAACATGCTTGATATAGCAACGCATGCGAGTTTGATCGAGCAATGCATTTTCAAGCATAAACAAACTAGGTGAAATCAAAGTTCAACAACCGTTAGTCAATCAAATCAATCGAAAACTAATAATAAACCTGTTTGTGGGTGAAAACGGTTTCTGCTGGTTTTGGTAAATTCGTGTGTGGATGAGAAACGAGTTTAAACCCTAAACAATGTACTGCACGGGACTACTTTTGATTCGAGAGATCAAACTGTACAAATCCGGTTTAAACCAAGAAATGGTTGTTCCGGACTTGCTTCGATCACAAAGTGAAGGATAAGGGTTGGTCTTAGGGAGGGAAGCGAAGTAAGTGGTGAGACCAGAATAGTTGATTCTGAAAACGTGGTTGTTTTACGACTTGTATCAGAAAGTGAAACTGGCTATCAGAATGGAAAGCTGCCAGGTGATTTCTGAATGTTGTGGTGTTCTCCTGACCAAAAACTTGTCGTTTGGTGAAAATAGGTGAGACCTATTTATACGAGTCGCAACAAAATCTACCATGGTCTCATAGGAAGTGGAAACGATTGAGTAGTGGAAGAAGGGAGTAACGTATAACGTTTGGAATTGATGTCTCCATAATGAAGGATACGTTTCATCATTACTTCTTTCCATTACTAACCGCCCCGCTTTATGACACTTTCTTGTAACAAGCGTATTGCACGCCGCATGCTGTAAACCGCCAG
Organism: Papaver somniferum; assembly: GCF_003573695.1. Taxonomy (NCBI): domain Eukaryota; kingdom Viridiplantae; phylum Streptophyta; class Magnoliopsida; order Ranunculales; family Papaveraceae; genus Papaver; species Papaver somniferum. The sequence continues at coordinate 8,891,054 of NW_020622492.1, read as the reverse complement.
ACCAATACCTTGATGAGTATCCCCCGGTTTGTGACACGTTTGATGTCTCGAGTGTTTTCTGTGGAAAACATGTAGCACTTTGATACGTGTGGCGAGCCAAAATCAAGAGACTTGCCGTAGGAAAATAGCATGTGATGCTATTAGGCTTGTCTTGAATGGTCGTCTGAAACTTGCCACAAGTCTGCCAGTTCGGTGGCGAACTTGGATGGCTGAGATTGCATCTCATCAGGAAGGGTAGCCGTTGATTATGGCTACCTTCTGTTGGCGCCTGATGATGGCATAGTGGCGCTTTGAGCATGCGCCAATGGGATTGCTGCATGGCAGGCATGACCAAATTCGGGATTTGGTGCCGTAGCCAGAATTTGGGTTTGGCACTGTGCCCAAAATTAGGGCTTTGGCAGTGTGGCCAAAATTAGGATTTTGGCACTTTGGCCGAAGTTAGGATTTTGGCATTGTGACCGAAATTAGGGTTTTGGCATTGTGACCGAAATTAGGGTTTTGGCACTGTGGCCGAAATTAGGATTTTGTCACTGTGGCCAAAAGTAGGGTTTTGGCACTGTGGCCAAAAGTAGGGTTTTGGCACTGTGACCGAAATTAGGATTTTGGCACTGTGGACGAAATTAGGATTTTGGCACGTTCGGCTTGCCGATTGGCATGTGTGCCTGGCATGCGCGTCTGGCATGTTTGGCATGCCGATTGGCATGTACGCCTGGCATGTTTGGCTTGCCGATTGGCATGTGCGCCTGGCATGTGCGCCTAGTATGCGCGTCTGACATGTTTGGCATGCCGATTGGCATGTGCGCATGGCATGCGCGCCTGGCATGTTTGGCATGCCAATTGGCATGTGCGCCTGGTATGCGTGTCCGGCAGGTTTGGCAAGCCGTTAGCATGTGGGCATGGTTTTGAGAGACCAACTTTAGTAGGGCAAGTTTTCTGGTTTTTCATCCGATAATCCGTAGCGGATTACTTGCTTGGTTGCTTTGAGCATAATTTAGACCAGCGGGGTCGAATTGTACTGCGTAGGGCGTAAAAACACTAATTTCTGCAAATTAGTCAGGTTCACGAGCCTTTTGTGAGTTATCACAATAATTGGCTCGATTTTGTATGCTACCATAAAAATCCTTGTTTACAGAATGCAACATGCTTTCCGTCTGAGCATTTTGTGCAACGGCCTTAGCTTTGGTAGTTGGGGGTTCATGCTACTCTGTTGTGAGCGAACATAAATCCGTCATGCCATACCGATGTTAAGGGTTCTGGTGTGGAACATAGCACAAGAAAAGTACTCACCAGGCTCCGGCATTTGTGAGTAATGCAGCTAGGAGCTTATACACTCATTAGGCTCTATACTAGTGAACAATTCATATAGGAGCTTGAGTCTTGTATTGACGAGGTGCCGAAATTTACAGGTCATCTGGGATGGTTGCAACATGTCCAGTATGGATAAATTTCATGTAAATATATTAAACTGGTTCAGTAGGTGTGCCAGTGAAGAGGTTGACACTCATGGCTTGGTTTCCTTACAGAGTGACGTCACATCAGATGTAAGGTTTTATAATTTTAACCCTAAGCTAAAAACCACCATCAATATTAAGTCCACTGATTATCTCGGAACAGTGGCATTTTTGCGGGGTAAGCATAAGATGGTGATGGACAAGGATAAAATCGAAACGACAATTCATGAAAAGATTGTCAAGAAGATTTTTCTAACCTTTGTCGGGAGGCCTGAGGAATCTGTGACCCTTGCATTGGTGGCTTTGCATAAATTCAGCTAGGCCATGTGTGTTGTCATCAGCATTGCAGCTTTGGCTTGCTAATCGACAAAGGTGGCACTGCATCCTGGTCCGCTGAACGGGCACTGGCTGGCTCAGAAGGGTAGATGGCGCTGGCTATGGAGCGGACTGCTGGCTAGGACGCGGACTGCTGGCACTGGACATAGAGCTGACTGATGGCTGGGACGCGGACTGCTGGCGGGATTGGCTTGGGACGCAGACTGTTGGCCCCGTCTTTGGGTTGGTCGAGATGGCGCTGCTTTGAACGGATAAGATGGCTCCGTTGGCTTGGTGAAGATGGCGTTGCTTTGAACGGATAAGATGGCGGCGTTGGCTTAGTCATGGAAGTGCAGAGATGGTACGGCTTTGAACGGCTAAGATGGCGTCGTTGGCTTGGTCACGGAAGTGCGGAGATGGTGCGTCTTTGAACGACTAAGATGGCGTTGTTGGCTTGGTCACGGAAGTGCGGAGATGGTGCGTCTTTGAACGGCTAAGATGGTGCTGCTTTGGCTGGTGAAGATGGCACTGCTTTGAACGGCTAAGATGGCGCCGTTAGCTTGGTTTGGTCGTGGCACTGCTGGCTTGGCATGGAGCCGTTGGCTCTTGGCTTGGTCGTGCGCTATCTTGGACTGGCCGTGGAGATATCTTGGCACGCTTGGGACGCGGAACTGTTGGCTCGGCTTGGGACGCGGAGTTGTTGGTTTGGATTGGCCGGGAGCGGGTCTGGTTGCCTCTTTCCATGCATGGCCCAAAAATAAGAAACATTCCCCAATTAGAACTCCAAAATGTGCCATGCCTATAAAAAGTGTCACCCCTCTTCTTTACCTCGTATTATTGGTTTTATTTCCACATCTTGGTGCTAGTGGCAGAGCGGTAGCAATAAAGCAGGCGAGCATATTCCAGGTATGTATCTCAACGTTTATTCTTTTGTTTGCTCTTCTGTGTTGGTGTAAACCCTAGCCATAGGCATATCCTCCATAAACCCGTAGAAATACTCTTGTATGAATGATTCTTCTCTGCTAGCAGTATACTAGTAATATTAGACGTCACCTTGACAGTAAGGAAGCCAATTAGTATGCAAAGTAGGCGTGCACGGATGGGTGGCCGCCATTAGTTCTTCTCCCATGAAAACCTAGCTTTAGGGTTTCCTTTTCCTTTTGTGGCCGTGTGCACAATTTCTGTGGTGGGACACATCTCACTTTGGTCGAGAGCATACTTCCTGCTACGTGTCACGGTTTTGGCTATGGGCACGTTTCCCGCGGCAAAACATGGCTCGTTGAAGCGAGTATCAGTCCCCACTCTTTTGGTTATGCGTGTTCCTTTTGGCTACGTGTGCTATGACTTGTGACCAAAATAAATTGTCTTGCGACCAAAATAGATTCTCCGCCGGTGATGAAGTAGTCTTCATGCACCTCTTTTTTTGTAGTAACTTTTCTTCGTTTTGCTCCGTTGTAGTTACTTTGAAAGTGAAAGCAGCATAAGAAAATTTTGTTAGTATGTCACCTGAGAGTAGTCCTGCCGCTATGTCGAAAAACGTTAGAAACTCCAAGCCCAACACGGATGAAGAATTCTTTACACAGTCTGCAACGGTTAAGATAAACCAACCCAAATATGTGGCTATCCTTTTGAGCGGTTCAGAAAATGAAGGAGACGCCCCATCAGTCCGGCCAGGGCGCGTGATACGATTTTGTCTTCAGAAAAATGAGTATATTGCTTCTCCGATTGACTTAAGAGCTTGTCAGAGACCATTGCGTTCTTTTGATGAATATATGCGGTTCATGATAAGTCAAGACTGCGTAAGAGACAGTCTGACCAGGGCGCAAATCATCAATACGATCATGGCTTCTGCAACACTTCAAATCAGGAAGGACATCGTGGGCTTGGTCACTTTTATCTCCAGATGGTGTCCGAATACTCATACGGCCATATGCAGGTGGGGTGAAATGACTATTTCTTTAGAGAGTGTAGCCGTCCTGCTAAATCTTCCAATAACAGGGAACCTTGACATTACTTTGTCTGCTGAGGAAGGGGAAATGCGTGCCACTCTCGTTGCCAAGTCGGCAGGGTTTGTTCGGAAAGATTACGAAACGAAGTGCTTCTACAGCTGGTGGATGTCTGAATGGTTCTCGAAAGACTCGGATCCGGATCAGATGAACGGTACGCTCCACATCGCTGCATTTTTGGCTATGTGGTTATCCAAAGATATTATTGATGATGGCTCTGGAAAGAAGGAGATAAGACAAGAGCTCATCAAACTGGCCATCAAATTGGTGAAAGGTGTTGTCCCCCCCCCCCCATCGACGGCTTGTTTCGTGGATCTTTGTACACCCATATGGATCACTTGACCGCGGACATGTATGCTTCTAATGGTCATATGAAAGTAGACTCGTATATCCACATCACTTTTCTTCAAACGTGGCTGTAGGAGCATTTCAAAAATTATGCCCCTAAGCCGCTGGCTTCATTTCCTGACTCCTACGACGGTTCCAGGATACTCCGCTGGTTGAACAAGCGTCCAAAATCCAGGTCGAAGCTCATCGATTTCCTCGACAATGCGTATGCAGTTAACTTTCGTCCTTGGTCTCCGGTCCTTGCGTCCATAGTTCAGCCGAACACTTTCGCTGCTGCCCCAAATATGACTTTGCTTTCTGCTGGAGAGTATATGAGCGTTGGAGAAATCATATTCATGCGAAGATGTACACCTGAACACGTGTCATCTTTCTTCAGGGGATCTTATGAGGCGGTTCCTTATAATATTGACAGGGATGCTCGGCATATGGGTTTTGACCAAGGAGTCTCATTTCTTCGTCAGTCGGCGGCTCCGAAAGAATTGTTGTCAGCTGCTCTTGATGCCAGTGTTCTTGCGCCGGGTAAAAACCTTCCTTTCCTGCTCTCAGAACGAAATCCATCGACGACCTCCAAATACAATATATTCTGGCAGGGTGAGTTTCTCGCCCTCCATGGGTTTGTGAATGACGTGATGAAAGATCCCCGTGGCAAGCCTTCCTCTACGGTTTTAGCGGAACATCCATTGTTGAGGGAGTTTCCTACGTCTAAGCGGAAATATCTCAGCCCGGATGCGGACAGTCCCCAGAAAAAGGAGAGAAGGTCTAAAACCGTGCGGGTGGTTTTCAGTCGGATTCGACTGCTCTTGTGACTTTTAGTTCTTCCAATATGCAAGTATGTATGATTTTCTTCCTGATTTGGTCGTCTTGCATAAATATTCTTTCCCACTGAACATCACTTCCCTTTTGATTCAAGGTCTCAACAAGATAAACGCCTTTACCAGACTTGCAATTGGCCAAAAGGTGATGCCTTCTGAAGAAAATTCCGGCGATACTGAGCCTCTCAGCAGTGAAGAGGAAGATGAAGAAGAAGAAAACTCAGAGTCTTACGGTGATGGGGAAAGTTCTTCAGAGCGGGGCAGCGAGTCCTCTTCCAATCCCAGTAGGCCCACAGATGAGTCGGTGAGTTTCCCACACTTTTTCCTCTTGGACTATTTATTTATAGCGAACAAATATTCAATTGGTGGTGTTTACAGGAGGAGGCCGCTTCTGAAAATAATTCTGAGATGGAGATTCACGGCAATGAAGATATAACTGTGTCTCCAATCATGGAAACCGTACCCGCTGGTAATCTGGAAATGGAGATTGATCGTCGTGAAGATGTTGCTGTGTCCATGATGATATGAAATTCTCAGATGGATGCAGGTGTGATTGTCTCCAAGGAACCCCTGCTGGTCGCGGAATCAACTTCAGGTGCCACTTTTGACCCTCCGTTTTTGACTCCTCATGAAGGTCGCGTGCTGATTGGAGGTTTCAGCGTACTAGTTAAGTATGAGGCATTGTATACCAAGATATGGGAAAGGCATGGACATATTGCCACATCCAAAAAGATCACTAGCCTATTTGCGCTGGTCAAGCGCGTGGAAGAAGATTTATCTTCGATTCATGACATGTGCAATGTGACTGGCCATACAGTTTCTGAAGATGTAATCTCAAGCTGGGAGTTTCACCGGAACGTGTGCGTGGGTTTTGAGTTCAACGTCTCCTAGTTCTGTGAAGGTCTTGCTGAGGTCCAAAGGTTGCAGGCTGAAGCGGCTGACGGCCCTTCCACAGATTTGATTAATCAACAAGAAGAAGAAGTCGAGAAGTTGTCCCAGGAGTTGAAGTTGAAACAGGCGGCTCTCCAAAACGCGGAGGAGGCTTTCTCTAAGAAGAGAAAGCCATTGCTGAATGATTTTCCTTGAATATCTTCTGTCTTCTAGACTTCTTTTTCCTTAGGTTTTTTTTTTGAAAGGCAAACGAAATGCCTAGTTTATGGTTTATTTTTATTTTTTTTTGATTTTTTGGATTGATAGATAATTGTTACCTATGAGGGTTTCGGATTATTCTTTGGAATGAATTTTAGAATAATGTCGTTTTGATCATGACTGCTAGTAGCACAAATATTCCAGGAGAGTCATGGAACCGTGAATGTTGTACAACGGTATAAAGTATGGGATGAAATTTTGGGGATGACATGGCTATCGGTTCCTATTATCAACGTGAAAACTTGAAGTAGCAGATTATGTACTTTGTCTAACAAGACTTCCTCGCTTTTAGGATCTCCCAACAAAATGGATCTTCCGGATGTAAGTTTTGTGGGCGACGCAGTTGTGACTGTGAGAAGTCCCTAGTCATTCCTCATCGTGTAATAACTGATAACTGAGCCGTTGAACCCTGCTTCGTTTGCTTCTACCATCTTGATATCCGGGTTGAAGAATAAAATTTGGAATTGGAAGTTGATATTGTAACCGAGAGATTAATCTCCCACTGTGGTCGCCAATTATTTGTGGGTGAAAACGATTTCTGCTGGTTCCGGTAAATTCGTGTGTGGATGAGAAACGAATCTAAACCCTAAAAAATGTACTGCACGGGAGTACTTTTGATTCGAGAGATCAATCTGTACAAATCCGGCCTAAACCAAGAAATGGTCGTTCCGGATTTGCTTCGGTCACAAAGTGAAGGAGAAAGGTTGGTCTTAGGGAGGGAAGCGAAGAAAGTGGTGAGACCAGAATAGTTGATTCTGAAGGTGTGGTTGTTTTACGACTTGTATCAGAAAGTGAAACCGGCTAGCAGAATGGAAAGCTACCAGGTGATTTCTGAATGTTGTGGTGTTCTCCTGACCAAAAACTTGTCGTTTAGTGGAAATAAGTGAGACCTATTTATACAAGTCGCAGCAAAACGTATCATGGTCTCGTAGGAAGTGGAAACGATTGAGTAGTGGAAGAAGGGAGTAACGGATAATGTTTGTAATTGATGTTCCCATAATGAAGGATACATTTCACCATTACTTCTTGCCATTACTAATCGCCCCGCTTTATGACACTTTCTTATAACGGGAGTATTGCACGCCGCACGTTGTAAACCTCCAGACCAATACCCTGATGAGTATCCCCCAGTTTGTGACATGTTTGATGACTCAAGTGTTTTCTGTGGAAAATATGTAGCACTTTGATACGTGTGGCGAGCCAAAATCAAGAGACTTGCCGTAGGAAAATAGCATGTGATGCTATTAGGCTTGTCTTTACTGGTCATTTGAAACTTGCCACAAGTCTGCCAGTTCGGTGGCAAACTTGGATGGCTGAGATTGCATATCATCAGGAAGGGTAGCCGTTGATTATGGATACCTTATGTTGGCGCCTGATGATGGCATAGCTTTGAGCGCGCGCCAGTGGAATTTCGGCATGGCTGGCATGACCAAAGTCGGGACTTGGTGCCGTGGCCAGAATTAGGGTTTGGCATTGTGGCCAGAATTAGGGTTTGGCATTGTGGCCAGAATTAGGGTTTTGGCACTGTGGCCAAAATTAGGTTTTGGCACTGTGGCCGAAATTAGGATTTTGACACTGTGACCGAAAGTAGGGTTTTGACATTGTGGCCGAAATTAGGATTTTGGCACTGTGACTGAAATTAGGGGTTTTGCAGTGTGGCCGAAATTAGGATTTTGGCACGTTCGGCACGCCGATTTTCATGTGCGCCTGGCATGCGCGTCTGGCATGTTTGGCATACCGATTTGCATGTACGCCTGGCATGCGCGCCTGACGTGTTCGGCATGTGCGCATGGCATGCGCGCATGTCATGTTTGGCATGCCGATTGGTATGTGCGCTTGGCATGCGCGTCTGGCATGTTTGGCATGCGCGTCTGGCATGTTTGGCATGCCAATTGGCATGTGCGCTTGGTATGCGAGTCTGGCAGGTTTGGAAAGCCGTTAGCATGTGGGCATGGTTTTGGGACACCAACTTTAGTAGGGCAAGTTTTCTGGTTTTGCACCCGATAATCCGTGGCGGATTACTTGCTTGGTTGCTTTGAGCATAATTTCGACCAGTGGGGTCGAATTGTATTGCGCAGGGGGAAAAAACCCTAATTTTGCAAATTAATCAGGTTCATGAGCCTTTTGTGAGTTATCACAATAACTGGCTGGATTTTGTGTGCTGCCACAAAAATCCTTGTTTAAAGAATGCAGCATGCTTTCTGTCTGAGCATTTTGTGCAATGGCCTTATCTTTGGTACTTGGAGGTTCATGCTACTCTGCTGCGAGCGAACATAAATCCGTCATGCCATACTGATGTTAAGGGTTCTGCTGGAGAACATAGCACAATAAAAGTACTCAGCAGGCTACGGAATTTCTGAGTAATGCAGCCAGGATCTTATACACTCATTAGTCTCTATACTAGTGAACAATTCATCTAGGAGCTTGAGTCTTATATTGGCGAGGTGCCGAAATTTACAGGTCATCTGGGATGGTTGCTACATGTCCAGTCTGGATAAATTTCATGTAAATATATTGAACCGGTTCAATAGGTGTGCCAGTGGAGAGGTTGACACTCATGGCTCCGTTTCCTTACAGAGTGACGTCACATCAGATATAAGGTTTTACAATTTTAACCTTAAGATAAAAACCACCATCAACAAAACCGCATTTATCTAATTTCCCACTAACGGTACTAATAGAGCTTCTCAATCCCAAAGAAGTCTTTAAACTGAGCGGTCGTAAGATATTTCTCCTAATTAGGTTACTTTCCTCTCCGAATAGGCGGCCCCACCAATACCAACACAACTAGGTAGTTTTTCTGGCTTTGAGGATTTGTTTTTTAGAAATGCAAAATTTTATATTTAAAGACCAAGGAAGTTTGGACACCAAGGAATTTCCAAAACCGAAAATATTCTCAAGATATGCAATATATTCCAGATTTGGTTTCCATAATTACTGGAAATGCTTTGTCCAAACATTGACCAAAAACCTCTTAGAAAATCTCCAATTAGTAAATGCACATTATCAATTTTAATTTTCCAAAAATAAAATTAAAAACCTTAATTAAAAGATTCTCAACTTATTTTTCGATCCGGGATTTTCCTTTAGCTATTAAGGAATATCTTTGAACAATAAAAGATAAGCGTCACTGCACATGTTCAAAGTATGTCGACATCTTTACTTTGTAAGTCCTCTTTCATACTTACAATCTTGAAACCGATTTTCCACACTTCCAAACGAGTTTAGAATTGGTTCATCTGACTTTCAAGAACTATGTGATTGATTAAGAACACTCTATCACAAATCATGGGTTTCACGCTTCTACCAAAACAAGTTTCGGTTCTACCTCCATGTGAGTATTGTGCATAGTCACACTAGTTTTCCAAAAATTCGGTTGACTAGGTACTAGGATCGGTTCCCCACATACTTATGGTAACTACTTGTATTTGTTGCACATGTGCATAGGATCGGTTCCCCTTTCACTAAAAACTTGTTGAACATGTTCATAGGATCGGTTCCCCTATCTACTAAAAACGTGTTGCACCTCTTACAAGGATCGATTCCCCTTTTGTGATTGGTTGCACCTCTTTATAGGATAGGTTCCCCTTTGCCTAGAGTTGGTCATACCAATAACACTAAATCGATCATACCATCTCAGGTGATTACTTAAGATCGGTTTCACTAATAAAAGTCATACCAATACAAAAGTCAGGCCTTGTGAATAGTTTTACCAAGAACATAAACAAGTCATGACACATATTGGTAGTTCAAAAGATATGCAATGAATAACAATACCAATAAGCCTAGCGATTTCCCTTTCGATTCACGAAACAAGTTCATGAATTTACTTCCTTTAAACTAATGTAAAACATTGTTTCCTTGGATGAAATCTTCACCTCATACCCATACATAATCACAATAGCTTTCAAACGATTATGTCGATGTCTTATATACGAAGTTCAAAAGATAAGCATTATACTTCGTATTGTATTCCTTAATACTATGTCTAACTAGAGTGTAATCATTCATGCTTCGCATTTATGTTTTCAATATGTAAACATACATAACAATAAGATAAAGCATTCAAGCACCGTCTATGTAAACATAAACTACCACAAGAAAAATTATAAACCAAATAATTTTATTCATAATAAATAGTTTTATTCATAAGTAGACCTATTAAAATTTTCCCTGGGAAGATGCAAACATTAATGGAGAAGAGGATGCGGAATTTGAGGTAACGTCTTCGTTAGTTAATTGTTTTCCTGTTTAAGAAAAGCCTGATTTTATTGCATATATTTATTGATTTTGCTTAACAAAACTTTGGTGGAATTGTTGTTTTATTCCATTCTTTGTGTATGGATGTGTGTGTGAATCAATTGTTTCCGGTTAAGAAAAACTATGATTATCTTGCTTTATTGTTTGGTATCAATTGTTTAGGCTTACAAAATTCCGGTGCAATTGCGGTACTTTAATGTCTATGTTGTTTCAATTGCTTCCGTTTGAGGTAAATAATTATGCAAGTTGATTTACTTGGTTTGTATGAATTATTTATGGATTAACAAAAGAGTTTCCGGGATGAATTGTTTAGTCAATTACTCCAATTTGATTCCTGATAAGAGAAACTAAGTTAATTCTGATCTTAGTTAGACTTATCAAAGTTAGAATGATCAATTCCCCACACATCAAATACTTCAACAGCGAGAATTGGTGTGAGTGGCATTTGATTTCGAGCACCTAGATTGCCCGTTCTTTGACATCTATCATAAGATTTGCAAAAAATATACAAATCCTCAAATAGGATAGGCCAATAAAATCCACTTTCTTTTTGACTTGGGAGCTGATTCTGCGCCTGGCCTAGATGGCTTCACAGGTTCTTTCTATAGACAGTGTTGGGACATTATTTCTAGAGATCTTTTTAATGCCATTGCAAACTGTTGGGCTATGCGTAAAATTCTCAATGGCATTAATTCTAGTTTTATTGTTCTTATTCCAAATAATAACAAATCTGATGCTATCAAGGATTATAGTCCAATTGGCTTGAGTAACTTTTTCTTCAAAATCATTACTAAGATTATGGCTACCAGGCTTGGTACTATGCTTAATAAGCTGATTTCTGAAGAGCAAGTGGCGTTTATGAAGGGTAGAAACATACATGAGAATATAACTTTGGTGTCTGAGTTGATCAATGAGATCAATACAGAAAAGAAGCATGGAAATGTTGGCCTCAAACTGGATATTTCTCAAGATTTTGATACGGTTAGTTGGGATTTCATAGCTGAAGTTTTCCGGCAATATGGCTTTTCCGAGTCTTGGTGCAAGTGGGTTCTTAATATCCTTAGTTCATCTCGGATTTCTGTCATGATTAATGGATGCCTTGAAGGTTTTTTCAGTATTACAAGAGGTTTGCGCCAAGGTGATCCTCTCTCCCCTTTGATATTTGTTCTTATTGAAGATGTCTTAAGTCGAAATATTTCTAAGATGTTTGCAAATCCAAGTATGAATGTTATGGTTAGTAAAAAAAGGTGTGGCGCCTACACACCTGCTTTTTGCGGATGCTATCCTTATTTTCTGCAGAGGTAATCTTCATAGTTTGCAAAATTTGAAGAATATGCTAGTTTTGTATCAACGTGCGTCTGCCCAGTGCGTAAATTATGCCAAGTGCAAATTTTACTATGGAGATGATAGAATTTCTCGTGATATTGCTATTGATAACTATTTGGGAATGGAGAAATCTCTGTTTCCGGATAAATATTTGGGAATTCAATTGAAGCCTGGCATTGTTTCCCATATTCATGTTCGCCAAGTGGTGGAGAAGATTATGGGCAAGCTGTCCGGCTGGAAAGGTAAGCTTTTATCTTTTCAGGATAGACTTGTGCTGATTAAGTCGGTGATTTCTATCTATGTTATTCATTATATGGTTGTTTACAAATGGCCATGCACGGTTATTAAGCAAGTAGAAATGGCCATTAGAAATTTTCTTTGGTCTGGCGATGCTGAGAAACGTAAATATTTTACGGTTCTATATGATGATCTGTATCTCTCAAGGCGTGAAGGTGGCCTTGGTGTTAAAAAATTGAATGATGTTAACAGGGCTATGCTAATGAAGTTGTGGGTTTCTATCCGGGATTCAAATAAGATTTGGGCCAGATTTTTGAGGCCAAAGTACTTCAAACTAAATGGCAATTTGATTGATTATAAGCCGGGTTCTTCAGTTTTTCCAGGAATCCGATTGGTTTACAATTTTGTGCAAAAACATACACGCTCGATTATAGATAATGGTGCAAATACTTCCTTATTTTTTGATAATTGGTGTGGTGATTTTTCGATTGCGCGGAGACTTGGAATCACTTCCAAAGGCCCTAATACGGCTAAGGTAAGTGATATTATTGTTGATGGTGCTTGGGTCATTCCTCAGAGAACAAGAGATTTGATGTTATGTTGCAATATTGATGGTCATAATTTACCTCTTATTGCTGGTTGTGAAGATTATAAAATTTTGGATTTAGATAGCAAAGGCGTGTTTTCAGTCAAGTCGGCTAAGGCTGCTCTTAAAGCGCAAGCGGAAGTTATGCCTAGTGCGGATCTTTTTACTAGGAAGGTTGTGCATCCTACTTTGAGTGTGCAATATTTGAAGATTTGGGCGAAGCAATGTTGTGCTAGTGAAGATTACATTATTAAGAAGATGGGCAGGAGCATGCCTACTATGTGCCGCTTGTGCAGGAAGAGTTTCGAAACTATTAGCCACATCACTTGGAATTGGAGAGTTGCTAGAAGGATTTGGGCTTGGGAGGATGGAATTTTCAACCTGCAACCCAATGAAGATCTGGTGGACTCGTACAAGGCTGCAAAGGGTCACAAAAGAATGATAAAGGATTTGTGGTTAGTTTCAAATCTTGCAATTGCCACTGAATTATGGAAGTTGCGCCAATAAGGTTTATTTTGAGGATATGACAGTTCAATGGCTTGGATTTAAAGGGAGAGTTTATCAGGTAATTCGTGATAATTCAATTAGAATGAAAGGCCATATGTATAATAATTTAGAGGAGTTGCACATTTGAATTATTTCAAGGTGCGGAATAGATCATGCAAGACGTCTACACCAACTGAGGTTAATTGGTATCCTCGTAATCAAGATGGAATCATGATCTGTTGTGATGGTGCATCTTTCGGAAATCCAGGCCAAGCTGGTTCTGGTGTTATTTTTCGTGATGCCAACTCAAAAGTGCTTGGCGTTCTTTGTGTTGGCCTTGGCTGGCAAACCAATTATTATGTGGAAGTTTGTGCAATTATTTATAGTGCGATGCTAGCCAAGAGATGGAATGTGTGGAATATCTGCATTCGTTCAGATTCGATGAGTTGCATCCAAGCTTTTCAAAAGGGTGAGCTTCCCTGGCAGCTGGTGTAGAAGTGGAGAATGGCGAAGTCTTTCTACAACAACATTCACTATATTCATAGCTATGTGGAAGTTAATTTTTCAGCTGATGCCTCGTCCAAGCAAACATGTTTGCTAGCTGAGGATATTTGTGAGTTTTATGAGGGTAGGCCAGGTTTATTTCGTTTGTGGAATGGCCTGAAAGGGTTTATTATCGCTTCAAATAGTTTTTCTTGTGAATGGCCTCACGTCTAGTCACTAAGAAGGCCTAGTCCTTATACAGTTTTCGCTTTTTTAATTTTAATTGACCGACTAAAAAAACAATAAAATCCACTTTCAAGTACTTTGAAAGCGGTACGTTTAGAACTAAAGTGACCTCCACATGCATAAGTATGAAAACAAAGTAAGAATAGATTGAAATTCAGAATTAGGTACGCACCTGCGGATGATTTGATCATAACCGTATTTCCACAAGTAGGCTCATACCACACATACTGCTTGGCTATTTTCTTAAGCTTAAGCTTTTGAAAATTAGACATTATACTAGGTACTTTTCTTGTACAAGTAGTTCACTATATCCGTGTACCAAGGTGTTGAATCTTCAATTGAGAAAAATTGTTCGTCTAGAAAACGATCTTGTAGAGGAAGTTCTTCTTCGGAAACAACAAGTCTACTAAGGTGATCATTAACAGTATTTTCAACACCTCTTTTATCCTTTATTTCATAATCAAATTCTTACAATAGTAGTATCCATCGTATAAGTCTTGCCTTAGCTTCTTTCTTCTTTAATAGGTACTTGAGGGCTGCATGATCAGAATACACAACCATTTTTGAACCCGCCAAATAGGATCTAAATTTTTCTAGTGCAAACACTATAGCCAAAAATTCTTTCTCGGTGGTAGAATAGTTGATTTGTGCATCGTTTAGGGTCCTAGATGCATAGTAAATCACATGATACAGCTTGTCTACTCTTTGACCCAAAACGCCTCCAATTGTATAGTCACTTGCATCACACATTAATTCAAATGGCAACCTCCAGTCCGGTGACTTGATAATTGGTGCAGTTGTCAACAATTCTTTCAGTTTATCAAAGGCATCCTTGCACTCCTTGTTGAAGTCAAAAATAACCTCATTTTGCAATAATTTGTACATCGGAATTGAGATTTTGGAGAAATCCTTGATAAACCGCGTGTAAAAACCTGCATGACCAAGAAAAGAACGAATTTCCCTCACCGAAGTGGGATACTGTAAGTTTCTTATTAAATCTATCTTTGCTTTATCAACTTCGAGCCCTCGAGAGGACACAATATGACCAAGCACTATGCTATGGTTTACCATAAAATGGCATTTCTCCCAATTAAGAACAAGGTTAGTGTTTATGCATCTTTTAAGCACAAGTTCAAGATTTTGTAAACAAATATCAAATGAATCACCATAAACACTAAAATCATCCATAAATACCTCAATGATACGTTCCATGTAGTCAGAAAATATACTGACCATACATCTCTGAAAAGTGGCAGGCGCATTACAAAGACCAAACGACATTTGTTTATAAGCAAACGTACCAAAAGGACAAGTGAAAATAGTTTTCTCTTGATCTTCTGGTGCAATAACAATATGATTGTAGCCCGAATAACCGCCCAAAAAGCAATAATGTGAGTTTCCCGCTAACCTCTCTAACATCTGATCAATGAAAGGCAAAGGAAAGTGATCCTTTCGGGTTGCAGCATTAAGCTTTCTATAGTGTATGCAAACTCTCCATATTGTTTGAACTCTTGTAGGAACAAGTTCATCATCTTGATTTCTAACAACAGTGACACCTGCTTTCTTAGGCACCACTTGAACTGGGTAACCCATTTGCTAACAGAAATTGGGTAAATCACCCTTATACTTAGTAATTTGAGGATCTCTTCTTCACGACCTCCATCATTGGGGGGTTAAGCCAACTTTGAGGATCACGTACTGGCTTAAAATCATCTTCCATAGGCATGCACTTGGATGGACCAATGCCTTTGATATCAGCAATTGTCCAACCAATAGCCGTTTTGTGCTCTTTCAGAACCCTAAGTAGACGTTCTTCTTGTATTGGGGTGAGGTTCCTTGCAATAATCACCGGAAGTTCTTCTTTATCACCCAAGTACGCGTACTTTTGCTGATCCGGAAGCGACTTCAATTCTAGTTTCCGTGCCTGCACAATACAAGGTAAAGGAACCTCATTAGTTACGGGTAAAGGAATATAAGACATATTACCCGGTTTAGCTTCTTGTAGTGTTGTTAATGAACCATACATCTCCACCAGTTCTTTGGTTATCTCAATGTCCAGGTTCGGCTGTCCATGAACGTCCAAATCAATGTTATTCTGTAGCACAACTCCAAGTTCATCTTCACTATTTAAATCAAACATTTGTTGTTCTAACGAACCAATAACATCAATAGATAAAGTAGAGTGAATATCACTAGGATGGCGCATGGTTACAAAAATATTGAACCGTATGATCTCCTTATCAAATTCCATAGTGAGTGCACCACTATCAACATCAATCTTCATATTTGCAGTCTTCATGAACGGTCTCCCAAGAAGTAACTAAGTAGATGAACAATTATCTCCATTGTGCATATCCACGGTGTAAAAATCAACCGGAAAGATTAACTAATTCACTTGAACTAACACATCCTCCATGACTCCCTTAGGATATATATTGGACTTGTTAGTCAATTTAATAGTAATCCTTGCCTCTTTTAACGGTCCAAGATTCAAAGAATCATAAACATCGGCTGACATAACACTTATGGAAGCTCCAAAATCAAGCAAAGCACGCTCAACTCGTTGGTTACCAATGGTAACAGGTACCGTGAAACCGACGAGATATTCACACTTTGTAGACATCTTCTTAAGTAACATAGTTGTAGCACTTTCACCTACCTGGGTAATCTTATTAGCAATCAACCTATCCTTCCTTGTACACAAATCCTTCAAAACCTTGGCATACCTAGGTACGGTTTTGATGGCCTCAATAAATGGAATGTTGATGTGTATCTTGCTGAAAATATCCATGATCTCCGTATCTTGAGCTTGCTTCTTGGATTTGGAAAAACGACTAGGGAAAGGAGGTGGTATGGTAAAAGTGGGAACCGTATCCTTAGGTTGGACGTTTGAAGTTGGATTTTCCTTTGGGATGGTTTCCTCTTCTACTTCCTTTTCGATGTCGTTACTAACCTCTTTTTATTGATGTGGCTCTTCAGTTTGTCTCCCACTTCTTAGAGTGACTGCATTAACATGGTCTCTTGGATTCACAAAAGGTTGTGATGGGAGTGTTGTAGATGCATGAAATTTCATAAGATTCATATCCGTTTCCAATTTCCCAATCTGAGCATGCAAATCTTTAATGGCAGCATCGTTCTTTTGTTGATTTTTTAGTATTGTTTCCTTAAGACCCTCTGTAGAAGAAGCAAAACTCTGCATAGTTTGCAAGATGTTATTGAGCTTATCGCCTACAAATGAATCTTTATTCTGTGCTTGATGTTTTTGTGGTTGCTGAAACTATTGTTGAAAACTACCCTGTCTTGCATATGGATTAGAAGTTGCAGCTTGTTTGTTAGCATAACTGAAATTAGGATGATCTTTCCAACCAGGATTATAAGTATTAGAATATGGATCATACCTGGGCCTCTGATTAGGAAATATATCATTTACCTCAGCTTCATCTTCATATGAAGGAATGATCACTGCTGCCATCCTTTGTACTACCTTCTTTATGTTGTTCATCCGTTGCTCTGATTGTGAAGTTTCTTCCATATTGCTAACTCTTCTGACATTTGAGTTATTTCTGGTATAAAATTGTTGAGCATTCGAAGCCATACTCTCAATCAAACCGGTTGCCTGCGATATTGTCTTCCCAGTAAGTAAACCACCAGCAGCTGCATCAATCAAATTTCGTTGCTCTGGAAGTAATCCTTCATAGAAATATTGAACGATGAGTGTTGGAGATATGTTGTGGTCAGGGAAACTCGCCACCAAATTTTTGTACCTATCCCAATATTCATAAAGAGTTTCCCAAGTAATTTGAAGAATACCACTAATATCTTTACGAACGGCTGCTGCCTTAGAAGCAGGAAAATACTTCTCTAAAAATAGCTTTTTCATCTCCTCCCATGTTGTAATACTCCCCAGAGGAAGGGAATACAACCATTCTTCCGCCGAATCTATTAAAGAGAATTAGAAGGCTTGCAGCATTGCCGTATCACTGTCTTCGGTACTTTGCCTAAGACTTGTCATCATTTGTTGAAATTGTCGAAGATGACGATTCGGATCTTCACCTGGAAGTCTCTTGAAATTTGGTAGATGATGAAAGTAGATTCAACTTCAGCTCCACTGGGTTAGTGATTGTAATACACAGTGGTTGTGAATCTAAGCATGGAGATGTCAAATCTCGCAGCTTCTTCTCCTCAGGCGGAGGAAGTGGTGGAGGATTTTCACCGCCGTTCACCATTGTTGATGTAGAAGGTTCTTCTTGCTGCGTTTGATAACGTGCTTGAAGTACCGTTCCTTCACAGGTTTGAATTCCGTACCTATGGTATTCCCAGTCTTTCGGTGCCAGAGATTTAAGTACCTGAAAACAAAAATCTAGAAAACGAAATTAAAAACTAAAAAGAAATTCTAAAAACAAGATTAAAACTAATAAAAATAACAATTAATGCAACCGACTGCTCCCCGGCAGCGGCGCCAAAATTGATGGGTGTCGCAGGCTCAACAAATTAATAATCTTATTTCCACACATTAACTGATAATATAATGGAAGTAAGGATCGTTCCCACGAAGAGCAGTGAGTTTTAGTTGTCAAAGTGTCACAAAGGGGGGTTTTGTTTTAGATTGTGAACAAAATAAATAATCAAAGCAAATAAACTTGTATTGTAATCAATAGAGAGAGATATGATTGAGGGATCCTTCTTCATTAATAAACTGTCAATGAGTTAGTATATTCATTTATTCGTCATTAATCATAGATTATCACCAACCATAGAATAACAGGTACACTTAGCTATTCCCAAAATTCCTTATAAAACTAGATAACAGGTACGCTTAGTTACCAGATTTTATTCAACTGAGCCTCCCTGAGGTACGCTTACAAGGTGTAACTCAACCGAATGCTTTAGGGTTTGTGAACTTAGGTTTAATCCTAGTAGTTAGACTCAGTACGCTCGGTCTACTTGCTAGGGTTGTGTCTACACACGGTTTCTTTACAGAATCCCTCTGCAAGGTCTCGCGTTCTATGCTCGTGTAAGGAATTATTCAACAATTACGGATATCCTAACCCTTACTAGCAATAGATTAGACTAACAAATATATTTAGTTGGCCACCTAAACAGTCAATCAATCAATCATAAATATTTTAATAGTAATCACAAACGATAATCATATGAAGTAATTAAAATAGATTCATATATTAAATCAAATCAAGTTTACAACTTAGAATTCATCCTCAATCAATAGGTGTTTAGATACTCATGGATGTAGAAACATCCATGATATACATATGAGAAAAGTAAAGAGATAACGTTACGATTGATAACGCTCCGTGTGTTGTTTCTCCTCTCCAAGACTTACAATTTTGTGACCTAATGTTGTGATATGATTTCACATAACCTAATACCTTTTTATAGGTTTACATTGCTCGGTATTCACGTATTGGGTTCGGTTCAAGAACCCGACCCAAAATAACGAAATAACGTTCCCAAAAGTGTCATTAGGCCTTCCAAGGAGTTTATACACGTTTTCCTACTTGCTAGGTATGCGTACCCGTACGCGTACCTCAAATTCCAGCAGAAATTTTCGGAACTAGGGTACGCGTACCCTAGTGTCTTCGGTATTCAATAAAAATTTGTTTTGGCCACAAATTCTTCGTCCGAACTCGGAATGACCTCATTATTTTTTATTTCTTTTTATCTTTCAATTATCTTCAAGATGGTGATGAGAAATCCTTAATTTGAATGAGTTAAGATCCGTCTTTGGCCCTTCTCTTGATTTTGAGCGTTTTGCTCCTTTTCGTCGCACTTCTTCCACTTATCTTGGACTTGGGCACTTGGATACTTGGAATACTTCTCTTATTGGCTCTTTTCAGAACTTTGTAGCTCCTTTTTGGATAATTCACCTAATTGAGACAAATAAGAGAAAACCAAAGTAATAATATGAAAATGTGAAAGAATAATAGCTAAAACAAGTATGGAATGGACACTAAAATCATATGAATTATGCACTTATCAATGACTTGCTTATGTTCTTGGTAAAACTATTCACAAGTCCTGACTTTTGTATTGGTATGAATTTTATTAGTGAAACCGATCTTAAGTAATCACCTGAGTGGTATGATCGATTTGTTGTAATTGGTATGACCAACTCTAGGCAAAGGGGAACCAATCCTAGTAAAAGGTGAAACTGATCACAAAAGGGGAATCGATCCTTGTAAGAGGTACAAGTTTCTAGTTATTGGAAACCGATCTTATGAACATGTGCAAGACGTTTTTAGACATTGGGAACCGATCCTATGGACATGTGCACCAAATACAAGTTAGATACCATATATATGTGGGAACCGATACTAGTACCTAGTCAACCAAGTTTTGGTAACTAGCGTGATTAAGTCTAGTACCCATATGGAGGTAGAACCGAAACTTGTTTTGGTAGAACCGTGAAACCCATGTTTGGTTATTTGATAGGATAATCAATCACATAGTTCTTGGAAGTCAGATGAACCAATTCTAAACTTGTTTGGAAGTGTGGAAAATCGGTATGAAAAAGGACTTACAAAATAAAGATGTCGACATACTTTGAACATATGCAGTAATGCTTATCTTTTATTGTTCAAAGATATTCCTGAATAGCTAAAGGAGAATCCCGGATCGAAAATAAATTGAGAATCTTTTAATTAAGGTTTTTAATTTTATATTTGGAAAATAAATATTAGTAATGTGCATTTAGTAGTTGGAGATTTTCTAAGAGATTTCGGTCAATATTTGGACCTTGCATTTTCAGGAATTATGGAAACCGAATTTGGTAATATATTGCATATCTTGAGAATATTTTCGGTTTTGAAAATTCTTTGGTGTCCAAACTTCCTTGGTCTATAAATATTGAAGTTTGAATTTCGAGGAAACTAATCCTCAGAGCCAGCAAAACTACCTAGTTGTGTTGTTACTGGTTGAGTCGCCTATTCGGAGAGGAAAGTAACCTAACAAGGCGAAATCTCTTACGACCGCTCGGTTTAAAGACTTCTTTGGGATTGAGAAACTCTATTAGTACCGCTGGTAAAAAACTAGATAATTGGAGTTTATTATTAGTTTTCGATTGATTTGATTGACTAACGGTTGTTGAACTTTGATTGCACCTAGTTTGTTTATGCTTGAGAATATTCTCTTCTGATATAAGATTCACTCAAACTAGATCGAAGTTTCGACGGGGATCTTTAGACTGTTTGTAGATCTAAAGACGTCTTATGACAATCAATTATTAACAGACTCCGTTCTGTGTGTGATTGATCACAAGAGATTCAAGTTGATTGTGTGCATGTGTTTATTGAAGACGAAGAAGATTTCTGATTTGGGTTCATAATCTTTGGTGTGCACAATACTTGTTTCGGGTAAAGAGGATCCAACAATAATCGGTTTATCTTTGTGATAGATTGGATTGATTAGTTGAGTAGATCGGCATCAATACAATTCTTTGTGATTAAAAGTATTGATTGCAAAATCTTGACAATTACTTTGGTAGTTGTTATTGGATAGATCTAAGGACCTGAAAAGGAGTTTATTAGGATAAACGGAAGAGCCTTTTGTCGAACTCATATCACTTGGTTGAAAAGAGTTGTGAACGAACAGATTTGTTGTTTATTTACTGTTTGCAATACGAACCAAAGGAATTGTTCCAAGTGCGTGACTTATTGCAAGTTGGAGCCGCAGGGATACAGACGGAACTAGGTGAACTATAGGTTTAGTTGCTTAGTCTCAACTATACGAAGTTGGTTTGATTTTGTATAGCGGCTTAATTCTGAGAGTATTCAATTATGAAAAGGTCCCGGGGTTTTTCTGCATTTGCGGTTTCCTCGTTAACAAAATCTTGCTGCGTCATTTACTTTTATTTTCCGCAATTATAATTGTTGTTATTATAATTTAAAGTAAATTACACAAACGTTAATTCCTTTTTACTTGATAGCAATCCTATTATGTTTGGTTAAGTCTGAACCTTTTATCAAGCAAACATACTTCGTTGTTGTATTGTCTCGATCTCGTATCCATAGACGATCACACGAAGTGTGAACCGATTAGTTGTATTGTCTCGACTCGGTCCATAGACAATCACTTTAGGAGAAAGGACTAATAGGTGGAAAAGTTTGAGATTGAGGTATATTTTTGGTACCCTCGTCTTTTCAATTGGTATCAGAGAAGGAAAACACAAAAAGATCTAACAATCTGTGTTTGGTGCGATCCAACCTATAAGAAATTAAATCTATGTCTGATTCAGTTAACGTTATGCAAGAGTATGAATACTCGAAAGTTGAAGATGTTACTAATTCGTTGACCCATGATCCTGGTGTTACGAATTTTAAGTGTACATCTAAGTCATTCTCTGATGGAAAAGAAGATGTTGATAAAGAGATGGTAAAACTTCTAAAGCCTATCAAATCTCTGTCTTCAAAGGTGCTAATATTAAAGACAGAGTCAAATATTCTTAAGAATGAGATCAGAGATAAAGACGTTCAACTGAATATCCTAGCCGAAGAGAATATGGATCTTACTGTCAAAATAGAAGCTCTTAAATCTCTTACTCAAGATAAAGAGACACATCCCACGACTCTGACTAATGATTCTGTTATAATTTCTTCTGATGAGGAAACTAAAGTTCCTTGCTCGACTTTGATAGATTGTGATAACAAAACTTGTTTAATAACATCTAAAACATATCATGGTGATGGTAGTTTGATTAACTACATCAATTCAGAAGAGGAGGAGAAATCAGCTTCTACATCTACTGATGAACAGACGAAATCTTGTCCAAAGGAAATTTTGAACCGATTCCGTGAACGCGATACTAAGGAATACAACTTTCAGTCTCTTGACAGGAAACTTATTCTTCTTCAATATACGGTGGTAAAAATATTGAAAGAAGTTTCTTGTCTTAAAAAACTGAAAGACCATTCCTCAGTAGAAAGACAGATTATACCAATACCCGTTAAGATCAACTCAAAAGAATCTGAGGAAAGAGTTGATAATCACTTTTGTAAAAAGGTTCCTCCTCACCCATATCGAAACCATTCGTGTTTTGATGAAGAACAACTCCAGAAGAAAGGGAAAAAGAGAATCTCTGCCAAAGGAAACAATCAAGAATTTCCGATAAATGTCTCAGACAAACTTACTGATGTGCATCATAAGTAATTCCTTAGAATGAGAAAATATTATGAAAATATCATCGATGGAATTAAGAGAGATTTAACTATCCCTTAAAATTCTCACATCAGTACATTTTCTCCACATGATCATATCTCGAGAATTAGAAAAGATCATTATTCTGGGAGAAAATATTTTGGGCAGAAATTCCCAAGGAGAAACATGAACTATGGTTCTGATACTCGCTGTAAGCTAGAAAAAGCTTACTCCGATACAAATTAGTTGTATCGAAATTGTGCACTCTCATCCTCCTCCGTGCTCTTAATTATGGATGAGAAAATCACAATAAAATAAAGAGCATATTTCTATGTGATCGTGCATCAGAAAAACTTGTGACATTTTATGGATGACTGCGAATCCATGTCTGTCTAAGAAAATTGTTCATGTTTATCATGATCTTCCAAAAATAGGTTAATTTTAGAATTTTCAAATTTTAATAAACCTTCCAGCATGAGAGGACAAAGGAAATAGAATATATTCTTGTAGTATTTTCGGAATTTCCTGATATTTTCGGTCCAAAAGTTGTCACTTCTTAAAGAAAAACTATCACTTGCTTGTATTTTGAACCCTGATCAATCCCTATTCAAATAACTGAGCATGCGTCCAGTAACTCGCAATGTCTCAAAGGCTAATAAGGAGGAAGCTTAAAAGGTTAAGGATTGTCAAGGAATCAATACAGAAAGAAAGAAGAAAATCATATCAAAAATCATGTCTGATTATGATTCTGATAGCTATGTTGGATCACAAGATGAGTCATGTTTGTTGGCTTACAATTTACAAGATCCAACCAAAACCAAGTGAATTCGTTCTGATAGTATGATTGACTATATCCAAGGTTTTGAAGAACTTAGAACCAATCTCGTAATGATGGTTCGAAATCAAGGTTGGGTCAAAGATAAAATTAAGGAGATAAAAGATGATCTTGCTGATATGAAGGTTCAGGTTGAAAGACTTGAAAAACAGGAAGTGGTTGCAGAAAAGTCTCTTGAGACATGCTTTAAAAGTTTGAGCACTGAAGAAACCTCAGTGAACAACAAGAGCACCACTATAGATTCAGTTATTTGCTGTAATACTTAATCAAAGATAATAGACATCAGTTTTTTGATTTCTTTCAATAATTGTATAAGGTCTATTATGAATAAAACTATCTTATTATGAATAAAATTATTAGTTTATAATTTTTCTTGTGATAGTTTTCGATTACATAGACTGTGCTTGAATGCTTTATATTATTGCTATGTATGTTTATGGGATGTTTGATTTCGGTTTTCATAACCTTAAAATTCGATCTCATATTGTGTGAACCCTTATGGTTTGGGTGACTTTTTGATTTAGCAGGATTAAGTTCTATCCCATGTTGGTAGGCTTTATCAAAGGATCATGAGGGGTTCTGATTGAAACAATATGTGAAAAAGTCACAATATGTTGAATTGTTTGGTTTAGCATAAAAGCATATGTGTTTCGGGGTTTCAACTTTTGCTATGCATAAGTTAAAACCGGTTTTCAACCTTTCTCTGGCAGAGGTTGGTTGTTGTTGTTCTTTTGTCTTGCAAGAGGATGACAACATAGTGATATTTTGGTATCAATTCTCCCTGGGAAGATGCAAACATTAATGGAGAAGAGGATGCGGAATTTCAGGTAATGACTTTGTTAGTTAATCGTTTTCCTGTTTAAGAAAAGCCTGATTTATTGCATATATTTATTTCTTTTTCTTAAAAAAATTTCCGTGCAATTGATGTTTTATTCCATTATTTGTGTATGGATGTGTGTGTGATTCAATTGTTTCCGATTAAGAAAAACTATTGTTATCTTGCTTTATTGTTTGGTATCAATTGTTTAGGCTTACAAAATTTTGGTACAATTGCGGTACTGTAATGTCTATGTTGTTTCAATTGCTTCCGGTTGAGGAAAATAATTATGCAAGTTGATTTACTTGGTTTGTATGAATTGTTTATGGCTTAACGAAAGAGTTTTCGGGATGAATTGTTTAGTCCAATTCGATTTCGGATAAGAGAAACTAAGTTAATTCTGATCTTAGTTAGACTTATCAAAGTGGAGGTTTTGGTTATTCAAGTCTAATCGAATGCCTTAACAATAAATGCTAGTTAACTAACCTATTACTTGTCTTGTTTAAAATTTAAAGGTATAGGTTATTGATGAGAATAACTAGAGCCTGATGAGAAAAATAGAGTTAATTGTGATCTTTATTTTGGCCTTATCGAACAAGCGGTTGTATTTGTACAATGGGTTTAGCGAAGGAACTAAGATGCTTAGTCGATTATTGGTTTCCTAAACTATTAGGGAAAATTGTTTCGGGCAATTGTTTCCTTGGTAACATATCAAAACAAAATTACTTTGTAGTTTCGATTTTTATATTGGTTATCAAAAATGGTGTGTGGAACTATCGTGATTAACTCTTATAGGTTTTGCAAGTCTTGTGACATTTGTAAAATCCTTTCAGTTTGCTTTTTATTTGCTCGTACCTTTGTCATTTTGTGACAAAAAGGGGGAGAAATATATGGAGTAAACAAGTGATACTTACATTGATTTGTATTGATTTAGTATCACTAAGGGAAAGGGAAATGGTGCTTAAACGTTATTTTTAGAGCACTTATCGGTCGAACTCGCATGCGTTGCTATCTCAAGCATGTTTGTCAATGTTAGTGATCAAAACTATAAGTCTTGATTTCTAGTCTACTAATAGCTAAGTCTCGGACTAGGATAGAAAGTGTAGTTGAGATCAAGACTCCATGGCGATCATCATACAAAGGCGAAGAACTACTCAAGGAACTTGTGGAACTTCATAGACTAAAAGGTATGTGGAGACTTGAACTTATCTATCACTCAAAAGTCTATCTACTCTATCTCATATCTTTAGACAAAAGTCGTATTGCTATATAGACTTTGATTATACACATTTGCTATTTCGAGCATGAAAAAGCGGGGGTCTAACAACACCACCCAATATTTCGCTTAGCAATCTGTATGGACAAACTCGAATATACTTTTAAGAGAATCAACAAGACTCAATAAATTAAAAGTATATCAACGAGTTTATATCTCTCTTCTTGATTTGATTTGCACAAGCAAGAACTGCAATTTCTAATCAAATACAAGGAATAACTTGGATGGTATCAAAGACCAATATCCAAGGATCAATCAATATAAATCAACAACCAAAGGTCGCATTTCCAATTGATTGATTCAAACACATAAACTGTATTATTTCAATTATATAAACAAATATAATGCGGAAATATAAATAATACAGACACCAGAAATTTTGTTAACGAGGAAACCGCAAATGCATAAAAACCCCGGGACCTAGTCCAGATTGAACACACACTGTATTAAGCCGCTACAGACTCTAGCCTACTCCAAGCTAACTTCGGACTGGACTGTAGTTGAACCCCAATCAATCTCCCACTGATCCAAGGTACAGTTATGATCCTACGCCTCTGATCCCAGCAGGATACTCCGCACTTGATTCCCTTAGCTGATCTCACCCACAACTAAGAGTTGCTACGACCCGAAATCGCAGGATTTGGAAATAAACAAATCTGTCTCAAACAGACAAGTCAATCAGAGGATCAATCTGTCTCCCACAGATAAACCCTAAAGGTTTTTATCCTTCTTTTGATAATAATCAAGGTGAACAGGAACCAATTAATAATCCGGTCTTATATTCCCGAAGAACAGCCTAGAGTTATCAATCACCTCACAATAATCTTAATTGTATGGTAGCGAAACAAGATGTTGCGGAATCACAAACAATGAGATGAAGATGTTTGTGATTACTTTTTAAATCTTGCCTATCGGAGATATAAATATCAATCCAATCAATCTGATTGTACTCGTACGATAGAAGATGCAAGATCAGATCACACAACTACGATAAAAGTAGTATCGGTCTGGCTTCACAATCCCAATGAGGTCTTTAAGTCGTTAACCTGGTTTTAGAAGAATAAAACCAAAGGTTAAAGGAGAATCGACTCTAGCACGCAAACTAGTATCATATGTAAGGTGTGGGGATTAATTTTGCACAATACTAGATGTCTCCATTATATAGTCTTTCAAATCAGGGTTTGCAATCAATGTTAGCTTAGTAACAAAGCATTCAATATTCACTGTTAGATGAAAACCTGATTTAGATTCAAGCTAATATTTCTCAACCGTTAGATCAAAAACTTAGCTTGTTACACACACTTGACAATGCACGCTTCTAGGTTTGTTAACCGTACCCAAACTATGCACTTGTTGGTTCAACAATAGTTAACCAAAACGTTATCCATATGAGCATTTCATATCAACCATGTTCTTCTTCACCATAACTAGTTCAAATGACTTCAAATGAACTAGTTAGAGAGTTGTTCAATTGCAAGAAAATCTTATCTTCTACACAAGACACAATTGAAGCAAAGATGATTTGATTCACTTGAATCGGTTCATGAACTTTTATAGCCACGGTTTGCAAACTGCATTCCTTAGTCTTTTTAAGTTTAAGTTCAGAAATCATCTTCAGATATATAACCTTTTCAAGTTCGCAGACTAGGCTCGCGAACTTAAGTTACCGGTCAGAGTTTACAAACTCCAGCAGAAATTCTCGGGTATGAGAACTTCGCCGGTTCGCGGACTGCGTACGCGGACTTAGCTTCATGCAATTGTCAACTCCAGCAGAAATTCTCGATTTTGAGAACTTCGGCATTTCGCGGACTCGGCTCACGCCATTCTTCCGGTTCTCTTGATCAACAAAGTTCGCAAACTTTGGTTCAAGGAATAGGACTTATACATAAATGTGTTTCCACAACAATGCTTATTTCCACCATTGGTTATGTAATCTAAACTCTCATTTCAATCATTGAAACATTCTTAGAGGACGTTATATAGTTGTTACACCATTTATCGTCAAAGCAATTTTCAAGATGATTGAAACATATCATGACTTTCGTCACATGGTAAAGATAAACTTGATTGAAGCGAAAATCTTACCAACACATATTTTGAGATATAGATAGGCGAGGTATACTCGGCTCAAAATACCAAATGTGTATAATCAAAGTCTATATATATAGCATACGACTTCTTGTCTCAAAGAGTAGGAGATAAAGTATATAGACTTTTGAGTGATAGATAACTTCAAGTCTTCACATACCTTTTTGTCGAGAAGTTCCACCGGTTCCTTGAGTAGTTCTTCTACTTGTATGATGAATCATCGTGAAGTCCCGGAGCTAAACTACACTTTCTATCCTAGTCCGAGACTTAGCTATAATAGACTAGAAATCAAGACTTATAGTTTTGATCACTAACATTGACAAACATGCTTGAGATAGCAACGCATGCGAGTTCGACCGAGCAATGCTCTAACAGAGCCAAGTTTATCTCGTGTGTCTATTTCTCGAAATATGTGTTGGTAAGCTTTCGCTTTGGCCAAGTTGATCTTCACTAATGACGAAGGTCATATTAAGTTTAAATTACTTGAAATTGGCTTTGACGAAAAATGGTTTGTGAATAAAAATCATATAACGTCCTCTAAGAATGTTTCAATGATTGAAATGATAGTTTAGAATATATAACCTTGAAGGATATAAACATTGTGTGGTAACGCATATGTGTGTAAGTCCTTATTCCTTGAACCAATGTATGCGTACTTTGCTTCTCAGGAAAATCGGAACTAAAGTCCGCGTACCAGTACGCGCACCATCGGAATTTCACGTCCCGTGAAAATCTGCTGGAGTTTGTGAACTGAAAACAAACTCATTCCGGGTACTTAAGTCCGCGTACTTAGGTTGGTTATTTTTTAAAAATGATTATTCGTGAACTTAAACTTATATAAACTAAGGAATGCATAATTGCAAAACATGAATATAAAGTTCATGAATTGATTCGAGTGAATCAAATCGTTTTTGCTTCAATTGTCTCTTGTATACTTCTATAAGATCTAAGCAATTGAAAAACTCTCTAACTAGTTCATTTGAGTCATTTGAACTAGTTGTGGTAAGCTAACCATTTGGTTAACTACTGTTGAACCAACTAAGTGTACATGTTTGGGTACGTTTACACAAACCTAAATAAACGTGAATTTCATTTATGTGTAACAATCTAAGTTCGATCTAACGGTTGGAACATCTTAGCTTGAATCTAATCAGGTTTTCATCTAACGGTGAATATTGAAGGCTTTTTTACTAAGCTAACATTGATTGCAAACACTGATTTGAAAGTCTATATAAAGGAGAACTCTAGCAACTGGGAAAACTAATCCCCACACCTTCTGTGTGATACTAGTTGTATTATCTAGAGTCGATTCTCTTTTAACCTTAGGTTTCTTCTCGAGACCTTGTAGGTTAACGACTTGAAGACTTCATTGGGATTGCGAATCCAGACCCAACTATTTTCTCTGTAGTTGCTGATCCGATCATGATGTTTCTATTGTATTTGAGTACAATCGTAAAAT
This sequence comes from Papaver somniferum, assembly GCF_003573695.1. Taxonomy (NCBI): domain Eukaryota; kingdom Viridiplantae; phylum Streptophyta; class Magnoliopsida; order Ranunculales; family Papaveraceae; genus Papaver; species Papaver somniferum. Next base: position 8,861,724 of record NW_020622492.1, on the reverse strand, counting down.
TGGCTTGAGATTGATTTCTCCGATAGGAAAGTTATAAAAGAAGTCGCAAACACCTTCGTCTCAACGTTTGTGATTCCGCAATATCTTCTTTCGCTAGTCGATTAAGATTATTGTGAGGTTATTGATAATTCTAGGTTTTTCTTTGGGAATATAAGTTCGGGTTATCAATTGGTTCATGTTCACCTTGATTTATCAAAAGACGCAACAAAAACTCGTAGGTATTTCTTTGGAAGACAGATTTATCTATTACCGTAGACTTTTCTGTGGGAGACAGATTTGTTTATTAAAATCTTCGACTTTGGGTCGTAACAACTCTTAGTTATGGGTGAGATTAGCTAAGGGAATCAAGTGCGTAGTATCATGTTGGGATCAGAGACGTAAGGAGCGCAACTGTACCTTGGATCAGTGTGAGATTGATTGGGGTTCAACTACAGTCCATACCGAAGTTAGTTTGTATTAGGCTGGTGTCTGTAGCGTCTTAATACAATCTGTGTTCAATCTGGACTAGGTCCCGGGGTTTTTCTTCATTTGGGGTTTCCTCGTTAACAAAACTTCAGGTGTCCGTGTTATTTATTTTCTGCATTATATTTTGTTATATAATTGAAATATCACAGGTTGTGCATTTGAAAAGATCAATTGGGAAATCCAACCTTTGGTTGTTGATTGAAATTGATTGATCCTTGAACATTGGTCTTTGGTACCGTTCAAGTGTTTTCTCTTGTATTCAATTAGACTCGCAGATTTCTATTTTCTTAAGTAAGTATTGAATCGAAAAAGAGAGATATAACTCTTTGATATACCTTATTAAGATTGAGTCTGACTGTCTAGTTGATTCTCTTCAAAGTATATTGGAGTTAGTCCATACAGATTGCTAAGCGAAATATTGGGTGTTGTTGTTGTACCCACGCTTTTTCAATTGGTATCAGAGCAGGCAAACACGTTTAAAGACCTTATAAGTCTGTGTTTGTAGCGATCTGACTCTATGGACAGGAATTCTATCTCCATAAACGTACCACCAGTCTTCGATGGCTCAAACTACTTATGGTGGAAAATTTCTATGCGTGCTTTTCTTCAAGCTCGTGATTTTCAAACATGGGTACGTGTTGTTAATAGCTATGATCCTATGGTTAATACAGAAGGCGATGTATCTATACCTAAGGATATTGGTAGATATAGTCCAGAAGAAATCCTTGCTGCAAAGAAAAATTCTGATAGCTTATATGCTATCATACATGCCATTACCCCAGATCTTCAGCATCATGTGACTACGTGCACAAAGTCTATAGAAGCCTGGGATATCTTAGAAACCGTATTTGAAAAAAATACTAGTGAGAAAGAATCTAGGCTTCAAAACCTAATTATGATTGGAAAAACCTTCGTATGGCATATGAAGAATCATTTGATGAGTTTAATCACAAAGTGTCTGAAATTGTTAATGCATCTTGTGCATTGGGTAAGACTATTCCTGAAAAGGATATCGTGATGAAAATTCTCAGATCCCTTCCATCTAGATATGATTCTAAGAAGCATGCCATCATTGAAGGGAATAATCTCGCAACACTATCCAGAAATACACTGGTTGGGAAGCTAAAAATCTTTGATCATGAGCATACGTCCAAGTCTAGTAAGGATGTTGCTTTCAAAGCACTAAAGAACACTAAATTTCTTGATAAAAGTAAAAATGTGTACATATCCGAAGATGATCTTTTTGAGGATGATTCATCAGATGAAAATCTTGACAAGTCGGTTTCGGTGATCACAAGACAGTTTAGGGATCTTCTTTTGAAGAGAAGTAAGCGGTTCTCCAGAGATAAATCCAAGTTATCAGATAAACCTCATAATCGTGTTCCTCATAAAAATAGGGATAATGATGAAACTGATGATGAGGATATGCCTCAGTGCTTTAAGTGTAAACGTTTTGGTCATTTTACAAATGAGTGTCCAAATCGAAAGAAATACACTGGGAACAAAGGTCTTGCTGCAACTCTTGATGAAATGTCCGATAACTATGACTCTAATGAAGACGAAAAATCAAGTGTTGCACTTCTTTGTGAAAATATTGATTTTCATAATTGCAGCAATATATACATCAATCTCGATATTCTTTCAGAAGAAAACTCAACTAATCTGGAAGATAAAATTGACCTTTCTATTGGAAACTCTGTTATGACGTTTCAGGTACCACTATGTGTCTAGCAGCCTGCACATCTCAGATGCCTGAATTATATCCAAGATTGACGTGCTCATATTGTTCACTCAAAGGTCATGAATTGTCAAAGTGTTACAAGTACAAACACAAATTGAGACATGTCAACAAACTTCAACGAAGAGAAAATTGATTAGCAAGCAAGCTTAAACTTGTTCAAAAGAGCGCTGAGGTATGTAAGATTTTATCTTCATCTAAGAAGTTAGTTTCCAAGGATAAAATAAGACCATTAGAGAAGAAAGTATGGTCCAATTGTTTTGATAGACAGAGGTCTATGGATTCCTCTCAAAAGGAACATGGTGGACAGATTGTTGTTCACCGTGAGACAACTTGATTGTGTTGATTTTGTTGGATATTTTCAAGGTTTTCCGCTATGCAGAGTTTAAGGTGATCGACCTAGAAGTTTCCATTCAAACTGAACAGACACGTCTCTTCCCATAAGCCACCATTGATGGCTTTTGGAAGCGTATGTTGGTGATGAAACGATACTACCAACAGGCATGAATATCCCTATAAGTAGCGAAGATGTTCGCCCATTCTCATCAATTAATTCAACCCGTTTTTCGTCTCTTTCTAAAGCATCATCAGAAACCTCTCTCGTGTATTCTTGGTTGGGTCAAGGGGTACAAACCTTGAATCCAATTTTTTGTTGTAGGGCTTTCATTGTATCCTGAAGGCATTATTTAGCATACCTGTTGTAATCGCCAATTGATATTGGGATGGTAGAAATAATCGTCTAAAAGAAATATATTCGAGCCTTGAAAGTCAAGAGTACAACAATTTCTTTTGTGTTTATTTCATCCTCAGTTTGAACCCATTTTCCAACAGTTTTAGACGATTAGTTTCTGACAATGGAGGGTGAATCTTCAAATTCAAATGTTACTGCTCAATCTCTGCAAGTGATGAACCAAACCCTAACTCGATTGGAACGTTTTGATGGTGATAATTTTACTCGTTGGCAAGAGAGTGTGAAGTTTTTCCTGATCACCATCAAGTTGTGGTACATACTTGAAGACGGTTTGGATGAAATTCCTGCACCATCAGACAAAGACACTGATGAATTGAAGGCCAGAAGGAAGAAGCGTCAGGAATATGATTTTATGTGTCGTGGTCATATTTTGAATGCCTTGGGGACTAGTGCCTATAATTCCCATCGAAGTATTGCGACTGCAAAGGAATTATGGACTACGCTTGAGAACAAATACAAGATTTCTGAAGCAAGCAACAAGAAATTCCTGACTTGCAACTTCATGGACTTCAAAATGGTTGACAGTAAGTCAATATTTTCCCTGGTCAGTGAGCATTTACTCCTTGTTTATCATCTTAAGGATGCTGGAATTGAACTTGTGCCTGTTTATTGTCGGAGTCATTATTTCTCATCTTCCCCCTTCTTGGAATAGTTATAAGAAGAAACTTAAGCATGCCTAAACTGACTATGATTTAGAAGGTTTACAACGTCATGTTCATATTGAAGAAGACTCTCGTAAACGAGAAATTAAGGATAGTCAGCAAACTGAGGATCATTATAAGGTTAACAGTGTAGAGTTTTCTAAGACACCAAATGCTTTGAAACCTAATAATGATACTCAGTTTAAGAAGCAACATCCCAACAAGAAGAGTAAGAAGAAGGGCAATCGCTACTTCTGTGATAAACCCGGCCATCTTGCTCGTGACTGTCGTCTCAAAAAGAAACAACAAAGGAAGCAAATATGGTCGATGACAAACTGGTTATTGTAGTGCAAGCCGCCAATGCCGATTCAAATAATGAGGGTGGATGGTGGTACGACAATGGTTCAAATGTTCACATCTGTAAGGATAAACATCTTTACAATACGTATGAACCGGTCATTGGCGAAGGAAACGAAGTTGTCTCTGCAAACAACTTACAAAGCAAAATGATTGGAAAAGTCATTGTTGAACTCTCATTTACTTCGGGAAAGACGCTTATTATGTAAGGGGGAGTGGTTTCCATGTGAGATGGAGTATTGAATAAGGGGGAGTGATACATATCACCATAGTATTATTGTCGAAGTTGTGATACAATTGAATTCTGATGATGTGTAATGATACTATGACACTGTTAACAATGATTGAGAATTTTTGTTTTCTCATTGTTATAGCTACGGATTTTCAACAACGATGATATTAAACTTACAACCTTTGGAATCATTGGAGTACTTGGAAGTGACGAAGATTTCGAGTAATGTTGAAGAACCAAGGAGATCAGACATGTGTAAGAGAAGCTACAAAGTTTATTAATTTATTTTGTATTCCATATGTATTGATAGTTTTGTCATTAAAATTGACAAAGGGGGAGATTTTTAGAGCATTGCTCGGTCGAAATCGCATGCGTTGCTATCTCAAGCATGTTTGTCAATGTTAGTGATCAAAACTATAAGTCTTGATTTCTAGTCTACTTATAGCTAAGTCTCGGACTAGGATAGAAAGTGTAGTTGAGCTCAAGACTCGATGGAGATCATCATACAAAGACGAAGAACTACTCAAGGAACTTGTGGAACTTCATAGACTAAAAGGTATGTGCATACTTTAACTTATCTATCACTCAAAAGTCTATCAACTTGTTTGAGGGTGAAAAGGATTTCTACTGATTTTGGTAATTTCGGGTGTGTGGCTGAGAAACGAGTTTAAACCCTAAAAAATGTACTGCAAGGGAGTACTTCAGATTCGAGAGATCAATCTGTACAAATCCGGCCTAAACCAAGAAATGGTCGTTCCAGACTTGCTTCGGTCATAAAGTGAAGGAGAAGGGTTGGTTTTGGGGAGGGAAGCGAGGAGAGTGTTGAGACCAAAATAGTTGATTCTGGAAGAGTAGTTGTTTCACGACTTGTATCAGAAAGTGGGAAGCTAACAGATGGAAAGGTAGCAAATATTTTATGAGTGTTGTATCCTCCTGACCTGAACTTGTTGTTCGGTGGAAATAGGTAGGACCTATTTATACAAGTCGAAGTGAAACGTACTCTGGTTGAAATGGAAAACGGATGAGTAAATGGGAGGAGGTGGTAACCGGTAACGCCTGGAATTGATGTTCCATAAAAGAAAGCGTTTCACCATTACTCGTTGTATTTACTAACCGCCTCATCCTTATGACACTGTCTTATAACGGGCTTAGTGTACGCCGCATGTTGTAAACCACCAAACCAATACCCAATGAGCATCCCCTAGTTTGTGACATGTGTTGATGTCTCGAATGTTTTCGTGAAAAACATGTATCATGTTGTTGTTCGGCAAGTTGAGCTTGGGAGACTTGTCGGCTCGAGGTGGCCTTCAACGGTCGAAATTTTGCATCTTGAGAGGAAGGGTAGCCGTTGATTATTACAACCCTTCGTTTGGTAGCTAGTGGCATGAAAGCATGGCCGGTACGGCTTTAATATGGCCTAGTTTAGGCGCAGCCAAAAGTTAGGGTTTTGGCTTTGTTTGGGAGCGACCAAACTAGGGCTTGGCGTCGGGCCAAAGGTTGTCATGCGTTAGCTGGTGACCTTGGACGGCTAAGATTTGCACCTTAGATGGAAAAGTGGCCGTTGATATTCGCAAGCCTTTGTTTTGGTAGCCGCATAGGGAAGGCCGGCATGGTATGGCGCAGCAAGGTGGTTGGCATGCCTTGGCGCGGTTTGGGAGTGGCCAAAACAAAGGTTTTGGCGTTGGTCCAAAGGTTACCATGCGTTGGTTGGCGACCTTGGACGGCTAAGATTTGCATCTTAGATGGAAGGATGGTCGTTGATCGTCGCCAGCCTTTGTTTTGGTAACCGCATAGGGAAGGCCGGCATGGTATGGCGCGACAAGGTGGCTGGCATGCCATTAGCACATGTGGCATGGCCGGCATGCCTTGGCTCGGTTTGGGCGTGACCAAAACTAGGGTTTTGGCGTTGGGCCAAAGGTTACCATGTGTTGGTTGGTGACCTTGGACGGTTGAGATTTGCATCTAAGATGGAAGGGTGGCCGTTGATTGTCGCACGCCTTTGTTTTAGTAACCGTATAGGTATGGCCGGCATGGTATGGCGCGGCAAGGTGGCTGGCATGCCATTGGAACATGTGTCATGGCCGGTATGCCTTGGCGCGGTTTGGGCGTAACCAAAACTAGGGTTTTGGCGTTGGGCCAAAGGTTACCATGTGTTGGTTGGTAACCTTGAACGGCTGAGATTTGCATCTAAGATGGAATGTTGGTCGTTGATTGTCGCACGTCTTCGTTTTGGCAGCCGTGAAGGGAAGGTCGGCATGGCATGGCTTTAGCGCGGCAAGGTGGATGGCGCGGAATGCCATTGGCACATGTGGCATGGTCGGCATGCCTTTGCGTGGTTTAGGCGCGGCTAAACTAGGGTTTTGGCGTTGGCCCAAAGGTTACCATGCTTTAGTTTAGTTGGTGACCTTGGACGGCTGAGATTTGCATCTAAGATGGAAGGGTGGTCGTTGATTGTCGCACGCCTTCGTTCTGGCAGCCATGAAGGGAAGGCCGGCATGGCATGGCTTAGGCGCGGCAAGGTGGATGGCGCGGCATACCGTTGGCACATGTGGCATGGTCGGCATGCCTTGGCATGGTTTAGGTGCGGTAAAACTAGGGTTTTGGCGTTGGGCCAAAGGTTACCATCCGTTTTTTGATGACCTTGGAAGGCTAATATTTGCATCTAAGATGGAAGGGTTGCCGTTGATCATCGCACGCCTTCGTTTTGGTAGCCGCATAGGGAAGGATGGCATGGTATAGCGCGGCAAGGTGGTTCGCATGCCATTGGCACATGTGCATGGCATACCTTGGCGCGGTTTGGCGTGGCCAAAACTAGGGTTTGGGACAAAGGTTAGCATGCATTGTTTGGCGACCTTGGACGGCTAAGATTTGCATCTAAGATGGAAGGGTGGCCGATGATCATCGCACGCCTTCGTTTTGGTAGACGTATAAGGAAGGCCGACATGGTATGGCGCAGCAAGGTGGTTGGAATGCCATTGGCACATGTGGTGCGGCTGGCATGCCTTGGCGCGGAGGTGCGGCTGGCATGGCATGTCATTGGCGCAGTGGTGCGGCTGGCATGGTTGGCATGCCTTGGCACGGAGGTGCGGCTGGCATGGTTGGCATGCCTTGGCGCGGAGGTGCGGCTGGCATGGAATGCCATTGGCGCAGTGGTGCGGCTGGCATGGTTGGCATGCCTTGGCGCGGAGGTGCGGCTGGCATGGTTGGCATGCCTTGGCGCGGAGATGTAGCTGGCATGGTATGCCATTGGCACAGTGGTGTGGCTGGCATGGTTGGCATGCATTGGCGCGGTGACGTGGCTAGCATGGTCTGCCATTGGTACAGTGGTGCGGCTGGCATGGTTGGCATGCCTTGGCGCGGTAGCATGAGAATTAGGGTTTGGCATAGATGATGTCAGTCAGTGTTAAGGGTTCTGCCGTGAAACATGACCCATGTAAAAAAAAAAAAGGGTACCCCGGTAATCCTTACGTAGGCATGCTGATTGATTCAATAAATGTGCTAATGGTCATAGTGACGTCATGTCAGATGTACAGTTTTATGATTTTGACCCTAAGCTAAAAACCACCATCAACATTAAGTCCCTTACTTAGCTCGGAACAGGAGCATTGTTGCGAGGTAAGCATAAGATGGTGACAGGCGAGGACAAAATCGAAATGACAAGTCGTGAAAAGATGGTCAAGAAGACCCGACTAACCTTTTTCGAGAGGTAATGAGAGTTCGTGATTCTCGTGTTGGTGGCCTTGCATAGATTCTGCTTGTGGTGTTGCTGGCTAGACCGTGAAGTGGTAAGATGTAGATTATCGGCTTGGAATGGGAGCCGCAGGCGTTGGTCGGCTTGGAATGGGAGAAACTGGCTTCGGTCAGCGGAATGGTGGAATTTGTCTTCAGTCCGCAGAATGGTGTAAACTGGTTTCAGAACTTCGGCTACCAAACGATGGTGATGATGCTGGAACTTCGGTTATCAAATGGTAGTGATGGCGCCTGGCAACTTTGTCGAAATCAGGGTTTGGGATGCTGAAACCCTAATTAGCGCTCCTTACTAAAATCGTTGTACAATTCTCATACGAACTCAGATTTTGACGGTCCGCCTCTCCATCTGTCCGGAAAAGAATTTCCTATCTCCAGTGAAGATTACCCTTTGTTCCCTTCGTGCGCATCGGGTTGGGTGGTTTTGGGGGAGAGGTAATCCCCACCGTTTAGACCGTGAGTGCTGCAGACATTTGATGTCCCTCCGGCGTGGCTAGACCGCCTCAGCGCCCTTGTTTCCAAGGGGAACAATCTTCGCTCAACCAACTATACCGACATTTATGCTTTCCATTTCGCTTCAGATCTCCGCACTAATCCGCTTCCCAATGCATCCCGACCATGTACATCCCGCCCGACCGATGATGTCCGATCCGGAACAGCTGCCCAGGATAAATCCATCGAGCCGCTGTTCTAACCCGGCCACCATCGGTATCCGGCCAGTCGTTTTCTTTTTTGGGGACTAAATGACCGGCCAACAAGGGATTTACCTCCCTTGCTTGCATAGATCTATCCCCGATAAGAATTTCCTATCTCCTTACGCGGGAATATTTAGGTTTTGAGCTCGTTTAGGAGGTGAAAACGGCCCGAGTGAAACTCATGAAGAATTCAGGAGGGATGTTGCGGGTCCGGGGTAGCATAGTCACGCCGAGTCATATGTTCCCGTTTATGGATCAAGATGGGAACTTTATTCTATGCAAAACTCTAGAAACTCGGTCCGTATGAAAAGAGGTATTGACCTCTTCTGTTTTCTGTTGCTCATTTTTATCCGCGCTTTCGTCTGCAGTGTCTCTCCAGTGGATTCCAAAGTTTACCAAACTCCATTACATTCTTGGGATGGATGGATGGAATATATGCTCGGCAACGATCATGTCAGGGTTAATCTTGGAGATTGTGGTTGCGGTGTCGGTCCATCCTCGCCTTTAGGTTTTTCAGTGCTTGCACCTTCTGATCGTGATGATGATGTGTTGTGAATGCTTGTATGGTCGAAAACTTCTGGCACCCCGGGATGAAATAAGGAGACGTTCCGTTTCCGATGCGCTGCTATCAAGTCTTCCAGGACTTTGTTCCAAGCGATATCCTTCGAACCATCTTCTGAATCTTGGACTATCGTATGGAATAAGATGTGGTAAGAAGTCCCCAGTTAAACTTCGGTTTGATCTGATGGCATGGATGAATATGTGAATGTATCTTTGTGGCATGCTCTTGAAGTCTTCGGTGTACATGTACGGCTTCGTGTTGAGAAATTCCTGTGGCTCATGAAACTTCGACAGTGATGATGTTGAAATCAGAAATAACCTGGTTGAGGGGAGTGAAAGCGTCTCGTGCTATTAGTCCCCATGTGTATCTTATTTTCATTGCATCGCCTTGAATCCACGTCTGCGTGATTTGAACAAGCTTATCGTACTCTTCTGGATGTGACGCTGGGATGCTCAGGATATCGCATGGACAAAATATTCTGGATAGCGAAGATGTAGGAATGAGAGAGTTATGTTGTTTATCATGGCTCTCTCTGTTTTTTCAAAAAAATGTTTCAGACGCGTCTTTGGAGTTATCTCATGATTATTTGATGGTCGTCGATGGACTGGGAAGAGAAGTCCCCAGTCGCATTTTTCTTCAGTTTCTGAAGTTGTTTTCCTCTGAGCAGGTTTGGGATCCTCCGCGTCCTCGTAAAGTGTTGAAGGCGTCTTCTAGACAGAGAGGTGATGATATTCTTGCGTTGCACCCTTGAAGAGTAGATGACCTTGTTGCGGCTATGGCCTTTTGGTTGACTGTGTATTCTGAGCTTTGACAGTGAAGGGATTCCGTGTATATCCTCAGTCCTCAAGTATGGTTTACATGTTTCCATCTTTGTAGTGATTGATGATGTGGTGAAGCTCTGGCTGGTATCAACAAATGAGCGGCAATAATTCTTGGTAGCAGATGTAATTAGAAGAGACTACATTGTCGTGGTAACAAAGTAGGTTGGCTGGAATTGTATGGGCATCCGTGGAAGTAAAAGTATTGGCTGGAGTTGTACGGGCATCCGTGGAAGTAAAAGGATTGGTTGGATGCGTAAGCGAGCAAACATTCCATGACTACAAAGATTGGTTGGTTGTGATCATGATCCTTGACATGGGGAGCATGGTGGTACGACCCTTTGCAGGAAGAAGCGTCGTTGAAGCAGCTTCGGCTCTTGGAGAAGATGTTGAAACTTTTAAGAAGCCGAATGCTGAAGCCTCGTATTCGGATCCTGGAGAAGCTTATAGAGAAAACGCTGAAACGGAGCGGCTGCTGGAGCGAGCGTTGAAGCAGAGCGGGTGTCGGAGTGATCGTTGAAGCGGAGTCGCTGCCGGAGGATGTTGAAGCGGAGATGCTGCGGTAATCAGTGTGTTGTCAAACTGGACACCCTTCAATCGAATAATGGTTAGGAGTCCCCAGTTTCATCTATCAATCGTTTTTCCAGGAGAGGTTGGGGTTTGGGAACGTCTTATCTGGTTGGAAACAGCTGCTTCCCTGATGCAGTGCGGTTGAGGGCTGCAAATATGCCTTGACATTGCTCCTTGGGGAAATATATAATCTCACATAAATGTTTCATCATAGACTGCACGATTTTGCGGGCGAAGTCCCCAGAAATCATGCATCTCCTGACAGGAAAAAGAGTCTTTGTGAACTCAGGGGGGTTGCTGATTTTTCTTTGCTTCGATTTTGGAGAAGTATTTCCTGATCTTTTCGTGTAATGAAATTAGATTGATGATTCCCTTCTACTAGGCGTTCAAGAGCAACGCTAGAAGGATGCAATCTGCTGGCGCAGGGAAGATGCAGCTGTTGTAAAGATGCAAGCTGTTAGCGCTGGAAAGGATGAAAGTTGCTGGCGCTGGAAAGATGCAAGATGTTGTAAAGATGCAAGTTGTTAGCGCTTGAAGGATGCAAGATGCTGGAGCTGGAAAGATGCAAGTTGTTAGCGCTGTTACGGCTTGGAATGGGCGCTGGCTTGGCGTGGACTCTGGCTTGGCATGGACACTGGCTTGGATTTGGTATGGCGCAGACAGTCGGCTGGGAATGGCGCGGACTGTTGGCTTGGCACGGCGCGGACTTGTTCTTGCGGGCCTAGTTGCCTCTTTCCATACGTAGCTCAAATAGGAAATCATTTCCTTATTCAAATTCCAAAAGTGTTATGCGTATGAAAGGGGTTGGCTCTCCTTTTTATCTCGTATCTTTGTTCTCACGTCTTGGTGTTAGTGGTAGCGCGGTAGCAATAAAGTGGGCAAGCATATTCCAGTTATGTACTCCAGTGTTTCTATTTCAATTTGTTTTCTTGTGTTGGTGCAAACCCTAGACATAGGTATGCGTTCCATAAATCTGTAGAAATATTGTTCTTCTGAACTGGTGTAAACCCTAGCCGTGGGTATGCCTTTCATAAACTTGTAGAAACACTTCGTCATAAACAATTCCTCTTCGAATACCACCGTAGTAACGTCGGCTACCTCATGAATAGTGACGGGTAATCATTATTATGCAAAGTAGGCACGTACGGGTAGGTGACTGTTTTTTTGTTTTTTTGAAAGGCAAACAAAGCGCTTGGTTTATGGTTTTGATTTTCTGGATTTTTGGGTTGATAGACAAGTATTACCCCTGAAGGTTTTGGATTATTATCTGGAATGAACTGTTTTAGAATATTGATGTTTTTGGTTATGAATATAAGTGGCATGAGTACCCCAGGGAAGTCATGGAATTGTGAATGTTGTGCGATAGTAGAAAGCATGAAACACGGGAAAAATATGGGTATCGGTTTTTTATCTCCCCTGTGAAGATTTGAAGTAGTAGACCATGTATTTTGTCTAGCAAGACTTACTCGTTTTTTCGGATCTCCTGATGAAAAGGAATCTCCCGGGTGTAAGACCGAGTTTTGTGGGAAACACCGCCGTGACTGTGGAAAGTCCCCAGTCATCCCTTGTCGTGTCATGACTGGTAACCGGGACGTCTGGTAATTGAGTCGTCGATCCCTGGGCGGGTCGTTTGGATTCTACCGTCCTGACGTCTGGGTTGAAATATGAGATCGAGGATTGAAAGTTGACATTGTAACCGAAAGATCAATCTCCCACTGTGGTCGCCAATTGTTTGAGGGTGAAAACGATTTCTGCTGATTTTGCTAATTTCGGGTGTGTGGGTGAGAAACGAGTTTAAACCCTAAACAATGTACTGCAAGGGAGTACTTTAGATTTGAGATATCAATCTGTACAAATCCGGCCTAAACCAATAAATGGTTGTTCCAGACTTGCTTCGGTCACGAAGTGAAGGAGAAGGGTTGGTTTTGGGGAGGGAAGCGAAGAGAGTGTTGAGACCAGAATAGTTGATTATGGAAGAGTAGTTGTTTCACGACTTGTATCAGAAAGTGGGAAGCTAACAAATGGAAAGATAGCAAATATTTTCTGAGTGTTGTATCCTCCTGACCTGAACTTTTTGTTCGGTGGAAATAGGTAAGACCTATTTATACAAGTCGAAGTGAAACGTACTCTGGTCTCGTAAGAAATGGAAAACGGATGAGTAAATGGGAGGAGGTGGTAACTAGTAACGCCTGGAATTGATGTTCCATAAAAGAAAGCGTTTCACCATTACTCCCTGTATTTACTAACCGCCTCATCCTTATGACACTGTCTTATAATTTGTGTAGTGTACGCCGCACGTTGTAAACCGCCAAACCAATACCCAATGAGCATCCCCCAGTTTGTGACATGTGTTGTTGTCTCGAGTGTTTTCGGGTAAAACATGTAGCATGTTGTTGTTCGGCAAATTGAGCTTGGGATACTTGCCGGCTCGGTGGTGACCTTCGACGGTCGATATTTTGCATCTTGAGAGGAAGGGTAGTCGTTGATTATTGCAACCCTTTTTTGGTAGCCGGTGGAATGAAAGCATGGCCAGTACGGCTTTAATATGGCCAAGTTTAGGCGCGGCCAAAAGTTAGGGTTTTGGCTTTGTTAGGGCGCGACCAAACTAGGGCTTAGCGTCGGGCCAAAAGTTGCCATGTGTTAGCTGGTAACCTTGGACGGCTAAGATATGCATCTTAGATGGAAAAGTGGTCGTTGATCTTCGCAAGCCTTTGCTTTGGTAGCCGCATAGGGAAGTCCGACATGGTATGGCTCGGCAAGGTGGTTGGCATGTCATTGGCACATGTGGCATGAAGGCATGCCTTGGCGCGGTTTGGGCGTGGCCAAAACAAAGGTTTTGGCGTTGGGCCAAAGGTTACCATGCGTTGGTGGCGACCTTGGACGGCTAAGATTTGCATCTTAGATGGAAGGATGGCCATTGATCGTCGCCAGACTTCGTTTTGGTAACCGCATAGGGAAGGCCGACATGGTATGGCGCGGCAAGGTAGCTGGCATGCCATTGGCACCAGTGGCATGGCCGGCATGCCTTGGAGCGGTTTGGGCGTGACCAAAACTAGGTTGGCGTTGGGTTAAAGCTTACCATGTGTTGGTTGGTGACCTTGGACGGCTGAGATTTGCATCTAAGATGGAAGGGTGGTCGTTGATTGTCGCTTGCCTTTGTTTTGGTAACCGCATAGGGAAGGCCGGCATGGTATGGCGCGACAAAGTGGCTGGCATGCCATTGGCATATGTGGCATGGGCGGTATGCCTTGGCGCGGTTTGGGCGTGACCAAAACTAGGGTTTTGGCGTTGGTCCAAAGGTTACCATGTGTTGGTTGGTGACCTTGGACGGCTGAGATTTGCATCTAAGATGGAAGGGTGGTCGTTGATTGTCGCACGCCTTCGTTTTGGCAGCCGTGAAGGGAAGGCCGGCATGGCATGGCTTAGGCGCGGCAAGGTGGATGGTGTGGCATGCCTTGGCGTGGTTTAGGCGCGGCCAAACTAGGATTTTGGCGTTGGGACAAAGGTTACCATGCGTTGTTTGGTGACCTTGGACGACTAAGATTTGCATCTAAGATGGAATGGTGGTCGTTGATTATCGCAGACCTTCGTTTTGGCAGCCGTGAAGGGAAGGCCGGTATGGCATGGCTTAGGCGCGGCAAGGTGGATGGCGCGGCATGCCATTGGCACATGCGACATGGTCGGCATGCTTGGCGTGGTTTAGGAGCAGCCAAACTAGGGTTTTGGCGTTGGGCCAAAGGTTACCATGCGTTGTTTGGCGACCTTGGACAGCTAAGATTTGCATCTAAGATGGAAGGATGGCCTTTGATCATCGCACGCCTTCGTTTTGGTAGTCGCATAAGGAAGGCCGGCATGGTATGGCGCGGCAAGGTGGTTGGCATGCCATTGGAACATGTGGTATGGCATGCCTTTGCGTGGTTTGGCGTGGCCAAAACTAGGGTTTGGGACAAAGGTTACCATGCGTTGTTTGGTGACCTTGGACGGCTAAGATTTGCATCTAAAATGGAAGGGTGGCCGTTGATCATCGCACGCCTTCGTTTTGGTAGCCGCATAGGGAAGGCCGGCATGGTATGGCGCAGCAAGGTGGTTGGCATGCCATTGGCACATGTGGTGCGGCTGGCATGGCATGCCATTGGCGCAGTGGTGTGGCTGGCATGGTTGGCATGCCTTGGAGCAGAGGTGCGGCTGACATGGCATGCCATTGGCGCAGTGGTGCGGCTGACATGGCATGCCATTGGCGCAGTTGTGCGGCTGGCATGGTTGGCATGCTTTGGCGCGGAGGTGAGATTGGCATGGCATGCCATTGGCGCAGTGCTACGGCTGGAATGGTTGGCATGCCTTGGCGTGGAGGTGCGGCTGGCATGGCATGCCATTGGCGCAGTGGTGCGGCTGGCATGGTTGGCATGCCTTGGCGCGGAGATGTGGATGGCATGGTATGCCATTGGCACAGTGGTGTGGCTGGCATGGTTGGCATGCCTTGGCGCGGTGACGTGGCTTGCATGGTCTCCCATTGGCACAATGGTGCGGCTGGCATGGTTGGCATGCCTTGGCGCGGTAGCATGAGAATTATAGTTTGGCATAGATGATGTCAGTCAGTGTTAAGGGTTCTGTCGTGGAACATGACCCATAAAAAAAAAGGGTACCTAGGTAATTCTTACGTAGGCATGCTGATTGATTCAATAAATGTGCTAATGGTGATAGTGACGTTATGTCAGATGTACAGTTTTACGATTTTGACCATGAGCTAAAAACCACCATCAACACTACTCTATCTCCTATCTTGAGAAAAAGTCGTATTGTTATATAGACTTTGATTATACACATTTGCTACTTCGAGACGAGTTTATCTCGCGTATCTATTTATCTAAATATGTGTTGGTAATCTTTCGCTTTGGAAAAGTTCATCTTTACTAATGACGAAAGTCATATTAAGTTTCAATTACTTGAAAATGGTTTTGACGAAAAATGGTTTGTGAATAACAATCATATAACATCCTCTAAGAATGTTTCAATGATTGAAATGAGAGTTTAGAATATACAACCTTGAAGGATATAAACATTGTGTGGTAATCCATATGTGTGTAAGTCCTTATTCCTTGAACCAAAGTATGCGTACTTTGCTGCTCAGGAAAACCGGAACTAAAGTCCGCGTACCAGTACATGCACCATCGGAAGTTCACGTCCCGTGAAAATCAGCTGGAGTATGAACTGAAAACAAACTCATTCCGGGTACTTAAGTCCGCGTACTTAGGTTGATGATTTTCTGAAAAAGCGGGGGTCTAACAACACCACCAAATATTTCGCTTAGCAATCTGTATGGACAAACTCGAATATACTTTTAATAGAATCAACAAGACTCAATCAATTAAAAGTACATCAACGAGTTTATATATCTCTCTCTTGATTTGATTTCCTTAAACAGAAACTGCGAGTACTAATCAAATACAAGGAATAACTTGGATGGTACCAAAGACCAATATCCAAGGATCAATCAATGACAATCAACAACCAAAGGTTGGATTACTCTAATTGATGATCTAACGCACAACCTGTATTATTTCAATTATAAAGATAAAACAATATAATGCGGAAACTGATATAACACAGACACCAGAAATTTTGTTAACGAGGAAACCGCAAATGCAGAAAAACCCCGGGACCTAGTCCAGATTGAACACACATTGTATTAAGCTGCTACATACACTAGCCTACTCCAAGCTAACTTCGGACCGGACTATAGGTTAACCCCAATCAATCTACCACTGATCCAAGGTACAGTTATGCTCCTACGCCTCTGATCCCAGCAGGATACTACGCACTTGATTCTCTTAGTTGATCTCACCCACAACTAAGAGTTTCTACGACCCAAAATCGCAGGCTTTGACAATGAACAAATATGTCTCACACAGACAAGTCAATCTGTCTCCCATAGATAAACCCTAAAGTTTTTGTTCCATCTTTTGATAATAATCAAGGTGAACAGGAACCAATTGATAATCCGGTCTTATATTCCCGAAGAACAGCCTAGATGAATCAATCACCTCACAACAATCTTAATCGTATGGTAGCGAAACAAGATGTTGCGGAATCACAAACAATGATATGAAGATTTTTGTGACTACTTTTTTTATCTTGCCTATCGGAGATATTAATCTCAAGCCAATCAATCTGATTGTACTCGTACGATAGAAGATGCAGGATCAAATCACACAACTACGATAAAAGTAGTATCGGTCTGGCTTCACAATCCCAATGAAGTATTTAAGTCGTTAACCTGGTTTTAGAAGAAGAAAATCAAAGGTTAAAGGAGAATCGACTCCAGCACGCAAACTAGTATCACACGTGAAGTGTGGGGATTAGTTTTGCACAATACTAGATGTCTCCTTTATATAGTCTTTCAAATCAGGGTTTCTCCTTGGTCACAAAGCAAACAATATCCACCGTTAGATAAAAACCTGATTTAGATTCAGGATAATATTTCTCAACCGTTAGATCGAAAACTTATCTTGTTATACACAAATGAAATGCACGCTTCTAGGTTTGTTAACCGTATCCAAACGTGTACATTTGTTGGTTCAACAATAGTTAGCCAAAAGGTTAGCCATATGAGCATTTCATACCAACCATATTCTTCTTCACCATATTCAAATGACTTCAAATGAACTAGTTAAAGAATTGTTCAATTGCAAGGAAATCTTATGTACTACACAAGACACAATTGAAGCAAAGATGATTTGATTCACTTGAATCAGTTCATGAACTTTATAGCCACGGTTTGGAAATTGCATTCCTTAGTCTTTATAAGTTTAAGTTCAGAAATCATCTTCAGAGATATAACATTCTTAAGTTCGCACACTAGGTTCGCGGACTTAAGCAACCGGCCAGATTTTACAAACTCTAGCAGAAAATCTCGGCAAAGACTTTCCACCGGTTCGCGGACTGGTACTCACGCAACAAGTTTGTCAACTCCGACCGAATTTCTCGGGATGAGAAGTTCGGCAGTTCGCGGACTTGGAAACAAGCGATTCTTATGGTTTCTCTTGATCAACAAAGTTCGCAAACTTTGGTCCAAGGGATAGGAATTATGCACATATGTGTTTCCACAACCATACTTATATCCAGCATTGTTTATGTAATCTAAACTCTAATACCAACCATTGAAACATTCTTAGAGGACGTTATATAGTTGTTATACCATTTCTCGTCAAAGCAATTTTCAAAGTGATTGAAACATATCATGACTTTCGTCACTAGGTAAAGATAAACATGGTCGAAACGAAACGCTTACCAACACATATTTCGAGATATAGATAGGCGAGTTATACTCGGCTCGAAATACCAAATGTGTATAATCTAAGTCTATATATAGCATACGACTTTTTGTCTCAAGAATTAGGAGATAAAGTAGATAGACTTTTGAGTGATAGATAAGTTCAAGTCTTCACATACCTTTTTGTCGAGAAGTTCCACCGGTTCCTTGAGTAGTTCTTCTTCTTGTATGATGAATCGCCATGAAGTCCTTGAGATCAACTACACTTTCTATCTTAGTCCGAGACTTAGCGATAGTAGACTAGAAATCAAGACTTATAGTTTTGATCACTAACACTGACAAACATGCTTGAGATAGCAACGCATGCGAGTTCGACCGAGCAATGCTCTAAAAATCTCCCCCTTTGTCAATTTTAGTGACAAAACTATCAATACATATGGATTACAAAAAAGATAAAGAAACTTTAGTAGCTCATATTCCACATGTTTAATCTTCAACATTCTTGAAATCTTCGTCACTTCCAAGTACTCCAATGATACCAAAGGTTCTAAGTTTAGCATCACCATTGTTGAAGATCCGTAGCTATAACAATGAGAAAGCATCGGTGTCGATCATTGTTATACAGTGTCATAGTATTATTACACAGTGTCAAAGTCCAATTGTATCACAACTTCAACAATAATACTATGGTGATATGTATCACTCCCCCATATTCAATACTCCATCTCACATGGAAACCACTCCCCCGTACACAATGATCCCAAAACCATATGTATTTGTAGTGTGAACTACATATTACTTCTCCCCCTTTTTGTCAATAAAATTGGCAAAGGTACAAAAACGGATCATAATGAAATTTCCGTAAGAGACATTTCATGACTAAAAAAAAATACATACCATCTAATTTAGATGCAATCATATTTTCGAAGCTAATAGCATTCATCAAGGAGTTTAAAGATACAAGATAACCCCTTTAAAATTCCACAGACGCACACCCCTCAGGATATGACCATTAATCCCAAGGTCAAAAGAACTCTCCCCCATTTGATGTCATTCCCAAGGGAACAACAAGAGCGACCTTAATTTCAAAAGAAAATAAGGATTTTGAAACAAAAATGACACTAACAAGACAAAAACAACTCTACAGAAACTGAACTGGAGTAAACCTACTGGAGTTTCAAACTCAATTGCCCAAAATATAGAGATGAGCATAGGGGAAAGAGTTATAGAAACGTTTTAATGAACCAAAACAACACCAATAGACTGCCGCAAGTGTTGAAACGTAGCAGTGTCTAATGGTTTGGTAAGAATATCAGCCAATTGTTATTCGGAAGGCAAAAATTCCATACTTATGATACCATTTTCATAGAGATCATGAATAAAATGGTACCTTATGTCAATGTTCTTTGTTCTTGAGTGCTCAACGGGATTCTCAGTGATTCGAATCGTACTAGAGTTATCACAAAAGATCTTTATTATTCCAGTATCAACTCCAAAATCAGCTAGAATTTGTTTCATCCATAGGAGTTTAGTACAGCATGATCCAGCAACAATATATTCTGCCTCACATGTAGACAGGGATTGAGAATTTTTCTTCTTGCTATGCCAAGCTAAAAGATCCAGTCCTACATAGTAGAAACCCCCTGATGTACTTTTTATGTCTTCTACACATCCTTCCCAATCAGTATCTGAATAAGCAGATATATCAGTGTTAGTATCAAAAGTGTAAGATAAACCATACCCGGCAGTGTGATTAATATATAGAATGATCCTTTTTGTAGCTGCAAGATGAGATTCCTTTGGATTTGCCTGAAACCTGGCACAACAACCAACACTGAAAGAAATATCAGGTCTAGTAGCTGTAAGATACAAAAGGCTACCAATAATAGATCGATACAACTTTTGATCCACTTTTGCTCCTTTCTCATCTCTATGTAGTTTACCAGTAGTGGGCATAGGTGTTAATTTTGGGGAAGACTTATCCAGACCGAACCTTGTCACAAGGTCTCGAGCATATTTCTCTTGGGATAAGTAAATTCCATCCTTATGTTGTTGAATTTGTAATCCTAAGAAGAACTTTAATTCACCAACATTGCTCATTTCAAATTCTTTAGCAAGAGAGACTTGGAAGTCCTTTGCAAATTTTTTAGAAGTTGATCCATAGATAATATCATCTACATAGATTTGAGCAATAACCACATCTTTCCCACTCCATTTGGTAAACAAATTTCTATCAGCTCCGCCTCTTGAAAAACCTTTTCTAATGAGAGAAGTGGTAAGTTTTTCAAACCAGGCTCTAGGTGCTTGTTTCAACCCATATAATGCCTTTTTGAGCTTTAGCACATGAACTGGGAAATCAGGATTTTCAAACCCCTTAGGTTGAGCGACACGCACAGAATGGAGCCTGTTAACAATGGATTATCACAAGACGTTTTTAGATCTACAAACAGTCTAAAGATCCCCGTCAAAACTTCGATCTAGTTTGAGTGAATCTTATATCAGAAGAGAAGATTCTCAAGCATAAACAAACTAGGTGCAATCAAAGTTCAACAACCGTTAGTCAATCAAATCAATCAAAAACTAATAATAAACTTCAATTATCTAGGTTCCCACCAACGGTACTAATAGAGCTTCTCAATCCCAAAGAAGTCTTTAAACCGAGCGGCCGTAAGAGATTTCGCGTAATTAGGTTACTTTCCTCTCCGAATAGGCGGCCCCATCAGTAACAACACAACTAGGTAGTTTTGCTGGCTCTGAGGATTAGTTTGCTCGAAATTCAAACTTCAATATTTATAGACCAATGAAGTTTGGACACCAAGGAATTTTCAAAACCAAAAATATTCTCAAGATATGCAATATATTACCAAATTCGGTTTCCATAATTCCTGGAAATGCACTGTCCAAATATTGACCGAAATCTCTTAGAAAATCTCCAACTACTAAATGCACATTACTAATTTTTATTTTCCAAATATAAAATTAAAAACCTTAGTTAAAAGATTCTCAATTTATTTTTGATCCGGGATTCTCCTTTAGCTATTAAGGAATATCTTTGAACAATAAAAGATAAGCGTTACTGGACATGTTCAAAGTATGTCGACATCTTTACTTTGTAAGTCCTTTTTCATACTTACAATCTTGGAACCGATTTGCCACACTTCCAAACATGTTTAGAATTGGTTCATATGACTTCCAAGAACTATGTGATCGATTATCCTATCAAATCACCAAACATGGGTTTCACGGTTCTACCAAAACAATTTTAGGTTCTACCTCCATGTGGGTACTAGAATTAGATACGCTAGTTACCAAAACTTGGTTGAATAGGTACTAGGATCGGTTCCCACATATATATGTTATCTAACATGTATTTTGCACATGTCCATAGGATGGGTTCTCATGCACATGTTCATTGGATCGGTTCCCAATAACTAGCAACTTGTTGCACCTCTTACAAGGATCGATTCCCCTTTTTGATCAGTTGCACCTCTTACTATGATCAGTTTACCTTTGCCTAGAGTTGGTCATACCAATTACAACAAATCGATCATACGATCTCAGGTGATTACTAAAGATCGATTTCACTAATAAAAGTCATACCAATATAAAAGTCAGGCCTTGTGAATAGTTTTACCAAGAACATAAGCAAGTCATGAGCGGTTATACTAAACACACATATTGGTAATTCAATAGATTTGCAATGAATAACAACACGAATAAGCCTAGCGATTTCCCTTTCGATTCACAACACAAGTTTATGAATTGTACTTCCTTTACACGAATGTAACCACATGTTTTCCAAGGAATAAATCTTCACCCATACCCATACATAATCACAATAGCATTCATACGATTATGTCGATGTCTTATATACGAAGTCCAAAAGATAAGCTATATACTTCTTATTGTATTCCTTAATACTATGTCTAACTAGAGTATAATCATTCATAGATTCACAGTTATGTTTTCAATATGCACGACTTGAAAGATACGTTAGGGAATGAAACAGTTCAATTCAAATATTACTAACCTCAAGCGGAAGGATGATGTCGTCGTTGTATCTCCTTACTTCTTCACATACTTCAAGTCTTCACGTAATACTTTTAATGTCTCATATCCTAATACTTTCAAGCTAACCTATACGAAGTTGACTCTAGTAAATAATCAAGCGACTCTTTAAATGAGTTTTGATTCACTAAAATATGACAACCAAACTTGACATACCAATGCTTGGTGGGTTCAACCGAGCTATGCTCTAACAATCTCTCCCTTTGTTAATTTTAGTGACAAAATTCTTACATCATATAAATAAACAAATTAAAAGAACTCATTACACATACGCTTGATTCCCAAATTCAACAACACAATAATCTGTATATATTCAATCCATAAATGCCGCCGTTGACATTATAATAACAAAGCTAATACTCCCCCTAAAGGTAAGATAAGTAGATTTTCAATCCGTGCGTCTTTGTTATTCTCATCATATGATATGCTACTCCTCCTTAGTCTATGATTTATTCTTTCGTTAGATATAACTGAAAAAGCGGGGGTACAACAACCACACCTAATATTTCGCTTAGCAATATGTATGGATTAAATCCAATATACTTTTAAGAGAATAACTTAGACAGTCAGACTCAATCTTAATAAAGGTATATCAAAGAGTTATATCTCTCTTTCTCGATTCAATACTTACTCAAGCAAATAGAAATCTGCGAGTCTAATTGAATACAAGAGAAAACACTTGAGCGGTACCAAAGACTAATGTTCAAGGATCAATCAATTTCAATGAACAACCAGAGGTTGGATTTCCCAATTGATCGATTCAAATGCACAACCTGTGATATTTCAATTATATAACAAAATATAATGCAGAAAAGAGACAACACGGACACCATAAGTTTTGTTAACGAGGAAACTGCAAATGCAGAAAAACCCCGGGACCTAGTCCAGATTGAACACACATTGTATTAAGACGCTACAAACACTATCCTACTACAAACTAACTTCGGTCTGGATTGTAGTTGAACCCCAATCAATCTCACACTGATCCAAGGTACAATTGCGTTCCTTACGTCTCTGATCCTAGCAGGATACTATGCACTTGATTCCCTTAGCTGATCTCACCCACAACTAAGAGTTGATATGACCCAAAGTCAAAGACTTTAATAAACAAATCTGTATCACACAGAAAAGTCTACGGTAATAGATAAATCTGTCTCCCACAGAAATACCTACGAATTTTTGTTGCGTCTTTTGATAAATCAAGGTGAACATGAACCAATTGATAACCCGGACTTATATTCCCGAAGAACAACCTAGAATTATCAATCACCTAACAATAATCTTAATCGAATAGCGAAAGAAGATATTGCAGAATCACAAACGATGAGACGAAGGTGTTTGTGACTTATTTTATATCTTGCCTATCGGATAAATCAATCTCAAGCCAATCTTACGATAGTACTCAAATACGATAGAAACAGCAAGATCAGATCACACAACTACAGAAAAAATAGTTGGGTCTGGCTTCACAATCCCAATGAAGTCTTCAAGTCGTTAACCTACAAGGTCTCGAGAAGAAACCTAAGGTTAAAGGAGAATCGACTCTAGCTAATACAACTAGTATCACACAGAAGGTGTGGGTATTAGTTTTCCCAGTTGCTAGAGTTCTCCTTTATATAGACTTTCAAATCAGTGTTTGCAATCAATGTTAGCTTAGTAAAAAAGCATTCAATATTCACCGTTAGATGAAAACCTGATTAGATTCAAGCTAAGATCTTCCAACCGTTAGATCGAACTTAGGTTGTTACACATAAATGAAATGCACGTTTATTTAGGTTTGTGTAAACGTACCCAAACATGTACACTTAGTTGGTTCAACAGTAGTTAACTAAATGGTTAGCTTACCACAACTAGTTCAAATGACTCAAATGAACTAGTTAGAGAGTTTTTCAATTGCTTAGATCTTATAGAAGTATATAAGACACAATCGAAGCAAAAACGATTTGATTCACTCGAATCAATTCATGAATTTATAGTCATGGTTTGCAATTATGTATTCCTTAGTTTATATAAGTTTAAGTTCACGAATAATCATTTTTAGAAAATTTTAGAGCATTGCTCGGTCGAACTCGCATGCGTTGATATCTCAAGCATGTTTGTCAATGTTAGTGATCAAAACTATAAGTCTTGATTTCTAGTATACTATAACTAAGTCTCGGACTAGGATAGAAATTTTAGTTGAGCTCAAGGACTTCATGGAGATTCATCATACAAGAAGAAGAAATACTCAAGGAACCGGTGGAACTTCTCGACAAAAAGGTGTGTGAAGACTTGAACTTATCTGTCACTCAAAAGTCTATCTACTCTATATCCTACTTCTTGAGACAAAAAGTCGTATGCTATATATAGACTTAGATTATACACATTTGGTATTTCGATCCGAGTATACCTCGCCTATCTATATCTCGAAATATATGTTGATAAGCGTTTCGCTTCGACCATGTTTATCTCTACCTAGTGACGAAAGTCATGATATGTTTCAATCACTTTGAAAATTGCTTTGACTAGAAATGGTGTAATAACTGAATAACATCCTCTAAGAATGTTTCAATGGTTGGAATGGGAGTTTAGATTACATAACCAAAGATGGACATAAGTATTGTTGTGGAAACACATATGTGCATAAGTCTTATCCCTTGAACCAAAGTTTGCGAACTTTGTTGATCAAGAGAAACTGGAAGAGTGGCTTGTTGCCAATTCCGCGAACTCAGTCCGCGAACTGCCGAACTTCTCATCCTGAGAAATTCTGCTGGAGTTGAAAAACTTGTTGCGGCGGAAAGTCTTTGCCGAGATTTTCTGCTGGAGTTTGTAAACTCTGCCTGGTTGCTTAAGTACGCGAACCTAGTGTGCGAACTTAAGAAGGTTATATATCTGAAGATTATTTCTAACTTAAACTTATAAAGACTAAGTATAGAAATTTGCAAACCGTGGCTATAAAGTTCATGAACCGATTCAAGTGAATCAAATCATTTTTGCTCCAATTGTGTCTTGTGTAGTACATAAGATTTCCTTTCAATTGAACAACTCTCTAACTTGTTCATTTGAAGTCATTTGAACTAGTTATGGTGAATAAGAATATGGTTGGTATGAAATTCTCATATGGCTAACCTTTTGGTTAACTATTGTTGAACCAAAAAATGTACACGTTTGGGTACGGTTAACAAACCTAGAAGCGTGCATTTCATTTGTGGATAACAACCTAAGTTTTTGATCTAACGGTTGAGAAATATTAGCTTGAATCTAAATCAGGCTTTCATCTAATGGTGGATATTGTTTGCTTTGTGACCAAGGCAAAACCCTGATTTGAAAGACTATATAAAAGAGACATCTAGTATTGTGCAAAATAATCCCCACACTTCACGTGTGATACTAGTTTGCGTGCTAGAGTCGATTCTCCTTTAACCTTTGGTTTTCTTCTTCTAAAACCAGGTTAACGACTTAAAGAATTCATTGGGATTGTGAAGCCAGACCGATACTACTTTTATCGTAGTTGTATGATCTGATCTTGCATCTTCTATCGTACGAGTACAATCATATTGATTGGATTGAGATTAATATCTTCGATAGGCAAGATATAAAAAGTAGTCACAAACATCTTCGTCTCATTGTTTGTGATTCCGTAACATCTTGTTTCGCTACCATACGATTAAGATTGTTGTGAGGTGATTGATTTATCTAGGTTGTTCTTGGGGAATATAAGACCGGATTATCAATTGGTTCCTGTTCACCTTGATTATTATCAAAAGACGGAACAAAAACTTTAGGTTTTTTTTTGTGGGAGACAGAATGATTCTTTGATAGACTTGTATGTGTGAGAGAGATTTGTTTATTGTCAAAGCCTGTGATTTTGGGTTGTAGCAACTCTTAGTTGTGGGTGAGATCAGCTAAGGGAATCAAGTGCGCAGTATCCTGCTGGAATCAGAGGCATAGGAAGTACAACTGTACCTTGGATCAGTAGGAGACTGATTGGGGATCAACTACAGTCCAGTCCGAAGTTAGCTTGGAGTAGGCTAGTGTCCATAGCGGCTTAATACAGTGTGTGTTCAATCTGGACTAGGTCCCGGGGTTTTTCTGCATTTGCGGTTTCCTCGTTAACAAAATTTCTAGTGTATGTGTTATTTCAGTTTCCGCATTATATTGTTTTATCTTTATAATTGAAATAATACAGGTTGCGCGTTAGATCATCAATTAGAGTAATCCAACCTTTGGTTGTTGATTGTCATTGATTGATCCTTGGATATTGGTCTTTGGTATCATCCAAGTTATTCCTTGTATTTGATTAGTACTCGCAGTTATGTTTGAGGAATTCAAATCAAGAGAGAGATATAAACTCGTTGATTTACTTTTAATTGATTGAGTCTTGTTGATTCTCTTAAAAGTATATTCGAGTTTGTCCATACAGATTGCTAAGCGAAATATTGGGTGGTGTTGTTAGACCCCCGCTTTTTCAATTGGTATCAGCGCAAGCAAACATGTTCAAGACCTCAAAAGTCTGTGTTTGTAGCGATATGACTGTATGGACCATAAAGTCTCAATTGACGCTTCACCAGGTTTAAAAATCAACCTTAGAAAAAGTCTGATAAACTGGTTACTCTTCAAAAAGGGTTGGATGAAAAAATCCGGATCAACTCTGGTCTTGTTGCAGAAATTGCAATTCTTAAGGATTTGATATCTGGTAATAGTCCCTTGGTGAATCTGAGAAACTCCAGTTGTTCCTCTTTAAAGAATAGTCGTAAATCAGATGGTAATCAACGACCGGTTGTTGTGAAAACTGATATGACTAGGAACCACTCAGACAAACTTCAAGGTTTTGGCCCGTATTGTTATTGTGATTCTTCCAATCACCTTCAACAGGCTTGTATGTCGTTTCAAAAGAGTCTGAATGTTGCAAATAATCTTTGTAAGAAAACCAAACAACTTTTTGATACTCTGAAAGGACATACAAAACTATCAGGGAACTCTAAACAGAGAAGTACTAATAGTATGGGTGCCTTTGCTTTAAGATCTATGTCTCCTTTTCAATGGTTTCTTGATAGCGGTTGTAGTAGACATATGACAGGTGATCTCACATGGTTTGTTTCGTCTATTGACTATGAAGGAGGTCCTGTAACGTTTGGAGATGGGAGTTGTTTCTACATCACCAAGAAGGGAACGATCAAGTTGCTCGGTGTTCCAGAAATCCATGATGTAGTATACGTAAAAGGTATGACTGCTAATCTTTTTTCTATTAATCAAATTTGTGACAAAGGACATCGAGTTGTCTTTAATGCAAATGGATGTGACATTGTAGACAAAACTGGGAAAGTAATTTTTCAAGGAACTCGTGGTAAAAACAACTGTTATCTACTTGATACTCAGTTTAGCAACCGTTGCAATTTGACTAAGGTGGAATCTACACATCTTTGGCATGAGCGTTTTGGTCACATCAATTATCGTCTTCTAACTAAGATCATTAACAAAGAACTTGTTAGAGGCTTCCCAAAATCAATGCAAAGATTGAAGGTGTATGTGGTGCCTGTCAAAAGGGTAAGCAAACGAAAGGTCACCACAAGTCATCTCGAGATATTCTCACTAAAGCTCCACATGATTTAATTCATATGGATCTCTCTGGACCAATTCAACAACCCACTATTGCTGGTAAGAAGTATGCTTTAGTTATGGTAGATGATTACACCAGATTCAGTTGGGTTGCATTTCTATCTCATTAAAATGAAACTTTTAGTGAATTCAAGATTATTGTTAAAAGGATCCAGAACGAACAAGGTCGCAAACTAAAGAAAATTAGAAGCGATCGTGGAACTGAATTCAAAGACACCAAAGTATTTGAATTCTGTGACGAACTGGGGATCATTCAACAATACTCACCACCTAACACTCCTCAAGCTAATGGAGTTGTTGAAAGAAAGAATAGGAATATTCAGAAAATGGCCAGGGTAATGATCCATAACAAAAACTTACCATTAAGATTTTGGGGAGAAGCTGTTTTTACAGCAGGTTACTTGATTAACCGTGTGTATTTACGGTCTAAAATCCTTAACACTCCTTATGAGTTGTGGAACGGAAGGAAACCCAACCTACACTATCTCAGGGTGTTTGGAAGTAAGTGATATATTCTGAAAAATCGAGAACATAAAGGGAAATTCGACACCAAAAGTGATGAAGGTATCTTTCTTGGCTATGCTTCTGATAGTCGTGGTTTTCGAGTGTTTAATCTCAGAACACAAGTCATGATGGAATATTCTAATGTTATCATCGACGACATTAGTAACTTTCGTCATGATAATCCTCCTGCTGAATTTCATCCAACCGAGACAATTGAGAAAGTCAAAGAAATTCCAGAATCAGTTGAAGTTATCCCAACGGTTACTGATCCTGACATTTCTAGTGACGAGGAGAAGAGCACTGATCAAGCCATTCCTGACGAACAAGAACGTGTCCCTCCACGACATCTCTGGGTTCAAAGGAATCATGATCCCAACAGTATTATTGGAGGAAGAGATTCTACAGCCAAAACAAGAGGACAACTTCAAAATATGTGCAATTTTGTTTGTTATCTCTCACAAGTAGAACCAAGGAATATTGATGAAGCTCTGAACGATCCCTTTTGGGTGAATGCAATGCATGAAGAGTTAAATCAATTTCAAAAACAAGGTGTGTGGGAAGTTGTACCTTGTCCCTCCAATGTCAATATTGTTGGTACCAAATGGATATTCAAGAATAAGTCTGATGAATTTGGCACGATTGTCAGAAACAAAGCTAGACTTGTCGCTCAAGGGTATTCACAGATTGAAGGGATTGACTTTGACGATACCTTTTCTCCTATGACACGCCTTGAGTCCATTCGTCTTTTGTTATCTCATGCTTGTTTTCTTAATGTTAAGCTGTTTCAAATGGATATAAAATCCGCGTTCCTAAACGGAAGTTTAAAGGAGGAAGTCTATGATTGATCACAAGAGATTCAAGTTGATTGTGTGCAGGTGTTTATTAAAGATCTAAGAAGATTTGAAGACGAAGAAGATTTCTGATTTTGGTTCATAATCTTTGGTGTGCACAAAACTTGTTTTGGGTAAATAGGATCCAACTATAATCGGTTTATCTTTGTGATAGATTGTATTGATTAGTTGAGTAGATCGGCATCAGTACAATTCTTTGTGATTAAAAGTATTGATTGCAAAATCTTGACAATTACTTTGGTACTTGTTATTAGATAGATCTAAGGACCTGACAAAGGAGTTTATTGGGATAAACGGAAGAGCCTTTTTTCGAACTCATATCACTTGGTTGAAAAGAGTTGTTACCGAACAGATTTGTTGTTCCTTTACTGTTTGGAATACGGACCAAAGGAATTGTTCCAAGTGTGTGACTTATTGCAAGTTGGGGGCGCAGGGATACAGACGGAACTAGGTGAACTACAGGTTTAGTTGCTTGGTCTCAACTATACGAAGTTGGTTTGATTTTGTGTAGCGGCTTAATCCTGAGAGTATTCAATTCTGGACAAGGTCCCGAGGTTTTTATGCATTTGCAGTTTCCTCATTAACAAAATCTCGATGTATCATTTACTTTAATTTTCCGTTATTATAATTATTTTTATTATAATTTAAAGTAAATTACACAAACGTTAATTCATATTTACTTGATAGAAATCCTATTGTGTTTGGTTAATTCTGAACCTCTTATTAAGTAAACATACTTCGTTGTTGTATTATCTCGATCTCGTATCCATAGATGATCACACGAAGTGTGAACCAATTAGTTGTATTGTCTCGACTCGGTCCATAGACAATCACTTTCGGAGAAAGGACTTATAGGTGGAAAAGTATTAGATTGAGGTATATTTGTGTACCCTCGTCTTTTCAAACCGTACCCTCCCGCACCATGTGCATCTCTAGTTCTATCCAGTAAGTTCGAGCTTTTGGAGATACACGGCCGGTTCTTTAGGCATGAAAGAAAGGAAAGTTTCTTTGAAAACCTCTTAAAGTACTGAGACTCCGATGGATCCTAGAAAACGTGGATGGTCCTTTGCGAAAAGGGATATCCTGGTTGAATCCCATCTGACGAGCAGTTCTGTCAACATTGAAAGATTGTATACTAAAGTCACCGTGACTGTCCAAAGTCAAGACACGACTCGGAGAACTGCTAAATATATATGTATCTTCTGCCTCAGATAAGTGATCACGACCTTCAGGGTAATATGGCGTCCTTCGGTAAGGAAAAGGAATGCAACTGAGCCACACCCTCGGGAATTTGCGTCCAAGTACGAAAAGTGACATATTTTTCATCATCCATCAATGCAGACAAGGGTTGTTGAATCGGATATTTATTGCACCAACGACACATCCCGGCTATCGGAGGATCACTAGCTTTCAATGATCGAGGGATGGGGGCGTATTTATCAAGGTGTGCACATAGCCATGCCTGGAGGAAGCATACATTCACCCAGGTATCAACTCTTTTATTACCGTTTGAAGATGTCATATCATGTAGGTACACAAACAAAGTTCTCGGACCTGAATCACTAAAAAACAGTTCACATACTAGGTATGCATACCGTGTTGTATCCAGGCATGGTTAATTGTTATAAACTTCCATCTCAATCGTTGAAACATCCTTAGAAGATGACAATAGCTGTCTCACACAAACAATTAGATGCAAGAATTTTCAAAGGATAGAATGATCAATTAGAAAATTTCCAAGTCGACATCAAATGATTGTCACACACAAATCATGTAAGATGTTTCAAGGCAATTTCCACATGATCATTTTTTGACTTAATATTTAGTTTCCAACAAATGGATTGTTTCCAACTAAATTCGTCAAGAATAATGATGAACATAATTAAAGCAAAAAGCTTCCAACACATAT
This sequence comes from Papaver somniferum, assembly GCF_003573695.1. Classification (NCBI taxonomy): domain Eukaryota; kingdom Viridiplantae; phylum Streptophyta; class Magnoliopsida; order Ranunculales; family Papaveraceae; genus Papaver; species Papaver somniferum. The sequence goes on along the minus strand of NW_020622492.1, from coordinate 8,830,948 downwards.
TTCGAGAAATAGATAAGCGAGATAAACTCAGCTCGAAATATCAAATGTGTATAACATAAAAGTCTATATAGTTATACGACTTAGTCTCCTTAGGAGATAAAATAGAATAGACTTTTGAGTGATAGATAAGTTTTAGTCTCCACACACCTTTTGTTGATGAAGTTCCTACAAGCTCTCCTCAGTAGATCTTGGTCTTCAATCGATGAACGTCGTGAAGTCTAAAGCTCAACTATACATTATATCTTAATCCGAGACATAGTTATAAGTAGACCAGAAATCAAGACTATAGTTTTGATCAACTAAACTTGACAAACAATCTTGAGATAGCAACGCTTGCGAGTTCGACCGAGCAATGCTCTAACAGTAGTTTTTAAATTAGAAAAAACACTTTTTTTTGGATAGAACTCCAGGTTGCTTAGATGTTGGTTGAATATCAACACATATCTTTTGCTTCTTTGATTTTGGTTTAGCATCAACAAATTTCTTCTTCTTCGTTGTTGCTCGTTCAGAATCAGTATTACTTTGTTCTTTTGCTACTTTCTCTTTTATTGTTTTCTCAAGTTTTCTTTTTGTAACCATTTTTGATGAGCTTTCGATAGAAATTAGTTCAAATCTATGGCATTATTTTGATTTTGTGCCCTAATTTGGTTTTCAGTTTCAGGTGTTTTTGATGGTTTTGATTTTGGTTTTGCAGATTTTGGTTTTTGACTTCCTGGGTTTAATTTTCTAATTACGATTGTGGTGCCATGGTTCTAACAATTTTTTGGTTTTAGTTTCAGATGGTTTTCGAAACCGAAAAGGAACTAAATGAATTAGGTTTGGGAGACCGTGGCTAGTGAACACGTGGTTTGTGGTGGGAAGGAAGGTAATTTTCTTTTTTCAAAACCTTATTGGACTTCCGGTTAAAAGGTTTTTCTCTCTGGACTATAGAGTAACTAGTACACGGGTTTGTGGACCAACCAACAAATCTCCCCAACATAAATGATTCTATAATGACCTCACATAAAAGTGAGAATGTTATATATACCCTTTGTATAAGTGGGCTTTCACAAATACTCTTATCAACTAAAAATTATACCCCTTGAGCTTCTAGAATGAAACCTATCTTATTCTTGATACCAAATTTACCCTTTCTATGCATCTTCTCCTTGGATGAAAATCATTTTTTCCTTCATTTTCTTCTCTCCCTCCTCTCCCAGCGACAAACACCACCACCACCACTTTCATCGTTGCCAGTCGCCTCTGAAAAAGCGGGGGTCTAACAACCACACCCAATATTTCGCTTAACAATATGTATGGACTAACTCCAATATACTTTCAAGAGAATCAACTAAACAGTCAGACTCAATCTTAAGAAAAGTATATCAAAGAGTTATATCTCTGTTTCTTAATGTAATCAACAAATCAAACAGATAGAAATCTGTGAACCTGATTATTATAATAAACAACTTGGACGGTATCAAAAATCAATATCCAAGTGTCAATCAATTTAATCAACAACCAAAGGTTTGATTCACATTTGATTGAAAACTTACGCACAACCTGTGATATTTCAATTATATAGAAAGCATAATGCGGAAAAGATAACACAAACACCAGAAGTTTTGTTAACGAGAAAACGGAAAATTCAGAAAAACCCCGGGACCTAGTCCAGATTTGAACACCACACTGTATTAAGCCGCTACAGACACTAGCCTACTCCAAGTTAATTTCGGGCTGGAATATAGTTGAGCCTTAACCAATCTCACACTGATCAAGGTACAGTAGCGTTCCTTACGCTTCTAGAACCACGCCGAATTCTGCGCACTTTATTCCATTAGCTGATCTCACCCACAACTAAGAGTTGTTACTTGCTACGACCTAAAGTTGAAGACTTGATAAACCAATCCGTCTCACACAGAAAAGTCTATTGAATAGATAAATCTTTCTCCCACAGATATACCTATGAGTTTTGTTACGTCTTTTGATAAATTAAGGTGAACATGAACCTATTGACATACCAGACTTATATTCCCGAAGAACAACCTAGAAATATCAACCACCTCACAATAATCGTAATAGTATGGTAGCGATACAAGATATTGTGCAATCACAAACGATGAAACGAAGATGTTTGTGATTACTTTTTGTCTTGCCTATCGGAGATTAAATCTCGAGCAAATCTTAGTGAAGATAGTATTCAATCACGATAGAAAACAGCAAGATCAGAACACCTAACTACAAAGAAATATTTGGGTCTGGATTCACAATCCCAATGAAGTCTTTAAGTCGCTAACCTACTAGGTTTTGGAAAAACCTAAGGTTAAAGGAGATAGTCGCAACTAGTATCACACATGAGGTGTGGGGATTAGGTTTCGCAGTTGCTAGAGTTCTCCCTTACATAGTCTTTAAATCAGGGTTTGCAATCAATGTTACCTTGGTAACAAAGCATTCAATATTCATCGTCAGATGAAAACCTGATTAGACTCAAGCTAATATTTCAACCGTTAGATCGAACTTAGATTTTTACACACAAATGAAAAGTGACTTCATTTAGATATGAGTAACCGTACCTAAACGTTTACACCTTTGTTGGCTCAACAATAGTTAACCGAAGTTAGCCATATGAACACTTTCATATCAACCTTGCTCATCTTAACCATAACTAGTTCAAATGACTCAAATGAAACTATTTCTAGAGTTGTTCAATTGTTTATATTCTCATAGAAGTATACAAGACACAATTGAAGAAAAATCGATTATGATTCACTTGAATCAATTCATGAACATTATAGACACGGTTTGCAAAAGATTGCATTCCTTAATATATAAATGTATTAGTTCATGAACAAACCGATTTTAGAACATAACCTACTCAAGTATGCAAATGGGTACGCAATACCTAAGTGGCCGGACTAAGTTTGGGCTCGCCAGTATGCGAACGGGTACGCATACCTTCCAAACTCAGTTGAATTTCCGGAACTTGAAACTCACGCCAGTACGCATACCGGTATTCATACTATGTTCCCGGACTTTCATTAACCAACCAGTACGCATACGGGTATGCATACTATGGTTCCCCGACTTGGAATATCTTGTAGCAGTTAGCATACAAGTACGCATACTATGCTATTTCCAATCATGGTTATTTGTTCTAAACTCCCATTTCAATCATTGAAACATTCTTGGAAGACGACAATAGCTGTCTCACACAAAATATTAGCTTCAAAGCAATTTTCAAGTGATCGAATGATCAATACGAAACATTCCGAGTCTACATCAAATGACTGTCTCACACAAATCATGTAACATGTTACAAGGCGATTTTCACATGATTATCTTTTGACTTTAATCAAGAATATAAGATGAACTTGGTTAAAGCGAAAGCTTACCAACACATATTTCGAGAATATGTAAGCGAGTTAAACTCAGCTCGAAATATCAAATGTGTATAATCGAAGTCTATATATCCATACGACTTTTGTCTTAAATAGGAAATAGAGTAGAGATACTTTTGAGTGATAGATGAGTCTAATTCTCCACATACCTTTTGTTGATGAAGTTCCATAAGCTCCCTTTAGTAGTTCTTTGTCTTCAATCGATGAACGCCGTGAAGTCTAATGCTAAACTACACTTTCAATCCTAATTCGAGACTTAGCTATAAGTAGACTAGAAATCAAGACTTATAGTTTTGGAAACTAAACTTGACAAACAAGATTGAGATAGCAACGCTTGCGAGTTCGATCGAGCAGTGCTCTAACAGAATCCATAATTTCAGTACCACCTCTACTTCCACCGACCCAACTACCAGTTCTAGCACCACCTGATATGTATATTGGATTTCTTTTAGATCGAAATTAAAGACTTAGTTTCTTCGTTGAAGAACAAAAACAGAGATATTTTGTCGAATCTTCGTCATAACAGAAATTGAAAGTTCGTCATTAATCTTCTTCTTATTCTTATTTTAAACTCGTTTAACCATTGATTTGTTCCATTTCAGTTGATGATTTAAGAGATCTAAAGATCTGATTTAGATCTCTATTAATGGTAATTTAGGTTTTAAGATTTGCATTTTTTATTTATTACCAATCCTATTGATGTAATTTCAGATCTACATTCATCATTTTGTTTCAGATATTTTGTAATTTAGATTTTGTGTTTGTTTCTGATTTGATTAAAGTTTATTTTTATGTTTATGATCTCGAGGTTATTGCCTCATTAATGAATCAAGTGTGATTATTGTTTATTTTAGATTTTGATTTATATTTTACGATGATAATTGCATTTGTTCCTGTTATTTTGTGTTCGAATTCGACCTGGATATACTGATTTATCTTCATTGCATTCATATTTAAACTAATAATATTTTTAATCTATTTCACAAGTACTTTTGGGATTTGTTTTAGTTTATTGGTGAGATTTTAGGAATGTTGTTAATCATTTTTGTTGGTGATTGGGTATTGTAGGCTTATCAAATGCAAATATAATTTCAATTCGAGCTGATCGAAAAGGTTCGGGTATTGTTCTTGCCACTACTAAGACTAACAACTTCAATTTTGGTACACAAAACTATTGTTGTTGTGATATGATTATAGTTAGTGTGTCTAATATCATTTTCTTGTTATGTAGCTTCTACATGAAAGAAGGCCAACCCAATGGCACAGGTTTTCAAAGATGCCAAGGCACTGCAGTTAGGAAGAATGAAAATTAGAAATATTTTTTGTCATTGAGAAGTTGCAAATTGGGTCACCCCCACATATGTTTGCTCTGCATTGTAATTCATCTGGTGAGTAGTCGAGCTTTCATAGATTATGTTGAGCTGTGTTTGCGAATGATTTTCCACCGTCACATGTGTCTTACATATTAGTCTTACCAGCTAAATAATGTCAATCATGTCGTGTGTTAGGTGAAGTTCTTTCCTTTAGTGTCTATTTAAACATCTCCAAATTTTATTAGTTTCAGTTCTTAAGTTGCAACTCATTAAAAATGGTATTTTCGCATCATGTAGAGTCAACTTTGAAATCGATGTACCTAGTGCAGTAAAGTTGAGTGGAAATTCTGATTCTTGAGAACTTGAAAGAAACCAGAACCTCAGTTTGGAGTAAGAGAAAGGTCATGATGAGTAGGGACAACTCAAATCACTGGAAAAACTGATGAAGAACCAAGTTTCTCTGTTTCCATGACAAAAAAAGGTAAAATCTCAGTATGCAAACGATTTTATTTATAGAATCTAAAGATCCACTGATGCAAATGTCTCCTTCAGTCCGTCTATTTTCTTTCTTTTATAAACATCGCCCATGTTTTGCTGTTTATAGGATTTGTTTTTCATTTTGCGATAAAATAATATTTTTGTGTGTAGTCTATGAATTGGAGTACTTAGTTATGCCATATATGATGGGTCTGGTTTTGGGGCGTATATCGACTAAGATTGAAACTCATTTTGTTGTCTACTTTTTGATATATTGCAGTTCACCTTATATAGCCACATATATATTTCATCTCTTTGTTTTCAATTGTTTTTGAATTATATACTTGGACAATGTTCATTTAATGGGTGTCATTGTTTATTTAAGAATATAATATGGTTTTAAGTTAAAATGGTTGGTATTAATGGCTACAAGTGCCATAAATTTGTTTTGGGGTTTGGATGGAGTTATGGAGTGACCGGTACTTGATTTGTTTTAAATGTTTAGTTGATTCCACTTTTTTTTTGACAACTTCTGCTAGCTGGTCCCAAATTTGGAGGCAACTTGAGCTAGTTGGCTCCATTTGTTTGAGGATCTTGTTCTTGTATATATTTTCTTGGAGGAAACTTCAGAAAGTTGCTTCCAATTTTGGAGCCAACTTGTGCTAGTTGTTTCCACTTTTGGAGCCAACTTGTGCTAGTTGCTTCCACTTTATGGAGCCAACTTGTGCTAGTTGTTTCCACTTTTGGAGCCAACTTTTGCTAGTTTCTTACGGTTTTAGTGGTTTTACTTTTGAAAGATAGTGAACTTTCTTTCTTCTATATATGCAGTTCAATTTCTTTCTTTTATATATGCAGTTGAACTTTTAACTTGCAGCATTGATTACTTTTTACAAGGTGGCAACATACTCTTATCAATTGCATTAGTTCCTTACTGAAATTGCGTTAATTTGTTATTTGATTTTGTTTATGCACGCAATGGAATGAATTTTATAAAATTAGATGGACTTCAAAGTTTTAATGTTATTGAAATTGAAATCTAGATATTACAAAGAGCTTGCTTTTGGCTCCAGATTTTTGAGACAACTGGAACTAGTTATCTCCATTTTTGGAGCCAACTTGTGCTAGTTCCCACCAGTTTTACTAAACAAATTGTTTGAGTTTTGTTTTTTTGCGAGTATTCTTTGATTATTTTTTTTTTGATGTGGTGATTTGTTTTTTTGTGTTTGCGGGCAAACATGGTTGTTTGTAGAATTTTTTTTTTGCAACCTAAGCATCTCACATCCCGTGTCATCATCAACTAGCGAGATGAAAAGAATTGTCAAAGTTTCTTGGATTTCTTGAAGACCTTATTCAGTTTTCTTACAGTGTTCATGAAGCGTTGTATATGATTTATTTTTATTGACTTAAAATGTTTAGTTCACTGTTATATCTTCATCTAGTGCTTGTTCAAGTACTTCATCTGGTGCTTCTTCTTCGTCATCTAGTTGTGTTTCAAATGGCAAAGTATCTGTGTTGTAGAAGACTGGATTGATGATATATTTGTTGTAGAAGACTTGAATTATTTTAATAGATGATCTTAGAGTTTCTAAACACTTTATTTTCTTAGTTTGTTATGAACGTTTAATATTTTGTTTTTTTATGTAAGGATGTCTACGTTAGGCTCTGTTTTTATTTTGTAGGAAAATTATGTTGGTCTTGGCTCTAGATATGGAGACAACTTATGCTAGTTTTGAAGGCAACTTGTGCTAGTTGCCTCAGGATTTCAAGACGCCAAGAGCTAGCTAATTTGCTCCATACTTTTCGAACAACTTGTTCTTGTACATTCTTTTTCCGAAAACTAATGTTAGTTCCAGAAAAATAAGAATTGTGAGGGTTGGTTGGCATTTTTATCTATCACCTTTTAGTTTTTTTATACCTGCAACAATCCTTTATCTACATCAAATCTATCCATTATGTCATTCAAAACATTAAACTAAGACAAACATATATATTGTATCTAATAAAGAGTGTGTTTTAAGAGCATTTTCTGCAGATTTACATCAGTTCACGAGTATCAGTTAGTAGTTTTTTTTCTTTTCAAATCTAGCTTTCACCCAAACTCACATCTGTCTTTTTGTATCTTCAATTTACTATTTTCTTGCAGCAACTTCAAGATGCAGAACGCCATATTGATTCTTTTCTTCTTTATTTTGGCAGGAATTACTTCCATTAGAAAGTTATAACTCTTATGTTTCACCAATGTTTCATAAAACAGACACATATGCACATGTATAATGCACAGTCAACAGAAATATGCATGGGGTTTGTGCTTGAGTTGTACACGTTTTGCCCATTTCTTCATATTTTTTCGGAATCTGTTTCAAAGCAAGAGAAATAGTTAGTTATAATCACTTTGAAGGTTATGAAAACTAGCTCAAGTTGTCTCCAAAAGTGACGACAATTTCTCAAGTTGGCTCCAAATCTGAGAGCAATAAACTACGATTGAACAATAAACTTCAAACTATATTACTAATTCAACACGCAAAATGAAACAATAAATTGAACCTTGAACTTCAAATACTACTAATTCAATGTTATGGCATTACTCTCAAAAAAGGGACCAATCTGGTGTTTCTACTACAAGAACTTACATACTAAAAGGCAACACTAATAAAAATGGGTGTGAAAAGAAGTACATGGTTCATCTAAAGTAACTCGAAACTATGTGAAGAATTTCGGACCTCCTTAATATCAATACCACTGTATTCTGATGTAATGCACCCTTTCAAGTCATTTTTATTTGTGTCTGATACCTGTATAAAATTTACAATAGTTACAACTTAGAGCTCGATTTGTCTCTAAATTTGGGAGAAACTAGCACGAGTTGTTTCCGAATTTGAAGCTAACTTAAGGAAAGTTGTCTCCATATTTGTGATCAACTAGCACAAGTTGTTTCCAAATATGTGAAACGCGAAATAGTTCAATATTAACACAGATGATATGCATGATTCTAATTTTGAAACCTCAGGGCATATCAATCAATTTTCAGATACATAGAAGCTCATTACATCCTAAAACTTGTAGCTAACTGAATATCTCTAATTAAAACTAATGGACAACGACTCACAAATATAAAAAGTTCTTGTAGCAATTTCAAGCAAAAAATATCTTCAAAGCTAACAAAAACCGTTCGAAATCCTTAAATATAGTTATTACCCAGGCTATCAACACAATAATTCCAGAACCTAAATAAAATAATGTATAAAATAATTTGACAGTTGAATCATTCAACATTTTCATATAACTACCATCAGCACCGTCACTACTACCGTATACAACCACCACCTTTCCAATTAGATGCTTCTAAATTTTATAGTGTTCATAAAACTACCAGGTTTTATACGAATCAATCAAAATATCAATAACAACACATCATATTAGAAACACCTTCAACTTTTTTTAGAACTAAAATACGAAACAGTGTGTACAAGAAGTAAGAGTGGGTGAGATTTTTTTTTTATTAACAGCAACTCCATCAGTTTTCATCCACCAAATCATTGAATCATTCACATGCAACATAATCAGTTAAATGAAATCATTAATTATAAAATAAAATTGACGAAACAATCGGTAGCAGTTAAGTTTTCGAAAGAAAAACAAAATCAAACAAATATTTAAAACAAATGATATATTAGACCCTAACAAAATCAAATTCAAACCAAACTATTACAAACCCTAGTTTATTTGTTCTTCTCATTCTCTGTTGAAATTGATATCCTAAATTTCTGTAATACTATCTACAAATTAATGATCTATTTGAAATCTACGAATTTTATGATTTTTCTAGACCATTTTGTTTTTCTTTTTCTAGATCTGATTTTGGTCGCTTTAGGTGAGAGAGAAAACTGAGAATGAAAAATGACGCCAGGATTGTTGTAACGGTTATGTATATAAGGAGGGAAATTTTCATAATCTACCAGTCTCAGAGTTGGGTTTCTAGAAGCTTGGGGATATATTTTAAGTTTAAAAGAGTATTATTCAATGGGCCTGATACAAGGGTATATAGATAATTTTTCCTATGAATTATTGGTTAATCCATTCTAGGAGACCGGTATAGTGTGTAGTCCACCCGTAGAATTGGTTTAACCAAAGCACGTGCGAGCCTTGTGATGTAATTCCAGAATTTCCCTGTATCTATCTATTTCATTCTCCCCTGCGTATTACTATGAAAATTTTTCTTTTAGCTCTAAAATTTCTTTCTCGTCTTCGAAGGAACAATGAAGATTTTATTTCAGCTCAAACGAATTGCGAATTCATGTTTGATTGGATAGGTAAGTTGATTTAATTTGTGTTTTTTTCTTTATTATCTTAATCTGATGCTTTTTTTAGGTTTGTTCGGTTGTCATTTAAATCTGAGATCCAAATCTCTTGATTTCATAGACATAACAATCATTGTTTCCTGAAATTCAACATCCAATTTTTAGGTTAGGCTTCATTTTGGTATTTTTTGGTTACTTTGTTTCCTAATTTACTATGTTAGAATTGATGTTTTGTTATTGAATTTGAGTAATTCAATCGAAAATGAGAATTATGTAATAGTTTATACAGTTTTGGATTGGGGAATGTGTTGTTGGTATGGTGTTGTGATAGATCTTATTGTTTTAGTGGTAGAATTCAATGGTCGAAACATTAAGTGTTTACAAGATCTAGGTTTTGAGGTTGAAATTTGTTGCTAGATGGATTATATGAGGTGTGAAAACATGGTATTAAACTCTTCGAGGTATCAAACATGGTTTATCCATTGTTTACTGGGATCGAGGGGGCGCTGCCCCCTCGTTATCAATTCATTTTTGATGAATATCTTTTTGATGGTAAATGTAATGAATGATTTGAGTACATCTTCGATGAATATATTTTTGATGGTAAATGTACGATCCCTGACACACTCAAACATATACTATCTCCTCCCCTGGCCCTTGGTCATGCGAAGAGATAAGAATTGGTTTCGTTTGTATTTTTAAGATGGGCGTAGATTCTAGCACAACAAAGAAGATTAAATCAGCTTATGTAGAAAAAAAAATAATCAGAAACACTAGAAGCCAGAGTTAGATGACTAATTATGTGGTATATAGTCACGTAAATAGTTACTTTTTGGATTTTCTTGCTAATTGATAACTATCTGTTCATTGTGTTTTCATTAGGAGGAATCAAAGGAGCGAGATAAAATGTCTATTAATGCTCGGAGACGCTAAAGTTGATGAAAAGGGAAATGTTCTCGATGTGAAAGATTTTAATGTCATGTACATGGATAAGGAAGGTGGAGATCGTAAATAAATGTAAGTTTTTTATAATGCTTGTGATTTGTTTTTGTTTTTTTCTTCTTTTAAAGTATATATTTCTTCCTGTTATAAAGTGTATATCAACATTATTTATTGATGTTTAGACTATACACTAAGTTGAGGACCAATCTCTGGTGATCGGGATTGCAGAAGTCTATGCAATAATCCCCACTTTCTTTTAAAGTGTATACCAGTAGAATTAATTGATATATAACGATGGATATGTACATCTTGATATGTAGGCGATGTTCTAATTCTTAAATATTTTTCAGCTGTGTAATTTTTTTTCGTTTTTGGTTTCAGTTTTGTAGCTGTTTCGGCTAGTACTACAACGTTGTGCTGTCTTTTGAAAAAGGTCGATTTTAGTAAGCCTCAAAATGGCAGGTAATGTATTCATGTTTGTTGTTGAGTCCAACGTACTCGTATGTTCACTTGTTTCCTATGTGTTGAGAGGTATTCATAGATTTAGAGGATCATTCATCCTTTTTGTCATTTTAATGGGTGTCCTAATGTGGTGGACGTATAAATGTTGTTATCTAGAAAATTGGTAGTACAGAGAGGCCAGGGAATATATAGAGGAAGTAAGTGGGTACAGAAATTTGTTATGTTTTCACTCATTACATATCAATATCTATTCTTTTTGTGTGCGCACAATGATTATGTTATTACAATGGGATTGTAAATTTCCAATTCTTGTTTTTTTTTTTCCAGTACATATATTGTGATATCAACTAGGTTTTCACTCAGTGCATATCAATCAATATCTACTAGGTTTTCACTCAGTACATATCAATATCTACTAGGTTTTCACTTAGTGAATATTGATATGCACTAGGATTTCACTCTGTACATATCAATATTACTAGCTAGAAACTAAAGGGTGAAACTAGTGTAGCAGACCCTAAAAAATACATATCGATATGTACTAGGATTTCAATCAGTAAATTGTTTCATGTAAATTGTGTTGTAGCTGTTATATGTATCCATTTCGCTAACATTTTATCAATATTAAAAAACTTATGATTTGTATATTTTTTCTAAACGTGCAGTTGCTAGGATGTCATAGACGTTTGGGTACACGTCAGCCCGGTCAAGCTTTCGTGGACGTTGTTGAGACACAAATGTTCTTTGACTACTAGCCAGAAATTTGTTTTACTTGGTAAAAGATATAGTACTTCTGAAAGTAAAGACCATCTGTTTGGAAGTAGTAATTTGTGAAACTTTTGGGTCTATCCATTTTGATTTATGTATGGATAATACTTTTTGTATGGCGGGCATTGAAAGAATTGGTAATTATTCGTATGCCCTTTTGTTTTGGTGTGATACTTGGTATGTTTGTGTTATTTCATTTACCTAAATACTAATATGGTTCTTTTATTAGCATAAAAGCTCAGTTCGTTTGTATTTATAGATACAGGAAAAGAAACTACAATTTGTAATCATTCTCCGGGTCCTTTATCCAAATTTTGTAGGTTGACTGTTGGTTGAATTAGTTCTTACTTCGGCACTACTTTCACAAACAATACCATTTTCTTTCCTTTGAAGTGTCAACTGACAGTTCATAGTATTTTCTCCTAGGGTAAACTTGCTTAAGGGAATGATCTTGCTTTGATCGGTTGACCATGCACGTATTCGAATTGCTAGAACAATTGTGCAAAAACTTCAAAAGTTGATACTCAATACACATCGATATGTATTAACGGTTTCATTCAGTACATATCGACATGTACTATAGGATTATACTAATTATACAGTTGAGTACATATTGATATGTACTAGACGATCCTTATATTGGATGTTGGTTGAATTAGTTCTTACTTCGGCACTGCTTTCACAAACAATATCATTTTCTTTCCTTTGAAATGTCAACTGACAGTTCCTAGTATCTTTTTCCCAGGTAAACTTGCTTAAAGGGAATTATCTTGCTCTGATCGGTTCACCATGCATGTAGTCTAATTGCTAAAACAATTGTGAAAAAACATGAAAAGTATGATACTCGGTACATATCAGTACGTACTACAGTTTCATTCAGTATATATCGTCATGTACTATAAGATTATACTAACTATACATTTGAATACATATCGATATGTACTAGACGATCATTATATTAACAATTACGTATTGAAAGAAAATAAACACACCTAGTTTCTCACAGTACATACAAATATGTACCGGAAGGTGATACTATCAAAAATCACCAAGTTTCTGCCAGTACAGCCAAATATGTAATGCAGTTTTTACCAGTATAGATAAATATGTATTGGCAGTTGATACAGTCGAAACAAGCTAGTTTATGCCAGTACAGACAAATATGTACTACAGTTTCTGTCAATACATACATCCAAATATGTACCGCAGTCAATACATCCAAATATATACTGCAATATAGTTACATATGTACAACCAATCGACACCGTCAAATCCCACTTAGTTTCTGTCAGTACAGCCAAATATGTATTTCAATTTTTATGCAGTGTTGAATCGTACACATCAATAAGGAACAAAAGTGAAGTAAACATTTTTGTTGGGTATTCAAGCATAAAATAGGGTATTACCCAATACATATTGAAAATGTATCCTCTTTTTTAAGAACATATTGCATGCTAATTTGCAAAAATGAAAGAGGTTTATTCAAGAAATCAAAGAATCAATTTTTCTTTCGGTACATACTAATACGTACCGTGTAGGATACAAAACAAAAAGGAAAAGAAGTGAAAATCTATTTTTTTAGGACTATTTTTGAGTACTACTTGTTTTTGGCGAATAACGTAGATAACATATTTTAGAAAGAAACTAGTACTTATACTATGGTTACAGAGATACATAGCCATAGTTTCTCCAACGCAACCACGCCAATATCTACTCCTTGTTTCATATGCCGCCTTTGTCATTGATAATTTCATTCAGACACCAGTGAATAATTTCACCTCTTCTCTTTCTCCATAATTTTTTTCACCAGATCTGTTTCGGTTTTTCCCTCTAGTTTCTCCTTCTCACGCGCCACCACTATCAATTACTTCCTATAACGCTGCCGCCATCACCACCTCGAATTTTACTTCAAATTAATTGATCTCTCTGACGCCATTAACACGACCTCTCTTCTCCTCATTCATTTTTTAGTTGTTTCTTTATAATCTGATAATCACACTATAACGGGAAGGGTTCAATCATCTTTTTTGGACCTCTCATTAAATGGTTTTTCCCAATGGACTACGGGATAACTACTACACGGACGGATTTGTGGACCAACTAGAAAATACCTTTACTATAAACACCCTTACTATTCATGGATCCTACACAGATACCCTTATCCATCATGTATATACCCTTCCCCTTTTAGAAGGAAACAAATTTTCTTGATAATCCCGTAAATACCCGTTAAGCTTTTAGGGAAAAAATGATTCGTATCATTTCATTTTTCATTTGAGATATGAAATTTCTCTCTATTTTTCTCTCCTCCTGTCCTCCACTTTCATCAATCCCCACCACCACCATCAGCACCGTTTTCCGCCGCCGCAACCACTACCAACATCACAACATCTCCATTGCCACCGTTGATAAAATTTCAGATCTTTAGGAATGAAAGAGATAAAACGATCTTCATCGGAAATCATTTTCAGATTCAAAAAGCATCAACAGTTTAGCATCATAATCATCTTCTTCTTCTTGGCTTGTCGCTGATTTTAGATATCAAATTCAGTTTTAGTAGATCGACAGATCTGATTTTAAGTTTCATTTTATGGTAATTTCGAACTCAAGATTTGAATTTTAATTCATTGAAGTTTTATAACTATTCGATTTGAAATGTTTCTGCTTGTTATCTTTTGATGATTCTTATCAATCCGGTTAGTGATTACTTTCGAAAAATTTCATCAATAGATTTAGGATGCATTAGGATGTTTCAGTTGACCCTAAAATATATCAATCTGATGTTTCAATTCATGGTTCTTAAGCATGCTAGATCCACAGAGGCCTTTTGTTTGAAAAAATTGCAGTGGATGACTATACATCCTCAATTCCTGATGAAATTACTTGTGTTCTGTATTTGGTCATATGGCTTTGGTTGATCTGTAACTTAATTTTAGCCATTAAGAAATTGATTGTTGATTAAAAGTTGATCTTATTAAATTAAGATGGATTTTGTTGTATGCTTAACAGAAGAATTGGAAGGATTCGAAAGCAAAGCCCGGTGATAACGTTCTAAAGTCACTACTGGTGTTGTTGTAGAAGGAGAAAGGTGTCGCGGTAACTAGACCTGATGTCTAAACAGGTGACAGTGACGTGGAAAAGAAACTAGTATATTTTGTAGAGATGATGGGTATCAAAATGTTGTTATGGGACTGTTTATATATCATTTCAGATGGGGTGGAGGAGCAAACAGAACAGGTATATATATCCACCAACTCAACCCTGATAGATTTATAATATGTTTCAGTAGATAATTAACTAGTTGAACTTGTAAAATAAAGAAGTGTACATGATGCTAATCAACAATTCACTTAGTTGCATGCATAGTCAAAATAGGATGAGTCGTTAGTGGAGGTTTTGATTTAATCATTGATTTCTTAAACGTTGTTAACTAGTAGTTGAATTGCACTATTATTTACTTTTCGTCAAGTACTATGTAGGTTTATTAGAACACACTTGTTGTTTCCACAAGATATTTTTTTTTAATTTACTTGCCATCATCAAATTATCATTGATTTTGATTTGTTGTATACTGTTGATTCATATAGCTCTAAATTGTTATTTTGGAAACTGGTACTTGACTTACCTTAAAATTCTTGTATGTTGGCCTTACTTAAACTAATCAGAATGTGAGCAAGCGACAATGAGGAGTTAAATTTGCTGAATATTAGTTCTGGGTTTGTTCTTTTGTTTAGTTCATCAGCTACAAGGAAAGATAATTTCAGTAGTTAAGTAACAACATTTTATGAATATGTATCTTCTTTGTTTAAAATTTGTTGGTTCATAGGTTTCGAAGTTGTTCTCGTTCCTTTTCACTATCTAGAAGCTGAAACTAAAATGCCATTCAGTTAGTGTTTCTTGATGGATTTTTAGTTGTTCTCGTTCCTTTTCCTTTTCCGTACTTTCACTATCTAAGAGTCAGATTTTCGGAAATAACTTGGTCGAGTTATTTCCACTGTTGGGGACAACTTGTTCTAGTTGCTTCCTTTTTATGGAAAAAACTTGTATATGTTGGTTTCGTATTGAATTCCGGTTTTGGATTCTCTTCCATATGCTTGTAGGTAGTTAATGTGTATGCAACTGTTATTATCTTGGATAAGGATTGTGTTGGTTTTTACTAGTATTGTACTGGCAATTGCAGATCATGAAAGCTCCAAGTTACCCCATTGTAAAAATGATCTTTTGCATCTAAAGTGCAAGTAAGTTGAACAAATTTTGTTTTACCTTTCAGGCTGTACAGTTTGATCATTATATTAGATGATCTGATTGCGATATGCAAGGTAATCAATCTTACACTGGAATTTGGATATTACATTAGTTTCAGACTATCCTGTCTTGGTATGAAAGAATCTCAATGCATTGGTAGTTTAGTTTGTAATTCTTGAACTTCATATGTAGCGAGTTTAGTTTGTAATTCTTGAACATATGTACATGGTTCCAGTATGGTTTGGGATCAGTAACATTTTAAATTTATCTAGTTTTCTCCGTTTTATTCTTGGACTCTAGATTTTGGAAGCAACTTGAGAAATTTGCATTCACTTTGGAGGCAACTTGAGCCAGTTGATTCCAGTTTTGGAAGCAACTTGAGAAAGTTACTTTCACTTTTGGAAGCAACTTGAGCCAGTTGATTCCATATGTGGAGGCAACTTGAGCTAGTTGATTATAGAATGCCTACAGTGGCGTGGTAGTTGTGGCGGTTGATGGTTGCAATGGTGTGTGATATTCTGGTAGTTGGCTGTTGTGTTAGAAAATGGTGGTTATGGGCGTTTGTGGTGTACAGTGGTTTTGGTTGCTTTATATGGTGGTTTATGGTTTCAACGGTATGTGTGATCATTTTAAAACAACGTTCTGTATTAAATTACTAGATAATAATTGATTATTTGTTTATATGAAACATGTTCTTTGTGAAATTATATATCCGTCTCTTGTAGATTGTACCAAATACTTTAGAAGCTTTTTTTAGGTGGCTTCTGCGTTGACACTATTGTGCTTTGCTTTTTGCAGAGGGACTTCAAGTATAAAGGAGGTGGAAGACGATCTTATTAAGGTAAGAAACCAATGGATAAGTTTCCATCAGACTTTCAATAAACTATCTAATGATTGTTCTTACTGTATACTGACTAAGATAGAAAGAAACCAAATTGTCTCTTCCTGAAATGAAAGAATGTAGTCGCGCTTGGGTTCTTTACTCTTGCTCTAAGTCGTTATAACTGTCTTTCGTGTTGTGTCCATGGAATCAACCATCGCTTCAATGTTGTACATCGCTTAGGATTAGGTGAAACATGCACTACCTTTAGCGAGATGTGAAAGTTATATGTACATTGATAATTCTGAGTGAAACATGCACTTTTGGCTTCTGATTGGATGTGATTTCGATATGTTTCTTTGCATTGATGAATCTGTGGTGCAATGGTAGCACAACTGACTATATGTCAGAAGATGTGTGTTCGAATCACGCTAGATTCACTCATTTCTGTATAATTTTTCTTTTTGGAGACAACTTGGGCTAGTTGCCTTCACTTTTGAAGACAACTTAAGCTAGTTGGCTCCATTTGTATCAGCAACTTTTTCATGTATCTTATTTTACTGGAGACAACTTGTGCTAGTTGCCTCCACTTCCGAAAAAACTTGAGCTAGTTGCCTCAAATTTGGAGACAACTTCAGCAAGTTGACTCCACATGGTAGTGGAGGTGGTGGTGGTACATATGAGGAAGTGGTGGTGGTTGGCGGCGGCGGCTAGTGGTCGGCAATGGTGGTGGTTGGCGGCGGCGGCGGTTGTCAGTGGTGGTTGGCGACGACGTCGGTGGTTGTCGGAAGCCGTGGTGCACGACGGTGGTGGTGGACAGTGGTGGCGGTTGTTGGCGGTGGTGCTCAGTGGTGGTGTATGGCGGCGGTGGCGCTCAGTGGTGGTGGACGGCGGCGGTGGTGGACAATGGTGGTCGTTGACAGTAGTGATGGTGGTCCGTGGTGGTGAGTAGTATAGGTAGTGTTTGTTGTTTTTTTTTTTTTTTTGAATTGTAGTTAGTGTATTGGTTTGTATATACACTATATAAAAGAGGGTATTTTAGTAATGTATTAAGCTTCGGGGTATACTTTAAGTTGGTAAGGGTATATTTCAATGGGCCTTATAATAGGGGTATATAGATAGTGAAAACTACTACCATACCCATTCTTCAGATTTTGAACACTGTCAATCCCATGTCCAAAAAACTTCAGGCGCGCACCCATTTTTGGAGAATAAATTTCTCACAGGCCCATATTTCTTAAAATTATAATTTTCCTTTTATTTCTTTTCCATTCATAGTTTTTGGTTTCTGGTTATTTCTTCAAAACCTTTGAGCAGAGGAATTGAGAGCAGCTGATGTTTACCGATTCGATGGAAGAACTTTGATTTCATGAACTTATTATCTCAAGGTTTTTATATTTCATAGTTTTCTTGTGATTTAACGAGTTTTTTTTTCGTTTTTAGCTTTCTAGATCTGGAACTTCGGTTCCAAATATCACACAAAATTCAACGGAAACAACAAAAGTGGATTTGGAAAAGAGAATTGGTATTGGGTGATTTAAGGTTCGAGAAGATATTTTGATGGAAAAGAGATGAATTTGTGATGGCTAGCAGTTGGATTTCGAAGTTCAGAGATAGAATGGGTTTTGGTTGCTCCTGTTAAATCAAGATACGATAAATCGTTGCCGGATAATATAATTGAGATGGGGTTTGTGCTGAAGAAAGAAGATCACGGGTTATGTGATTTATGGGTTTGTGAAGGATTGGAAGACGACAACAGATGTGGTTAAGAATGGGTTGATTTGGATTCAGTTGATAGAGAAGATGATGATGTTCTGCAGCCGAAGGAAAGAATGAAGGTTCAAATCGAGAATGTATGAAGAAGTTGGAGGTGTTTTTGAGCTGCAGAGATTGAGATAAACAAGGGGAGTTGTTTACTGCTGTTGGTGATCAAATGGGTTGTGTGGAGCAGCATTGAGAATTCAAATGAAACAATGGCGGTTATAAATGGAATTGGTGATGCAGATTAGGGATAGAACTGAAGTGATGCAAATAAATACTTGTCAGGTGGAGGTTTGCATCTCTTGTCAGGTGGAGGTTTGCATCTTTGTGTGTTGTTGTTTATGGATGGATTTAAAACCAACATTGTGTTGTGCAACACAAGAATCAGTTTGTATCCAAGTCCCATCCCACTTCCTCCTTTCACAAGCCTTTCATTATTAAAGATCACTTCTATATAAAAGAAAATTCAAACAAGCTTTGTCTCATGCAGCAGTAGTCTAGTCTGTTTCAAGGAAATGTGTTTTTAGTTTTATCCAAGGATGGTGGTGGGTCTCAAGGTAAAGAATCCACTCATATGTTGTCTTTTTTCAAATCAAACTCAACAGAAGTGTATATAAGTTTGTTTATTGTTTACAATAACCCAAAATGGAAAGGTCTAAATTCTGTTTCTCCAAAATGGAAAGGTCGTCAGTAGGATAGTTATTATATGTATTAGTGTTGTATTGGTCATAATGGTTGAATAATCTACATATGTATTAGTGTTGGTGTTGTTGTTTGGGAAGCTACATATATATTAGTGTTGTATTGGTTATAATGGTTGAATAATCTTTTATGCAGTTATGAAAATGGTTGCATAACCTGATATGCATCTATAAAATTTGTTGCATAACTTGTTATACAGTCCAGAAAACGGTTGCATAACACGTTATGCAGCTACTTTTTTCTTAGTATTGAAACCAACAAAAAATAAGGCTGCATAACTTGTCATGTACCTACAATAATATCTACATAACATGTTATGCAGTCGTGAAAATGGATGCATAACCTGTTATGCATCCGAAAATATGACTGCATAATGCATCGAGAAAATTGTTGCACAATCTTTTATGCATCGATAAAATAGATGCATAACCTGATATGAATCCGTAAATATGGATGCATACTGCATTATGCATCAATTTTTTTATGTACGCACTAAAATCAACCAAAACAATGGTTACATAACTTGTTATAGATGCATAACTTTGTTATCCAAATGCATAATTTGTTATGAAGTGGAGAAAATGGTTGCATAATTCGTTATGCGTCTGCAGAATGTGTTATGCATCTTTTTTGGTGGCTGCATAATAGTTATGTATCAAGTTTTCGAAAATTTTGCCTAAAATGATGATCACCTCCGATTTTTTCGTGAAAAACAAAAATTTGATATTCTTGTTTGTACTCGTTGCGTAGCTCTCTTAAAAAGATTTTCAACGATATAAAATTTGTAAATTCCAAGGCGCGGATTTTTAGATATGTTATATCCAAGTTGCGTTGCCAATTATACCCCTGATGCATAACCCGTCATGCGGATGCATAATCCGTCATGCAAACATTTTTAATAATTTCATATAATTATGGGTTTCACGGAAATAATTATGGGTGTCACGGTACCTAAAATTAATTGTGGGTCTGAAATTGAGAATATTATTTTTTCTGGGCCTGCGCCTAAGTTTCCCGTATAGATAATGTTCCCATCTCCCTAATGTTTTCCACATAAAAAGAACGATTTTTTGGGGACCATGGTTTTTTTGGGGGGACCATGGTTCTATTTTTAGTAAGACATTTAGAAGTAAATATAGGTCACCCCTTATCTAGATATTTATATTAATACCTAAACTACCCTCCTGATTAATTTTGGGTAATGATTAGTGAAATGATTAAGCTAAAGAAGTAGAATTATTGAGAGAGTAAAGTTAGAGAAGATGAAGAAGAAAAACATGGAAAATAAAAAAATAATTGAGTTCACTAATCTTGAGTATTCAAGTGATGATTCAATTGATGATAGCGTATCTGAATCTTCATCTCCTTCCTCTCATAGAGTATTTGTTAATCTTCACAATGATCCGGATATGAGTTATTTCTTAGATGGTGATTGTATTCTTCTCCAAACTCAATCTCAAGATACAAATGATGGATTTTACCAACCACAAACGGAGGAAGAGCATTTGGGTTATCAGGTATGCTTTAAACTTAGATAATGTTGGTTTAATTGCTCCAAACTTTCAAGAAAATGAATTTTTTATGTAGATTTGGGCCAGTTCTGTTACCATATGTCAGGAACATGTAACCGAACACACCTGAAAGTTTAGTTCAGTTACGTTTTCCAAACACGCAGGTTACCGAACTCGCTCGTTAATTGAGGTTTTGGTCGTACAGTGTAATGTTCGGTTTTCCCGCAATGTAACCGAACTTTAGGGTCTAGAAGTTCGGTTGCTTTGCAAACAATAACTGATCGAACTTTACGTGAAAATAAAATTTTACCAACTGTACATAGTTCGGTTTGTACGCAAAGTTCATACCAACCAACTATCCATTCGAACTTTACGTGAAAAAAAATTATTCCAAGTGTAAGAAGTTCGGTTGGTTCGCAAACTTTGATCCAAAAGCGTATCTAACCGAACTCACCGATAAAAAAAACAACCAAAGTTACAGTGCTATATTCGGTTACCTAGTATAAAATGGTAGGTAACCGAACTTTGAACTTAACAATTTATTTGGGTACATCTTGTGTGTTCGGTTAGATATCAAATTGCTTTACCAACCGAACTTAAAGTTCAGTGATATCCTTATTTTGCGAAGAAACCGAACTTATGGACTTGTGTTGTTCTAATACAAGGAGTTCGGTTAAGAAAAAATTAATTCGTGATAAACGAACTTTTTGCGACGAAACCAGTCGTTTTGCGACGTAACCGAACTAAAAGTTCGGCTGAGACTTTTTTTTTGCGACGTAACCGAACTTTTCTCTGAAAAAAAATCCATTAAACCTCTCTGCAACTTCTATTTTCAACTTATTTTGGTGATTACTTCTCATTTATTCAACCAAAAACGAATGAAAAGTAATGGGTTTGTGAGAATATCTTTGTTAATGTTTTAAATTAAGTTATATATATATAGGTGGTGGTGGCTGGTGGTGGTGGTGGTAATCGGTGGTTGGTGGTGGTGATAATCGCAGGTGGTGGTGGTAATCGGCGGTGGTGGGCGGCGGCGGCGGTGGTAATCGGTGGTTGGTGGTGGTGATAATCGGAGGTGGTGGTGGTAATCGGCGGTGGTGGGCGGTGGTGGTGGGAGGAGGTGGTGGTTATCTATATTATAAAAAGAAGTGCCCTTTGTATAGCCTGACAAATTCGACCATTGATTTCGTTATTCGACGACGCAGATATATCGGTTATATGTTGTATATAGACGTTCATCCGATCATTGGGTTTCCTGATTTGACTTTGTCTCCATAAAATACCTATAGTTGAATATTTTCCGTTTACGAAAGTCAGATTGCTATGTTTTCCTAACTTGAATATGCTTGCATCCATAAGGTCCATGTTGTTGGCCTTATTTTTGGTTTTCTGGAATATGCTTCCGTCAGATCCTTAGTTTTCCAAACTTGGCTAGGCTCCCATAACTTAAAAGTATTCCAGTTATAACTTTGTTTCCTAAGCAAAGTACAATCGAACGTCTATATAAGAAAGGTAATTTCGTTAGGTTTACAACATAACAAGGTTTGAAAAACGGGTCAGCCTCAGGTCACGGACACTAGGCGTGACTGTTATAATGCGTTTTGACAGGTGTGAGCACGTTTTGGGTAAAAAACGCGTTATATAGTAAAAAAACGCGTTTTTTGGACGTTTTTTTTTTAAAATAACGGGCGTTGTAACGGTTAAATAGAAAATAAAAAAAATTATGATATGAAATTCCTATGTAATGGTTATAACTTGCGTGAAAACGGTTTAACGAGTCTAAAAAAACGTTGTTACTAGTTTTTTTTTTTATTTACTAATACTCCCTCCGTCCCTAAATAGATGACCTATTAATTTTTAAATTTTGTCCCACTAATAGATGACATATATCATTAAGAAATAGAATATTTCTAATACTACCATTTTAATTGATTATTGTTAGTATAAAAAATATGTATAATTCGATAGTCATGTTTATATTCCTTACATGCGTGTTTTAAAATGTTTTCACTATACAATTTACAAAAGTTTGATAAAATTCATGAAAGTAAATTATAGCCACCAAAATTTTGTCGGCAGCAATTAGCTAGGTATACTTGTCCCTTTATTAGATTGTAGAATTTCCATCAAATGCCAAGAAGTAGGCAGGGATTTAACAAGTCTCTATGGTACTAGTTTCTAAAAGTTAATCATTGAATGCTTAAAAAACTCGGTAAAGTAGGAATTGCATGGGGTAGAGTCAATCAACCCATTATCAAATTCGATTTAAAATTGCACTACTTATAAGATGATATGATTATTACGTCTAAAATCCAAATCATGTACCCAACCATTACTGCATGATGATGTATTTATAGTTTTTTTTATCTCATTTTAAGTTTTAACAAAGAGCTAAAGCAGAGAACTTGGTTCATGAATTGAAGATTCAATTTGGTCCAATTGGGGGAGGCAAGGAATTGAAGATTAATTGCGCTATGGCTTAACAAGGTTTTCAACGAATTTTATTGCAATCAAAAGCATCATTGATCAATGTAACGCTATCGAGAGCCTATTTATGGACAAAGAATTTCTGAAATAGGATGAGGAAAAAAATAAACACACTAGCCAAGTGAAGAATATTATTTCAAATTAGATGTTCTGGATGACGTGTCAAAATGCATGCATAATGGTTGGTCCTTTATTGAAAATGATTCGTTTCTTGGACTCAGACAAACCCTCCATGGGCTATTTGTTCCATGCACTTGCTACATGTGTGGAAACTATATAAATGGGTTTGGGATCAAATCGAAATGCTTTTATCGTGGGTGTAATAGACAAACGATGGAAAAGTCAGTTGAGTTCTCAAAAAACGATAGAAAAGTCAATTGAGTTCTCCTCTTCATGTTGCATCGTATTTTCTCAATCCTTATTACATCTTTAACCCAACAATTAATATCATCAACAATGAAATTTCTGAGCCGCAAATTTGTCTTAATGAAGTTATATCAAAAAGGGTTAGTGGCCCGCAAGAACAAGCAAAATGCATGCTAGAGGTACAAAATTACTAATACTATCTCCAAATATGTATAATTAAGTAATTTGAATTTCTAGTAACAATTGTACTTTTATTTGTAGGCGGGAAGAATGTGAATGATGCAAGGTCAATTTGCATCACCATCAGCATGTATTGCAGCTCAACATGGTGATCTCGTAAGTTGGTGGTTATCTTATGGTGATAAGTATTCATCCCTCCAGAAGATTGCAGTAAAGATATTAAGTCAAACAAATACATCGTCTGGATCAGAGAGGAATTTAAGTGTGTTTGAAAGAATCCATACCAAACTACGCAATCGTTTACTTTCATCGAGAATAAATGATCTGGTGTATGTCCAGTACAATTTGAAGTTGGAGCAACAAAGAATTAAAGGTAAAGCAAGGCGACATAACATTGATGTTCACGACGTTCATAGTCTATTGAAGGATGACAATATGCTTGACTGGATAGCGGGGGAAGACGAAACACCGGTTTTGCCTCAAGAAGAACAATGGTTAAATATGCTGGAAGAGGAAGTCGTTAATAATCCAGAGCATGTCCCTCCACCATACAACTGGCATGATCCTGAAGTTCAAATCCCATACGAAAGGTTACCAGTGAGTGACTTTGGTAATCTTTCATTTGGAGACAACACACAAGGTTATGAGAATGTGAATCCAACATATGATTCTCGTTACACTTCCGATCGCTCTGACCATGGTGTTCAACATATGAACGAAGGATATAATTCTAATATTGATAACAATAATGAAGTAGGTAACAATGATGATGAAAATGAAGGAGGTTATGATGACGATAATGGAGGTTATAATGATGATGATACTTATGCAGATGAATATAGCCAGTACCCCCACGACAACGACTATGATGTGGAAAGGAACCGCCGAGAAAATCAAGAATACATGAATAAATCAAAAAAAGGTGGTGGTCGTAGTTGGTTCACGTAGCTTTTTAAATGATGAACACTAGTTTAACAATCCTATGTTTTTTAAATTTGAAGTTTTTAATCTTGTAGTTACTTTCCTTGTATCATTTAAAAAAAAATTAATTCGAAGTTTTAAGCTTTCAATCTAGAGAAAGAAAAAAACTCAAAAAAAATGGTAAGAAAGTTATTTACACGATTATAACGTGCGTGATAACGGGAAAACAGTTCTAAAAAACGCACGTTAAAATGTTATTTAGAAGAAAAAAAACATTCACACTAATTTTAGAAAAACGGTTATAACGTGTATGAAAACTGAAAAACGGTCCTAAAAAACTGCCATTATTTTCTATTTATCGGCATTATAAAGACACGGGGTTCGGGGACCCTCACGTCCACGGTATATCGGTGTGACCATTTTAGCGCTCGGTTTTCGGTAAAAACGGGTGTTTTTCAAACCTTGCAACAGAAGCAAAGCTTTGCTTTCTAACAGCCCGTTTTCTCCTGGGAAGATCGGAAAATCACAGGTAAAGTAATCGTCTCTCATGTTTTTGTATACAGATTAGGTTTCTTCGAATTAATCGTGGTGAATTTTTATTTTTCGATTTTTTGTTGCAGAAAAAGAGAGTAGGTGAGCGATTCGTTTGTAATAATTTTAGAATTGAGAAACTTCCCTCGGTTTCTGCTCTTGGTTCTCATAGCATTCAAGCCCTAGCAATTTATCTAAATATTACACTAGACTAAAACGATTATGATCGAATAAATTTCGGAATTCTTCTTCGCAAAATATCAAAGATACTTCAACATCAACTATTCCTTCTTCGGATTTCTTTTTAATTGGTACTATTACAAGCTAATCTTTATTACCGTTTGGGTGATATCCTTTTCTACATATCGTTGGAAATTTCTGTTGCTACATTAAACTATTACACTCTTAATCTTTTGTTTATTAGGTGCCAGATGTACCTAAGAGTGGATTTAGGATCAATACATGTTATTGTTTTCCTGCTTGAGGCCTTAACTACATCTTAACATCAATTGGATAAGTTAGTAAGTGGTAAAACAGAGAGCACAAATATGTATGTACACTACCTTGCTTATATGGAAGGGAGAGCTGGTCTTCAGGGACATAGATGTGTAGCAGCAACTACTACAGGTACAGATATTTTTTGGTTCTATTTTAAGAATACGAGAAGAGACCATAGTTCTGTAGAGTACTGTGTGAAATGTTCTTAACACCGGAAGATGTTGATTACATTGGTTTTGGCCATACAGTGAATTTCATTCGCTGACAAGTAGCGACGATGACACTTGAGATTTTGCTGATATGGTATTTGGTTTTGTATTGCCATCAATTCTTAAGGTTTCTTTTACTGACATGAATATTTATTTGATTTGGTGCCTTTCTGTTCACCCTATACTGGAGGGGAAGAGCTTGGTAAGTATAACCATTCCGTTTATATTTTATTAAGGTGGAGAGCTCCAGCGACGAATCTATATACTAATAATTTTGTATCTTTTGCAGATCGTAGTAGCATACTCTTGGCTCGAGTTGCACAGACATCTTAATTTTTTACTTAACATTTGCGTTCCTAGGAAAAAAAGTGCATTTTCTATTAGTATATTCTCTTTTAGTAGTTTACGTTTTCTGTATCCAATCAGGTAAACAATCCTATCCTTTGATGGACAATGCACTAAGAGTTCAAGAAGTTTTTATACAAAGGCTTACTTAAGCGTGTCGGTGAAACAAGCTCCAAAATACCGGCTCTTATTTCGAGTATTTGTGCCACCTCTAGGAATACTTCCTTCGTCGTTAACTTTGGTTATTTGATGGCTGCTAGACAATGGACAAATGCTTAGAAAGGATTCTGTAAGCATTAATTTTTCTTATCGTTAACTTTAGATAATGAACCAGTATCTTCCACTTTCTAGCTAATGAAGTCGCCTTAGGAAGATGAAATTTCTAGCTAGACACATTCATACCCGGTATTTTCTGATTTTGAAGTTATATTCAAAAGGATTATATTGATAAAAGTTTTAAGCATTAAGTTATATGTTCGTTTGTGTTGCATTGGTTCTTTTTTTTTTAGGGGAAAAGGATTATATTCATAAAAGATTATTTTTTAACATCCATCGCATTAGCATAATACCAGGCTATTAACGCGCTCCCAATGAAACAAAATGCTATTCCAAGGAATAAGGCAAAAAGTGTCATCCTTAAGCTAAATCTAACTAAATATGCTATTATGACCTAAGAATCTAAACATTATAGGCGAATTTAACGGCCGACCTTGGCTATTATGACACACTATATTCGCGAGTAATAGCCGACCACGGCTATTATGAGTTCGCCAGATATGCAGTCGTTCGTCCTAGCTATTAATTTCATAACAGTTAACCTTAATATCCTAATAAGTTTCTTATACAAAATTATTTCCTTAAAGAAACATTGTCGTGACTTAGTATCTTAATATGATATTAGGCTGCCTATATATATATACAATAATAAGAACCATCTTATTCGTGAAAAAGAATTTCACAAATAATAAGAAAAAAATTATATATATACAATAATAAGAACCATCTCGTTCGTGAAAAAAAATTTCATGGTAGCAGCAGTTAGTCCAAGCTCAATGTTTCTCGTTAATCCGTGATGTACACACCCATCCGTGCCACACGTGTTATATGATTCAGGAGTTATCTAACACCACAATTACTCATCAAACAAATATATGGTCGCAATTGAACCCAATAATAACATTATCCAAGAATTGTAGGTCCTTCGAGTAAGGATCAACGCAACCATGAGATTGTGGATACTCTTTGAGTTAAGATCAAGGAAAGCCTAATATAATTAGATTTTCTATTATAATTTATCTTAAAAGAAATTACGGAATCATAATCCCGCCTAATTTGACACGACCAACAAAATACTAGGACATGCTTAAGAGGTATAGTCCCGGCTAATTTGACACGAGGATCACAAGCCCAACTAACTTATAGGCTCGATAATTGACAGTTCTAATCTAATCCATTTTATTAATGATCAAAATATTGTGGAAGAATACTGACTAGCTGGCCAACCAACAAAAAAATATCCAAAAAAATTGAGCCCCGGCCGTAGACCGGAATGATACTTAGTATATATATAATATATAGATGGTTATTAGGTTGATTTTAAATTAAATTAGATTAATGATTGGTTAGTCATTTCAACGCTTTATATCACCTCTTATAACTATAGGTTGGCCTAATAAAATCATGTTCCCTCGTAAATACCAGGGTCCCTAGAAAATCATTTTGAACCCCGGGAGCCCACCATCTGGAATTATAAGGGGCCCAGCTATGGTGCCATACTCGCGAGAATTCAGGGTTCAATCTCCCGGTCAATATACCATTTACGCTAAAACAATGAAAGAGTAGAAAGATATGGTATCTACCTAAAGGGTCAGAAGGTTGCCTGGGTGGGAAGCAGCACTAAACATATTGGTCCCACTTCCATCACTATCTCCACCACCACCACCCTCATCATCATCTGATTCATCTCTCTGGTCTCGTCTATGCACACCTACTTCTTCTGATTTACTTCTCTTTCCCTCTTTAATTTCTTTGTTGTATACCATTTACTGCTACAACTCTTTCATCAGTCGTCACAAGTCAAATACATTAAACATCTCTCCCTAACTCAAACTATCGAGTATTGTAATATGGAAGGTGGTTTGGGTCTAATAGGTGGTGGTGGTGGAGGAGGAGGAATTTCATCAGGAGGTTCAACAAATGGGTCGGTGTCAACGGTTACAAAAGCTGTAGAACAAGATTATTCCTTTATGGGTTCATCAACAGAGGTTTGTTCGTCGTATCAATCAAATCCACAAACTGAAGCCGAACTTGAATTAGGTCTTGGGTTAAGTCTTGGTGGTGGTATTGTAAGTAAGTCTATAACTACTTGTTCGAAGAAAGAACATGGAGGAAGGATTTTGAGTGTTGAAGATTTGGGTTCTATTGGTTCTGCAGCTTCTTCTTTCTCCTCTTCTGGTAGAGGTAGTTGTAGTAATAACAATGGTTCTTCTGCTGCTGTTGCTGGTACAAAAAGAACTGCTGACTCTGTTCCAGAACCAGCAACTAATACTGCTGCCAGGTAAACTTTGAACTATTTTTTTTTATTTTATTTACGGGGACTTTTGGCCAGGTTACATTTAGGCGTAGATTCCCACAATAGGTGCCTTAGAATCACAAATTAACTGCCAAGGAACGTGACCACCAACTTCTTTAGTTTTATGTTATTTTGATTGCTTTGGTGATTTTGATCTGATGGCATGGGTTCCTCAATTTGGATTTATATTGTTGTTTTTGATTTATTTTGGTACATCTGTGATGCAGTCAGGTTGTAGGATGGCCACCTATTAGGGCATATAGGATGAACAGTTTAGTAAACCAAGTGAAAGTTTCATCTAAAGGAGATAACAACTTAAAGAAGAAGGTAACTACCATAAACTGCAGCAGCAACGATGACAAAAACAATACTATTGTTAAGGAGAACGGGCGCAATTTGTGGTTTGTCAAGGTTAATATGGACGGAGAACGAATTGGAAGGAAGGTGGATCTGAATGCGCATACCTGCTATGATACACTTGCTCAAGCTTTGGAGGAAATGTTTCACAAACCAACAATTGCTAATTTCATCCGTGAGTGCATTGCTCATCTTGTGTTTTGACCGCCAACTAGTGATACTGTTATCAATTTACCTGCATATTCATTCTCTTGATAATGGTAAATTAGCGTAGCAAGTTCTTTCTCTGTCACGTGAGCTTTAAAATACAAAGTGTGCATTCTGCTCACACGTCAAGTCTTAGATATCATTTTTTGGAGATGTCAAAATGGTTTAGTGGCTATGAGCTGAAACTGGCAAACCTTGGATTTGGTGCACACTCACTGGTTAAAGTTAGGAGGAGATGTAACTTGACCACTTGGTGCTAATCATACTTGGTATATCTTGAGATTCTATCCCGTGTCTTCTGTTTTATTTTTTGATACATGCCGTTTGGGGATCTTTTTTTTTTTAGTATAGCATCCTTCATCTTAGAGAGGAGTGTATCTGTGTATGACATTTGTGTGTGTGCTGTTAGGTTCAAATGGAGAGAAGGAATTTTCCTCCAAACTCTTGGATGGATCGAGTGATTTTGTCCTAACATATGAAGACAGAGAAGGAGACTGGATGCTTGTTGGAGATGTTCCATGGGGGTATGTATTCAATTCCATTTCAATTTATCAACAGCTCTCAAAAGAAAAATGAGTACAAAAATTCTTAACCAGAGATGGTATAGATCTGTACCTTGACTTGGTAAACATCATGTGACATTGCAAATATACCGGTTAACTTGGATCACACATCTAGTTCGATGAAGATATTTTGCATACAGACATGATAAATTTTGATAAAATAAAAACTAATAGAAGACAATTAAATCTATAAATGATCTGGGACTTGGTGCATTGCAGTCACTTCAATTCACCATGATGGAAATCACGAATTGGTGCCTTCAGAGTTTTGTATTAACTTTTGGGGAAATGTCTGTTCCTTAAGTTCAAAGTTATGCCGTGATGGATCAATACTTGAAGAAAAACAATTGTAATGAATCTTGTATCATATTTCCATCCTTTAGTTTACAAGCATGTTCGCTTCAGTATGATGCAAGGGCCCATGTTAACACCTTGGGTTGTTATTGCTTGTGGTGCTAGTGTTATCTGTTGTAAGGGTTCAGTATGTTTGAACCTTTAAATTGCATAACTTTAATCATCAACTCATTATTGTTGCTAAACATATGGTTTTCTCTTTCTTGTTTGTATGTAGGATGTTTCTTAACACCGCAAAGAGGCTCAGAATCATGAGGACATCAGAGATGAATGGACTAGGTACATATACCTTATTGTCTTTTTTGGAGATTTTTCTTTACTTTTTATCAGTTCTGACTATTATACCAAGGTTTAATTGGTGTATACTAATCTCTTTATCTTCATATATTTGTTTACAGAAGCTCCAAGATTTGAATATCCTGAGAAACAAATGAAGAAGCCTATATAGTCTACTTGCACGAGAACTCGGGTAAGATGAATAAAACCTAAACCAAAGAAAGAAAAAGATATATAGAAACTCAAGATGCAGAGCTTTTTGACTAGTAAAGATCAGTCTGTCACTGCCTATATTCTGGCCTTTTTAGCGGATATAACCCATGCTTTGGGAATCCAGTGTTGTTTTTTTTTTGGTTCTGAGTCATACATGTTTTGGTTGTTCTGGTTTTTTGATCATCTAGGGTCATATATACATGCATACTTAAACTGAAAAACTGCTTTGGCATACTGTAAATACGAGTGCTTTATTGCTAGTTAGCTATTTGAGTTTGTTCTTACCTTGCTTTGTTTCCTTGGCCATGTAATGGAATTTTTTGCGTTTGTTTCATTTTTACAATCTATTTGCTGCAGTATTGATAAACTTAAAAACAACTGCTAAATTAGAAAGAAGAAACAATAATTTTAGACTGCCGATGCCCATCATGTGATTTACTCAAATTTTGGATTTTGGATGTATGGTTTCTTCTGTAGAACTTTTCTGAAAGCTCACTCTTCCTTTCTAAGACCTTACTGTGAACACATAAATCACGATGGCAACCACATGTTCACAAACAATGTTCGCATACAATCATTCATTCTAGAACTGAAACTATTATGCGTAAAGTTACAATAGGACGATGACTCAGAGCCATCGGACTCGTCCTTGTCTAGTCATATGGTAATGAAATAGATAATCACATGGTAGAATAAATAATAAGTCGACGTCCTTGTCTAGTCATATGGTAATGAAATAGATAATCACATGGTAGGATAAATAATAAGTCGAAGCATAAACATAAAGACATAATATAAAGTGCTGAATGTAAATGAAACGGTGATTTACGTGGTTCAACACTAAGGCCTACATCCACGGGGGTTGTTGTTTCACTATGTAGTTGGGAGTTAGAAAGATAGTCAAATGACTTTATCTGAAATACGAAGTTAGAAGGGGAAAGGGAATTCATACTTACTCTTCCTATTTCTCTTTCTCCTATGTTTACTAAGAATTGGTCGACCCCTTCTCTCTTGGTGGAGAAGGGTATTTATAGAGTTGATACATGGGGTCCACTGTCAGGGACAATTACAACCTTATCTTCTCGTTCTTTGTTCCGATGCCGCTGGTGTCTTCGTTCCTAACCGATGCCCCCAGCGGTTATGCTTGATGACGATGAACCACCTAGTTCTCTTCCATAGATCGATTGACACGTACCCTATGCCTAAGGTATTTAATGTGGGTGGTTGGGGTGGTCTGCACGCGTCAGACAGATGTTTGATGCCCCTGTCATGTCTTCGTCAGTGGAGCTAATCTTAGCCGTTGGTCTTGGGTCTGCCTTGAGATGAGATAAAGCAGATCTTTGGGTGCTCTTCAGTACTTCGCGGTGGCTCGTTCCTTCAGTGCTCCCTGGTTCTTAGCCATTGGATCAGTTCAAGGATGACCACATACTACTGTTAGACGTTCCTTGGATGTTGGTATGTGGCATCGTATCTTGATGCCCTTAGCCGTGTATCCTCCACGTGTATCTCCTTGGACACATGGCGAGTGATGAATTATGTGTATACAATTTGCCCCCTTTTCTTCTGATTTGGATGTTTAGTCAAAATTTGAAGAAAACCGTCTTCTCCAATTCTTCATCTCTCCTTAAAAACTTTCCTAGAAATAAGGGCACGTCTACCACTATCAGCATTAACTCATTCTTGAGTCATAGGACGGTTTTAACTTTTTGGATGCTATAAGTAGGAGGGAAGGTGTTGGTGAAATAAATTTTATTCCTTCTTCATTCCCTTGTCAGTTCATTTTCTGAACTTTTTTCTCCTTCTTTTTCTCTGTTCTCCAGTCATTAATTCATGCTAGTTTAGTTTACAAACGTCTAGAGTTTTTGGTTGTTATTGTTCGCTTGTTGTTCACGGATCATTTGCGTTTTCATCGAGACGTTCCTGATTGAGGTATGAGATTGTCTTTACTTTGATTTTGATTGACTGTTAATCTTTTGCTGCTGTGTTCTTGGTTTCGTGATGAAGAACAAATATACCAAAGTATATATACTTACCCCTGTTCTTTATCACGAAGCCTAGGGACTCCCTTTTGGTGATTTTACCTCGTTTTCCATGTCCATAAATAATTCAGGGTTTTTTGTTTTGCGGTTTTTAGAATTTCTGAGTGATATTCCTGATGAGCTTGTAAAATTTGCCAAACCCTAATCTTTTGATATATTTCCTTCTTTGTTTTAACCTTTATTTTGTTTCTGTGCCCCTTCGTAGATATGGATGATCGTCATCGGGTTCCCTATCAAACTCCGCCGTCAAGTCCCTACAGATTCCCACATAGAAGTCCTGATATATCTCCGCCAAAGGATGGTCCGCCAAGGTCTTCGCAGCTAGATCCGCGAGCCCGGAAAGTTCCATCATCTTCGGGTCCGAAGGTTTTTACTACGAAGAAAGGAGATCCACCGAAGGGGTCTCGGTATGCGGTTAACCGTCCAGTGGCCAACCCCTCTTCTCTGCGTGCTGATCCAAAGGGTGTGCCGCAATCTTCTTCCCAGCGTGTTGATCCAAAGGGTGTTCAACAACCTTCTCCCCAGCGTGTTGATCCGAAGGGTATGCAACAACCTTCTCCTCAGCGTGCTGAGCCATTAAATGTTCGTCCTCTTCAATCCCTGCCGCCTCAGGCGTCGATGCAGTCGAGACCTAGAGCTTAGCAATCCATTCCTCTAGTGAAGGAGTCTTTTTCAAAATCTGCGATCCCCCAGCAGACCCTCCAAGGAACCCACCGGTCAAAAGAAAAGGCTCTGATCTAAGTCCTCTAAAAGCGAAGAAGCCATTGTTGAACGAGCCCGATGACTCTAACGTTGCTCCAATGATACAAAGTATTTCAGTGGGGAAAAAGAAGGTCACTTTCAAGCATGTAGACCTCGAAGTGTTCAAAAAGAAGCATTGCCTTGAATTTTTTGATGTCAAATTCTTTGCGCCAGATGACGATCTTTCCTATGATATGATTGTGAACTATAAGTACGATGAGTTTCACTTGCTGACTACTATAGGAGCCTTCGAGGCGGGTCTGATGCTGCCCTTGTATAAGTCGGGTGATTCTTTTTACTATGACGTTCTGGCTGATCGCGAAGGTTCCACCGACAATACTCATTGTCGTTCAGTGGTGCAGCTAAGTGGGAACTATCTTCGGACCTTGAGGGAGTGTTATCTTCGTAGTCATGGTGAAACGACGATGACCTGCTATACTCCCGATCTCGCCGAGAGAGACATGTACACTCCTGCAAACTTTAATGCCTCCTTTGGGAATTATGTCAACAGTAGGAACCGCAATCCTTGGAGTGCAGGTCTTCGTTCAATTCATGCTTCTCGTGGTGAAGTTCATCTCTTAAGTGAGGTGAGTGATTCAAAGCTTCGCTACGTTCCTGGTACCGAAGGGACTTCTCAGCAGAAACTCTTTCCTAATTGTGAAAAGCTCAAACGTGATCATGACTATGAGTGGCATGTCACCGTTATTGAAGTTCTCGGTCCTTGGGCTTACGACTGGGTACCTGGTCCGCGGGGCTGGCGTCCTACCGCTGCTAGTCAACCTCGTGATAGCGCTCCCGCTCGCTATGGTGACTTCTGCCCCTGGCGGTTGAACTTCGATGACATGAGTTTCGAATATGCCATTGACGCTGCTGACGAAGATGAAAGCTCCGATGTTGTCCTTCCTCCGAAGGGTTATGCCGCTGCTAAGGTATGGTCCCTTATGTTGCCCCTTTTCTTCTTAGTTTAAGGTAAATGGTCGTCGTTTTGATGTGTTGAGTGTTATATCCTTAGACAAAGAAGAAAAAGAAGATTGGCGCGGTTCAGTCTTCTACTGCCCCTGCGGAGGAGGCAGACTTTCAGGATGAGGTTAACAGCCCCGTGAATGATGAAAATGTTGAGGACGAAGAGGAGGTTACCGATGACGAGGAACGAATAGAGACTTCCCCTCCTAATCATGAGAAGGATGCAAGCAATGACGGTGGTACCCACGAAGAGAGAGTTACGCCTGACATTCCGATAAACGATACCCCTATTGGATCGGTGCAAGACCAGGGGAATGGGGATGCCGAGCCTCAGCCAACAAATCCTGCCCCAGAATTTTCTTTTGGTAAGATTCATTCCGCTGGGGGTCAGATGGATATTAACGCTGCCATGGGACTAGCTGAGGAGTTTTCTTTGCTTTTGACGAATGATGACTGGGATGTTCTTGGGGACGAAGGTGAGAAAACCGTTGGTGGGGTAGGAACCGAGGCTGGTGGAGAAAAGGCAGCTGGAACCGGTGATGAAGAGGCTGCTGGGACCGGTGGCGAAAAAGCAGTTGGTCAAGAGGGAAATTTGGGTGGTGAGGGCGATGAAACTCGTGTTAATGAGGAGGCCAGGTACGAGAAGTGTTCAGCTGGTCTAGGGGACGTGGCTGATATTGGAACTTCCGATGGTCCATCTTCGGAGGGTTTTGATAGATCCCTGATGCAGGATGGTGATGAAGAAAAATCTGATGTTTGTGTCGAACCCTGCCCCAGTGATACCCGGTGAGAAAAACTCTTATGCCTTTACACGCCAAAGGATGCAGTTGTCGTCTCCCGATGACGTTGCTGAAAGTTGGGAGAAGGAATTGGGAGCTACTTCTACCAGCTTACTGGTCGATCCCCCTTTTTCTGTTCCTGAAATGATGGTCATCGCTGATGGGTACCAGTATGGTTATCCCCAACAACGTATTCTTGAAGTAAGTTATCGTAGGTTTCTTCTTTTATCGTTGACATACCTTTGTATTAATAGTTGTAATTTGTTCATGATTATCACAGATAATGAGAAGTGAACATTGCAACAACACTCTGTACCAATTCTTCAAGGCGGAGGCCCTCAAGCTTGAGGCGAAGCTTCGTCATAGGGAAAAAGAGTTGAACGATGCTGAAGTGCTTATTGCTGCTAGGGACAAGGAGATATTGGAGTTGAAGAACCGTATGGAGGGGAAGGAGCAGCTCGGAGCCGAAGAGGAGAAGCTTCGTGTTGAGCTTGCATCGGTTCGTAGTGAGTTGGAGAAGGCCCAAAAAGATGTTTCGTCTTCTAAATGTTTGTTTTCTTTTCCTACTCTCCTCTTCGTCTCTCCCTTCCGTCTTCTTAATGTGTTGTCTGAGTCTCCCCGCCCTATCTTCAGCGGGTGACACCAGAGAATTGATATGGCTTCGGAATGAGAGGACTCGGCAAACTACCCGGATCAGAGAATTAGTTGAGAAAATTAAACGTGAAGCCGATAAATGGAACGCTCGGGCCGATGAGCATAATACCCTAGTAGTTGAGTGGCGAGAAAGGCGGACCCAAATGGTTGATATGGAGAATAGTTACAATATCGATCGTCGTCAGTTTAATGACACTTTGTTGTGGACTCGTGAGAACCTCCGTGTTGCTCGTGAAAATGCTACTAGCTTGGAGGCTAAGGTGACACACTAGGAAGAAAAATTACTTCAAGCTCGTTCGTCCCATGATCCTGGAGTGAAGGAACATATACAATGGCTTGTTCGGGAGAGAGACGACGCCAGAGCTGAGGCTCATGCCCTTAGTAATGCTTTAACCGCTTCTCGGGCTGATGTTGCTCGTTTAGTGGGTTCTGAAAAAGATCTCGAAGTTAACATGTACAGGATTACTAAGGGCATAGAAGAGATGAATAACGAAGTCAACCACCTTCGCCATTTGGACTCCATGAAGCAGGTAGAGTTGGATGAGTGTCAGTTCGCTCTTACGAATCTTCGGTTGGATTATAAGAAAATTTAAGACGAGTACGATTTTCTTGATGATACTCGGGACGCTGTAGTTAATGAATATGAGATAGCTTCGGCTAGAGTCGAAGGTATACATTTATTTGGTCGTGAACAGTTCTGCGGTTCTTGTTTTCTAACCTATTTTTGTCTTCTTTTTCAGAGCTCGAGAGACAGCTTGACCTCACAAATGAAAGGCTTGAAAAGGCTCAATCTGCCCTAGTGCAGCAGCAAGGTCAGACCAACAATTACGAAGGGTTGGCTAAGTCTCGGGATGAAGCGGCGAAGGAGGCGGCTAAGGAGGTGACTCGTCTGACATCTGCGCTATCACAATCTGAGCTGAAGACCAGCGTGATTACTTATAAATCCCACTGCCAGCTTGCCGAGGAGTTTAACAAGACTCTGTCTAAAATTGAGCAAGGTATTAAGAAATATTATGGTATTGTCAAGGAGTATCCTCGTCGCCCAATGCCCGAGCCCTTAGCTTATTTTTCTGGTCCTTCGTCGGGTGGGAGTGTTCCTTCACCTCAGCAGAAAGCCGCTGATAACGCTGGGTCTTCTATAGGGAAGTAGGGTCTCAGTCGCAGGCCGTTGATCTTTGTTGATTACTTGGCTTCGAGCCAATTTTTGTTGTATTTTGTGTTTTTTGCTTGACTTCCCGAACTTGTAATCAACTTTCATTGAATAGATCATCGTTTGTTTGAGTATGTACACTTCTGATTTTTCTGCATGGTTAATTCAATTACTTTTTTAGACAGTACACAAATCTAGTCAATCAGAATGAATGAATTATGTAGTAGAAAGTGTTTGGCTGCAATAACGAGGATGTGCACCTTCGTTACTGACTTTGGACCTGTCACCCCGTTGGCTAATCCTTGGCCAGGGGATTACCAGACGGTGGGGGTTGATGCAGCGTTCCCGGGTATGCAATGTGTTATTAAAATATTTACATGCATTCATTCCGCTGAAATCCTTCCCCATGGTCTTACACTCATAGACACTGATAGGGGAGTCCCGAGAGATTGTAAACAGTTACTTTCCCCAATAGAGACTTTGTAAAAAGCTTGTTGGATTGATGCAGCGTTCCCGGGTATGTAATGCGTTATTAATATATTTACAGGCATTCATTCCGCTGATACGCTGCCTTTATTGATTGTAAATAGTTAATTTCCCCAATGGGAATCTTGCAAAAAGTTTGTTTGATTGATGAGTTGAGGTCTGCTATTCCTCGTCCAGAGATAGAAACATATCAAGAGGGTACGCCGTCTTCTTCTTCTGGTGCTCTTCACGCAGGTGCTAAACTACGTTGCTTTTTATGGATGGTAAGGCTTGAGATACTTCACATTCCACGGGTGTCTGAGGACTTCTTCTTTTAAGTTACGCAGGTAGTAGGATCCATTCCCTGCAATATCATGTATGACAAAAGGTCCCCCCCCCCCATGTTGGTGCCAGTTTACCTCATTTCTTGTCTCGCTGGTATTTGGGTATGGTTCTCAGCACATACTGTCCTTCTATAAAGTTTCTAAGCTTAACCCTTTTATTGTACTCCCTCGCTAGTCTTCGTTGGTAATTCTCCATCTTCTGCAGCGCCGTTTCCCTTCTTTCTTCGAGATCATCGAGCCTTTCCAGCATCATATCCGTTGTGAGGTTCTTCTCCCATGCTTCGGTCTTCGTGGTTGGCATGATGATCTCTGTTGGGATGACTGCTTCGGCTCCGTAGGTGAGGAGGAACGGTGATTCTCTTGTGTCCGACCTTCGGGTTGTTTGGTATGCCCATAACACATTGTGTAATTGCTCACATCATCGTCCCTTGTGTTCGTCCAACTGCCTTTTGAGTATGAGTGCAAGGGTCTTGTTCGTGGATTTGGATTGGTCATTTCTTTGAGGATATATGGGGGTCGATTTGTTCTTTCTGATCTTGAAGGTATCAAAGAGCATGTCGATGTTCTTCCCTTGCAGCTGCTTGCCGTTGTCGGAGACAATCTCCGCTGGGATGCCGAACCTGCAAATAATGTTTTGGAAGATGAACGTGAAAACATCTGAGTCGCGGATTCTTGCTAGGGTCTTGGCTTCTACCCATTTACTAAAATAATCTGTGGCTACTATCAAGAATCGTCTTTTCCCCGATCCTTCGATCAGGGGTCCCATGATATCTATGCCCCACTTTGAGAAAGGCCATGGACTATCCACCGAATTCAGCTTTGTTGCAGGTGCATAGATTCTTTTGGAAAAGCGCTAGCATTCCTCACATCTCCTTGACATTCTCGCAGCATCTCGTATCATTGCTGGCCAGTAATACCCTTGCATTTTTGCCTTATCTTCTAGGGATCTCATTCCGCTATGGTTGCCCGCATCTCCGTAGTGTATGTCTTTCAACACCCGATGTCCTTCTTCTCTTGACAGGCAGCGTAACAATGGTCCAAGGAAAGACTTTTTATATAAGATTCCATCCCGCAGGTCATACCTTCTTTCCTTCGACTGCACCTTACTAACTTGTTTGAAGTCCGCAGACTGCGTCCCTTCTTTGAGGAAAATGTGAACTTCGGTTCTCCGATCTTCTTCGTTCTTGAAATCTTCGTCTTCGTTGGCTCTTGTCATGATATTATCTTCGTGAAAGTTGTCAGCTATGTCTTCTCCTACGTCATCGTCAGCGATATCCTCCCCTACGTCGTCTTTACGAGCGAAGGCTTCCTGAGGGATGACTGAGGGTTCGTATACTCTAGTTATCTTGATTGCCTTGATACCTTCGTCTCTCATCATGGATGATATATAATCTAAGGCGTCAGTGTTCCTGAGTTCCTTTCTGCCTAAGTGTCGGAATTTGATAGTTGGTATTTGGGATGCCAGAGTCTGGACCAAAGCCATGTATGCTGAAAGAGTCTCATCGTAGACATTGTATTCTTACCCTATTTGTCGTATGACCAGTTGCGAATCGCTTGTCAGTCGCACATCGGTTATTCCCATTTCTATTATCAAACGACGAGCGTGTACCACAGCTAAGTATTCGACGATGTTATTGGTACGCCCTTTGAATTCCAACCTCAATGCATGCACGATCCTTTCTCCAGTTGGGGTGGTGATTACAATGCCTATGCCCGCACCTTCCTTATTCTTCGATACGTCAATGAAAACCTCCCATGGTCTTTGATTTGAGGGCTCGAGAATATCGACTGGGTCTTTGCCTTCATCTACTTCTGGTATGCCCCTCACTTCTTCGTCGTTGTCCAGGGGTAGATCTGCTAGGAAGTCCGCCAAGACTTGCGATTTTTGGGAGTGTTGGATTTCATGGATAATAGTGAACTGATCAAGGTGGGTGTTCCACTTTGTTATCCTTCCTACTTTCCCAGTGCTTTTGAGAACTTCCTCCAATGGTGCTTTGCATGGAACACGGATATAGTGAGTCAAAAAGTAAGTCCTTAGCTTTTGGGTAGCCTATACTAGCGCCAAGATGAGTTGCTCAATCTTCGTATAGTTTCTTTCTGCCGCGTTGAGGGTTTTGCTAACATAGTAAATAGGTTGCCCTATCTTTGTATTTGTATTAACCAATACTGCGCTGACTGCATCTTCTGTTGCTGCTATGTATAGGTCCAGTACCTCGTCGAGATCAGGATTTTGTAGGATCGGGATCGTGGCCAGGTATTCCTTGGTCTTTTGAAAAGATTCTTCGCACTCAGCGGTCCATTCAAACTTGCTCCTTTTTTTGAGTATGTTGAAAAAAGGTTTGCATTTATCTGATGACCTGGCGATAAATCTACCTAGAGCTGCTAAGGATACGTTGAGCTTTTGGACTTCTTTTAGGTTCCTCGGGGACGACATTTCTACGATGTCCTGGATCTTCGCGGGATCTACTTTGATTCCCCTCTTCGTTACTAGATACCCAAGAAATTTCCCTGAGGTGACACCGAATGTGCATTTTTCTGGGTTTACTTTCATATGGTATTTCCTCATTGCTTCAAAGATATCCCTTAGATCTTGATGGTGATCCTTGTGCAGCTTGCTTTTGACGAGCATATCATCGACATAGACTTCTAAGGGGTTACCGATCCATGGCTTGAAGATAGGATCAACCATCCTCTAGTATGTTGCCCCTACATTTCAAAGTCCGAAGGGCATCCTCGTGTAGCAATAGAGGCAGTGCGGGGTATATAATGTTGTGTGTTGTTGATCTTCTTCTACCAGCGCCACTTGGTTGTAACCAGAATATCCATCCATGAATGATAATTCTTCGTATCCTTCGACAGCTTCAACCAGTTGACCGATGCTTGGGAGTGGATAACTATCCTTCGGACATGCTTTATTGAGGTTGGTGAAATCGATGCATATCCTTACTCCTCCATTATTTTTTGGCACGATGACCATGTTCGAGATCCATGTCGGATATTTGACTTCCTTGATGAACCCTGCTTCTAACAGCTTGCGGAGTTCCTTCTCTATTTCTTTATGATACTCTGATGCTACTTTACGTACTTTCTGCCTGAAAGGTGGTGTGTCTGGCTTTATACGGAGTTCGTGTTGGATTATATTTGGATCGATCCCCGGCATGTCCCCCAGTTTCCATGCAAAGATATATGCGTACTCCAAGAGTAGCGTGATTAGGGACATCTCTCTTTTCTTGTCCATTACGGTCCCTATCTTGATCATCTTCGGATTCTCTTTGGTCCCTATGTTGATCTCCTTCACAGGTTCTACAAGTGTGAACGTGGGTTTTGGTTTCCCTAGGAGAGGGACATTTTTTAATTTCTATTTGGTTGGTTCTTCAATTTCTTTAGTTGTTGAAGTACTTGCTTCCGTGTTTAGAACGACGCTACCCTTCGTTAGACTTTCTCTGAAAATCTCTTCGAGATAAAGGTCAATTGCTTTTTCTTTAGCAGCTTCTTTGTTTCGGGCCCTTCGGGATTTCCGCTGCTCATCTTGTTCGTTGTTGAGATGATTTTGTAGAGCCTGGCATTCCCGAGCAGTGAATTGATCTCCTTTTATTTCCATTACCCCTTCGGGTGTTGGAAATCTGAGGTATTGGTGATAAGTCGTCGCCGCTCCTTTGAGCTTGTGCACCCATCTTCGTCTAATAATGGCATTATAAGGGGAAGGAGCATCTACCACGCTGAATCGTGTGTTCACTTTCATGGGGCCTGCGTTTACTTGCAAGACGATGTCTCCTAATGGCTTCGTAGGTGCCCCGTTAAACCCGTAGATGGTGTAGTACGAAGACATTAGCTGTTCGTCGTTAAGCTCCATTCGTTTGAATGTGTTATAAAACAGAACATTAACTGAGATCCCTCCGTCGATGAGGATCTTCTTGATATTGCATCCTACAACTGGTAACGTGAGGACCAAAGGATCATTGTGATCTTCCATATCCTCTTCGATGTCTTCAGCGTCGAAAGTCATAGGTGCGTCCATCCAATGTTCGTGTTCGTCTACCTCCACTCCATCGATTTTGTACAGTTCACAGTAGTCTTCAAATTGTTTTCTTAACCTTTTCCCTATTTGCGCTGTTAGCGAAGGCCCTGCGGCTTCGGAGCATGAGATGGGGTTAAGGGTTCAGTTTCCTTCAGGCAATTGAACCTGCTTGCTTCGTTTGGTCCTATCTTCGGTATCCACTTTCTGTATGTAATGCTTGAGATCTCCTGCGTCGATCAACTTTTGGATCATTATCTTGAGGTTTTTGCATTTCTCGGTCTGGTGGCCATTGAAGCAATAGTATTCGCAGTATTCCTTAGATTTCTCGGACCTTGGGGGCTGTTTCCCTTTGGACCATGGCCACTCAAGATTTTCCCGTCCTTTGATTTCCCTTAGGATGCGAGAGTAGCTGGCGTTTAGCTTCGTGTAAACCTGGTATTTGAATTTCCGATCCCCACGTCGACGATTATCTCTTCGTTCTTTCCTATCCTTGCTAGGCCGCTCGCCAGAACCGCCCCTTTTGGATCCGCTGGCTTGCTCCACCGAGTTGGTTCGATGAGGTATTTGAGTCCGGGCTCTGGGATTTTCACGTTGAATCTCCTCCAGCCTGGCATGTTTTTCTATGATTACTCGAAGATCTCCTTCCATAGTGGGGATGGTACCTTGAATCTCGACGAATAGCGGGCTCATCCTGTCTAGCCCCCATTTGTAGCAATTGATACTGACCACTGGATCAACGTTCCCTATGGCCTGACAGATCTTGTGCCATCTATCAGTATATTCCCTGATCGTCTCCTTATATCGTATTGCCAGCGAGAAGAGCTTGTCCATTCCGGTGTTGACGATCTTGTTGTACATGTAGGTCGCAAAGAACTTCTCAGTGAGCTGGTCATAGGAATCAATGGAGTCCGGTGGCAGGTTATCGAACTAGGACAGCGCGGATCCTTTTATACTTGAAGGAAAATATCTGCAAAGTATTGCATCGTCATAAGCCCACTGGGCCAGGATTCGATTGTAATAACGAAGTTGGGCAGCGGGATCACTGGATCCGTCGTAACACTCGAAGGCTGGGACAGAGCATTTCTGGGGGATGAGAGCTTTGGATAAACTCTAGGTTAGCGGGGTAGTGTTGGCTTCCTTCATCACTTGCTCTAGTCTTCCGCCCCCCTGCTTGGCTTTTAACTGCTTGATTTTCGCCATCATTTCCGTACGAAGATTCTCCATTTATTTATGGTGCTCCTGGTGAATGGTGGATCGTCCTGGTCTCGGTATCTCGCTATCGAAGTAGTATGAGTCATCTGGATTGTAATTTGGGTCAGATCTTCGATTTCCTCTGGTATCTCTTTGGTTTAGCGGCTGCGGGTTGTTCATATTGGCCATTACCATCCTTCGGTCCTGATTTAGTAGAGGTTCCATGGAGTTAGCCTCGTCGTGTGAATTTTCCACCTCTGCGCTATGGGAGATCCTATCCTTGAGTTGTTGGTTTTCCTGCGCCAGTAGAGCTACCGCGTCCGCGTATACCCTCTGGTTCTTCTTTAATTTCCAACTCTGCCATCATATGGACAGAGTGATTTCTTCCTTAGTTCGGTGTCTCCCCCTGCATTTGTCCACTACGATGTTATCTTCGCCAATAATTTGTATCAATGGGACCGGAGGGTCAATCTGCGGGGTTTGCTGTGCGGGTTGATTTGCTATCAGAAGAGGTTGATTAAATTGAAGTAGCAGATTATGTTCGTTGGTGAGCGACATCCCTTAGAGTGGTTGTTGTATTACTGACTCTGCCATCCCTTCACGCTGTTCATTTAGCCGGGTGGCTTCTTTCACTTTGGAGGCTCATTCTCTGGATGCTACTGCTTTAGAGGCTCCCCCTTTGGCAGCAGTGGCCTTCAATGCTTCCGTTGATATTGCGCTGGCATCTAAAGGCATCGTGCTCTCAGCTTCATCTCGTCTCTTGTCTGCTACCTTTAGCTTTTCGCCTTTTTGTTTATTGTGCGTCATTACCGGGGTTTTCCTTGGCGCGTCTTTTGATGATGCTTTGGCTTTTCCTACATCCTTTGTTTTTTCCATCTTCGATCCTCTCTCTTTTTCTGCACAAGAAAATTATCATCGAAGAAATGATATCCGCGCGTGTTGGGTTAGATACGTTAGTCTAAACCGAGCCCCCTTGGGAATCCTGTAACGAAGATCCAGAGATCTTAAATTTAATGAAATGTGATCCGCTGTTTTAAAACATATAGGTCTATTGATAGATATGAAAATATAGTTTTAAAGGGTCTTATATTAAACATAGATTTTGGCGAAGTTAGCATTATAATAATAGCGTAAGCCTGCTAACGGGTTCTCGTGTTTTAAAGATGATGGTTGGAAAACACAGATCTCGCTAATGAACTGCCCATAAGTTTGATTTTTAAAGATAAAAACTTGGAGTTATCTTAAAAACGCAGATCCTTTAAAAAGGAAAGTAGATATGCCCATAAATCTGTTTTTCAAAGACAACTTGAAATTATATTAAGAAAAGTGGGTCTTATAAAAATGATATTAGATCCACCTATAGATTTGCTTTTTAAAGTGAAAAAATTGAAATCGTCTTAAAAAATGTAGAGCTTGTAAAGATGAAAACAGATCTACCTATAGATTTGTTTGTTGGAAAGATAATGCTTGCTAAGGCAGCTTCAAGCGCTGTTATTTTCAGAGAACAGTGCTTGGAACAAAAAGAATGTGGAAAGTCACATGATAAGATAAATCTTTTACCGGGACATAGTCCCTATTTCTAGCG
Source organism: Papaver somniferum (assembly GCF_003573695.1). Classification (NCBI taxonomy): domain Eukaryota; kingdom Viridiplantae; phylum Streptophyta; class Magnoliopsida; order Ranunculales; family Papaveraceae; genus Papaver; species Papaver somniferum. Next base: position 8,786,264 of record NW_020622492.1, on the reverse strand, counting down.
CCAAATTGTGAACACATAAATCACGATGGCATCCACGTGTTCACAAACAATGTTCACATACAATCATTCATTCTAGAACTGAGACTATTATGCGTAAAGTTACAAATGGACGATAACTCATCGACTCAGAGCCATCGCGCTCGTCCTTGTCTAGTCATATGGTAATGAAATAGATAATCGCATGGTAGAATAAATAATAAGTCGAAGCATAAACATAAAGACATAATATAAAGTGCTAAATGTAAATGAGACGGTGATTTACGTGGTTCAGCACTAAGGCCTACATCCACGGGGGTTGTTGTTTCACTATGTAGTTGGGAGTTACAAAGATAGTCAAATGACTTTATCTGAAATACGAAGTTAGAAGGGGAAAGGGAATTCATACTTACTCTTCCTATTTCTCTCTCTCCTATGTTTACTAAGAATTGGTCGACCCCTTCTCTCTTGGTGGAGAAGAGTATTTATAGAGTTGATACATGGGGTCCACTGTCAAGGACATTTACAACCTTATCTTCTCGTTCTTTGTTCCGATGCCGCTGGTGTCTTCGTTCCTAACCGATGCCCCCAGCGGTTATTCTTGATGACGATGAACCACCTCGTTCTCTTCCATAGATCGATTGACACGTACCCTATACCTAAGGTATTTAATGCGGGTGGTTGGGGTGGTCTGCATGCGTCAGACAGATGTCTAATGCCCCTGTCATGTCTTCGTCAGTGGAGCTAATCTTAGCCGTTGGTCTTGGATCTGTCTTGAGATGAGATAAAACAAATCATTGGGTGTTCTTCAGTACTTCGCGGTGGTTCATTCCTTCGGTGCTCCCTGGTTCTCAGCCATTGGATCAGTTCAAGGATGACCACATACAACTGTTAGACGTTCCTTGGATGTTGGTATGTGGCATCGTATCTTGACGCCCTTAGCTGTGTATCCTCCACGTGTATCTCCTTGGACACGTGGCGAGTGATGAATTATGTGTATACACTTACTTTGAATTATGGGGATTTTAGGTTTTAGACTTTTTTTCCTTTTGTTTATGATTGCTGAATGTTAAAGAACAATCAGTTTCTTTGTAACAAGTATAGTTACAAATATATCAGTGAACATTTCTGAAAGACAGGAACTATTGCATAACGTTCTGACATCATTTCATATCCTTGTATCTTGGTTCCTGACTTCCTGATAAGGTAGTCTGTATTAGCAGATATTCCTTGCAAAGTTGCTATAGTAAAACAAACCTTGTTAAAGTACTTGTAAAAATGTGCTGCGAAAAAGACCCTGAAATTGTTGCTATAAATTCATAAAATACAGTTATGGTGATTGATGTTTTTTTTGGAAATGAAATTGTTAAATGAATACCTTGTTTGTATCATATTACTCTTCTGGATAAGAACTGTAAGCACGCCACTTAGAAAGTTTGGAACAAAGATCGTACTCACAGTTTAGCAGAGAAGTTATTGAACATTGTTTATCATCATAGTTTCTTCATATCTATCTATCTATTAAAGGCACACCCGAACTAATTCCTTGATTAAAAACTTAACAAACAAAATTTACAGAAAGAATTACTGAACAAAATAACAGTCTCGAAGAACGAATTTCTCTTTCTTCATTTCGTTCTTACAGAAGACCAATTACAGGTGAATTACTAAAAATGGGTCTCTCTTTGTTGGAATTATTGCTGTCATTACTACTGCTTTTTCTTCGAGGCTTTGCTTCTTCTAACATTGTTATGACATCTCTCATGGAGGGCCTTTCTTTGGGTAGTTTGGCTGTACATAAAAGTGCAATCCGAAGAACAAGAAGCATTTCTTCTTCAACATGTTTACAACTTCCACCTACATTTGGATCCAAAGCTTCATCTAAAGTTCTGTTATTGCGGATCTTTTCTCGAACCCATTCTACAATGTTCACCGAGTCTCCGAATTCAGGATCTACTGGCCATCTTCCTGTTAGAAGCTCCATTAACACTACCCCGAAACTGTAGATATCGCTCTTCTCGTCGACCTTCAAGGTGTATCCATATTCTGCAAAGAAGGAACGCAAATAAAAGAATTACCAGTCTATTTAGTGTTAAAGTGTGAACATTTTGATATAGCAGTCAAAATAAGTGTTCATGAGTAAGCCAACTCACCTGGTGCAATATATCCGTAAGAACCTGCAACCATGGATACCGTTTCATTCTTCTTGATCATCATTTTTGCAATTCCAAAATCAGCAATCCTAGCATCGAGATTCTCATCAAGCAAGATATTGTTTGACTTGATATCTCTGTGAATTACTGGAGGATGGCAGTCGTGGTGAAGATATGTCAATCCATGAGCAACTCCGACGGCTATGTTGTACCTTGAAACCCAATCAACCAACAGTTTTCCAGCTTGTTTTCCGTGTAAAGCTTCGCCCAGACTTCCATTTTGCATGTACTCGTAAACGATCATTACCTCTGAATCGTTATGAAGGTACCCTAGCAAACGGACAATATTTCTATGTCGAAGCCTTCCTAGAAGACTCACTTCTCCCATTAGATCGTCATTCTCAGGACTACTTCCAGTTTCAATATCAGAGTGTGGTGATTTCCAGAGCTTTTTAACGGCCACTGTTGTCTGAAACCTTGGCATTTCAGCCTTGTAAACTTTCCCGGTTCCACCCATACCAATAACATTTGTTTCCTTAATACACGCGAGTAAATCAGCACTAGTGAAGTTAAGTCTCTGAAATGCTAAGAACCTCCATGGCCAGTCTCCATTTTTCTCACTGAATTGATCTTCAAAACAACTGACATTCGATTTCCATCTAATATACGCCCACCGACCTACAAAAACTGCTATTCCTAGAGCTATAACTGAAGAAATACCGACAAACCATCCGATCATTATGTGTTTCAACCGATTCTTCCTTTGCTTGCTCAATGAATTCATGTTGTAACTATGAGAACATGGTGGAAGAACACTCCCGCAGAGACCAGCATTGCCAGTAACATCATTTACGTTAATATTTTTTAGTATACCATTCGTAGGCAGTGGACCCTCTAGCTTGTTATACGAAATATTAAGCATTTCCAAGGCTGGTGAGCTTCCTAAATTCTGTGGTAATACACCGACAAGTGAATTGTTGGATAGATCAAGCATTGCTAACGAGGACATGACTGCCAACGATCTAGGAATTTCTTGGGTGAGCTGATTGTTGCGAAGATTCAGATTAATCAACTTCCCACAGGAAGCAATACTTGATGGGATGTTTCCATGGAAAAAATTACTGGACAGATCAAGAATGGAAAGTGAAGGGCAATCCTGAAACATGTCTGGTATTTCGCCTTCCAAGTTGTTATATGCAGCCATGAAAGTCTGAAGATTTGGTATTGAAAGAATGCTAGAAGGAAGTAATGACTGAAGATGGTTTCGAGATACATCGATGAATGAAACAGAAGTTGATAAGCCAATCTCATCTGGTATTTTACCAGTAAGACTATTGTTAGCCAATTCCAACCTTTGAAGCTTTGGAAGCTTACCAAACCCAATTGGAATTGTTCCAGACAAAAAATTGTTGTGAATCCGAACTCGAACTAATGAAGAACACTTTGATAAACCGATTGGAATTGAACCCGTAAAACCATTATTGAAGAGAATGAGTTTAGTAAGATTACCTCGATCACATACACCGCTTGGTAATTCACCAGATAATGAATTTGTCGAAACATCTAACCACTGCAACGGAGACTTCTGACCAAGATTCATCGGTAAAGGACCTGTCAAAGAGTTATTCCACAGCTCGAGTACCTGTAACTCAGTCAAGTCACCAAGTCCATTCGGAACCTGACCGGTTAACCGATTAGACATCAGATTCAAGAGCTGTAAATTCTTCAACAAAGACAATTCAGCTGGAATTTTTCCTGACAGGTAATTTTCAGAAAGATCTAACAGTTCTAATGAAGTAATGCTACCAATTTCGATCGGAATATCGCCTTTTAATTCGTTCCGGTACAGGAAAATCGTCGTAAGCTTCTTTAAGTTCCCCAGTTCAGCTGGAATGTGCCCACCAATGTTCCCAACAGCCAGATCCAAGTACTCAAGACTAATGAGCTCACCAAATTCAGCTGGGATTTCACCTTCAAACTCATTATATCCAATGATAATTCTCTGTAGAGATACTAGTTGTCCAATTTCTTTCGGTATTGGACCGGTAAGATTATTACCTGAAAGACCCAAAAATGTCAAATTCCGCAAACTTTTATACACTGCCGGGATCGAACCAGTGAAGAAACTCCCTCGAAAATCCAAGATTTGAAGAGACGTCGAAGTTGCAAGATCTTTCGGTAGCAGACCTGAGAAGTTGTTATTAGATGCATTAACAACTTTCAAGCCTACTGCATTACCAAGACCAACAGGAAATTCACCAACAAAGTTATTCTGACTAACATCAAAATTCTCTAGTAAAGTAAGTGTCGATATGGTTTTCGGCAATGCCGATGAAAACCCATTTCCGGATATATTAAAATCAGTTAAACTTTGTAACTTTTGAATATCATCTGAAACATTGCCACTTAAATTCATATAAGAAAGATCAAGTTTCTGAATCACTCCGTTAGAGTTGCATGAAATGCCACTCCAGTCACAATAATGTACAAGTTGTTTCCAATCTTTCAGCCGATTTGACGGGTCTACTAAACTTGCTTTTATCGATAATAATATCGACGACGTTTCATCATCAACTGCAGAAACAGTAGCTGTAATACCAATGCAAGTAAAGAAGATGACTACAAACTCCCATTGATTGAACAAGTACTTGTTCGTTTTCGACTTCATTGACATATTACTATTACTCTCTTTGTTTTGCTCTCTGAGTAGTTAGATATCAGCCATGATTGTCCTGTGCAATAACAAAAAGAGCAGATGGGTGGAAAGAGAAACTAGCAGAGGCAGAGAGAGAGAGACATTAAACTAAAAGGAAAGAAGAATGTCAATATTAATGCATGATAATATAATGTTCTTCGTGTGATCTTGGGTCCCAAATAGCTGTTAATATGGATGAAATGAAGTGTAATTTAGAGTTAAAAAAATGTCTTGGAGTTATTAGTAAGTATTATCCGACATCAAACAATTTTTTTTTTCTTTTTACGTCCAGTTTCTTGCTTGGCATTAAAATTACTCCATTCTGCTTCTACTTGTGTGATGATGGATAGCCAACTAATGTATAGTAAAAAAATAGATTTAGTTTTGTATTTTACCCAAATTACATTTAAACGGCAATAGAGATAGTAAAAAAAAGAAACAAAGAAAAAGAACAGAGCAGAGAAGTTCCTGTCATATATCCAACTAAAATTAAGCAGTGTATTTCTGTTAGTCAAGTAGTAATAATGCTAGACTCATTCTTGCTCGAATCAGCACAGAAAGATTATTGGTCGAGTGACAGAAGAGAGGGATTATATTAAATTAAACCATAATGATGAAGCAATAAATGGAAGAATATCTTCCCATGTTAAGAGGAGATACACTCCATACAAATACAACAAATCAAAGGTAAGGTCATATTTAACCTGGCGTTTTTAGGGGCCACTCAAAAGAATTTAGGGGGCAACAATAAAACAAAAAAGGTCACCCAAAGGGAAAATGTAGCCAGCCCTTATCTCGCGTAATTCGTAATGGCGAAATTACCCTTATATATTCGGAGGATATGATAACATTGTTACCCTCCGAATGCAATCGGAGGCCAAAATATTTGCCAGACGTCCGATTATACGAGGTGTAGTATTTCTTGGTTCGTGTTTTGGATTCAGCGTTAATCGGGAGTTAAATATATTACAAAACCTACCGATTATAAGTTGCCGCAAATTCAAATTTTGAAAGCTACCATAATCGGTAGATATGCTAAATCCAATACCTACCGATTATTGGTTTCTCCACATTCAACTTTCGTCAAATTAGCCGTTGGAGTTTTTGGGAAAAACAAAAAGAGCCGTTGGACCCTAAACCTATATAAAGAAACTCATATCTATCACCCCAATTGCACCAAACTCTTTCCTCTCTTCAGTTTTAATTTTCATAACAAAAAACATGGATATTGCTTTTGCCGAAGAAGAAGATTGTGCTATTTATAGAGCGTGGGTTGTGGTAACTACTCATGATCGTGTTCACAAGATCCACAAATCGGAATCCGAAGAGCAGATATGGAACCGTATCTTAATGGTATTTGAGGCCTTAGATGGTAATCGAATTCGAAGATCATCCAATGACATTAAGATGAGAAAGAATGCGCTAGATAAGGAGATTGACAAACTTGAAGATAAGGAACGGTTTGTTAGGAACGCTTTTCCTTGGTGGACGTATGAAAAACGAGTAAGTATCTCTGTAACTCCAATTCACATTAACAAAAGTTAGTACTAACTTGTTACTCATTCGTAATTTCAGAGAAATCTTGCAGATCGCCGGTATGTGGACCTCTAAGGGAAACGATTTGAACATGAAGGATGCTACAAAATCAAGAGGGACAATTTCTATGGTCACTGGAAGTTATGATCTGTTTTAATACTTTTATGGTCAATTAGGAGTATGGATTTAGGTGCTTTTGACGAAATTGTAAGGTTAAGGCCGTTTGAACTTTATGTAATGGATGTAATCGGAGTATTATTAATATAAAAACTAGCCGATTATACGAAATCGGTAGATTATTTTGTTAAACAACCTACCGATTGTAATATTCGGTTATTTTATGAGTCAACTTTCTTTCCGATTATGGTGTTGTTTGGTTCCAGGAAACAGTTTTTTTTGAACTTGTAATATTCGGAGGATAATGTTTTTGTAAAGTTCCGAATGTACGATGGCCCAAAAATCAGAATTTGGAAAAACTTATACTTTTCAAATTTTGTCTTTGAAATAATCGGACATTAAATTAATTACCAAAACTTCCGAATATGGGATGTCTAACCTTCAATATGGGCCCTTGGATCCACCTGGAGCCATGGCGTGGTTTGTTTTGAACTTGTGATATTCAGAGGATAGGTTTTTTATAAAGTTCCGAATGTACGATGGCCCAAAAATCAGAATTTGGAAAAACTTATACTTTTCAAATTTTTGTCTTTAAAATAATCGGAAGTTAAATTAGTTACCAAAACTTCCGAATTTGGGATGTCTAACCTTCAATATGGGCCCTTGGAACCACCTGGAGCCATGGCGTGGTTTGTTTTGAACTTGTGATATTCGGAGGATAGGTTTTTTATAAAGTTCCGAATGTACGATGGCCCAAAAATCAGAATTTGGAAAAACTTATACTTTTCAAATTTTGTCTTTGAAATAATCGGACGTTAAATTAGTTACCAAACTTCCGAATATGGGATGTCTAACCTTCAATATTGGCCCTTGGAACCACCTGGAGCCCTGGCGTGGTTTGTTTTGAACTTGTGATATTCGGAGGATAGGTTTTTTATAAAGTTCCGAATGTACGATGGCCCAAAAATCAGAATTTGGAAAAACTTATACTTTTCAAATTTTGTCTTTGAAATAATCGGACGTTAAATTAGTTACCAAAACTTCCGAATATGGGATGTCTAACCTTCAATATTGGCCCTTGGAACCACCTGGAGCCATGGCGTGGTTTGTTTTAACTTGTGATATTCGGAGGATAGGTTTTTTATAAAGTTCCGAATGTACGATGGCCCAAAAATCAGAATTTGGAAAAACTTATACTTTTCAAATTTTGTCTTTGAAATAATCGGACGTTAAATTAGTTACAAAACTTCCGAATATGGGATGTCTAACCTTCAATATTGGCTTGGAACCACCTGGAGCCATGGCGTGGTTTGTTTTGAACTTGTGATATTCGGAGGATAGGTTTTTTATAAAGTTCCGAATGTACGATGGCCCAAAAATCAGAATTTGGAAAAACTTATACTTTTCAAATTTTGTCTTTGAAATAATCGGAAGTTAAATTAGTTACCAAAACTTCCGAATTGGGCTGTCTAACCTTCAATATGGGCCCTTGGAACCACCTGGAGCCATGGCGTGGTTTGTTTTGAACTTGTGATATTCGGAGGATAGGTTTTTATAAAGTTCCGAATGTACGATGGCCCAAAAATCAGAATTTGGAAAAACTTATACTTTTCAAATTTTGTCTTTGAAATAATCGGACGTTAAATTAGTTACCAAAACTTCCGAATATGGGATGTCTAACCTTCAATATTGGCCCTTGGAACCACCTGGAGCCATGGCGTGGTTTGTTTTGAACTTGTGATATTCGGAGGATAGGTTTTTTATAAAGTTCCGAATGTACGATGGCCCAAAAATCAGAATTTGGAAAAACTTATACTTTTCAAATTTTGTCTTTGAAATAATCGGAAGTTAAATTAGTTACCAAAACTTCCGAATTTGGGTGTCTAACCTTCAATATGGGCCCTTGGAACCACCTGGAGCCATGGCGTGGTTTGTTTTGAACTTGTGATATTCGGAGGATAGGTTTTTTATAAAGTTCCGAATGTACGATGGCCCAAAAATCAGAATTTGGAAAAACTTATACTTTTCAAATTTTGTCTTTGAAATAATCGGACGTTAAATTAGTTACCAAAACTTCCGAATATGGGATGTCTAACCTTCAATATGGGCCCTTGGAACCACCTGGAGCCATGGCGTGGTTTGTTTTGAACTTGTGATATTCGGAGGATAGGTTTTTTATAAAGTTCCGAATGTACGATGGCCCAAAAATCAGAATTTGGAAAAACTTATACTTTTCAAATTTTGTCTTTGAAATAATCGGAAGTTAAATTAGTTACCAAAACTTCCGAATTTGGGCTGTCTAACCTTCAATATGGCCCTTGGAACCACCTGGAGCCATGGCGTGGTTTGTTTTGAACTTGTGATATTCGGAGGATAGGTTTTTTATAAAGTTCCGAATGTACGATGGCCCAAAAATCAGAATTTGGAAAAACTTATACTTTTCAAATTTTGTCTTTGAAATAATCGGACGTTAAATTAGTTACCAAAACTTCCGAATATGGGATGTCTAACCTTCAATATTGGCCCTTGGAACCACCTGGAGCCATGGCGTGGTTTGTTTTGAACTTGTGATATTCGGAGGATAGGTTTTTTATAAAGTTCCGAATGTACGATGGCCCAAAAATCAGAATTTGGAAAAACTTATACTTTTCAAATTTTGTCTTTGAAATAATCGGAAGTTAAATTAGTTACCAAAACTTCAGAATTGGGATGTCTAACCTTCAATATGGCCCTTGGAACCACCTGGAGCCATGGCGTGGTTTGTTTTGAACTTGTGATATTCGGAGGATAGGTTTTTTATAAAGTTCCGAATGTACGATGGCCCAAAAATCAGAATTTGGAAAAACTTATACTTTTCAAATTTTGTCTTTGAAATAATCGGACGTTAAATTAGTTACCAAAACTTCCGAATATGGGATGTCTAACCTTCAATATTGGCCCTTGGAACCACCTGGAGCCATGGCGTGGTTTGTTTTGAACTTGTGATATTCGGAGGATAGGTTTTTTATAAAGTTCCGAATGTACGATGGCCCAAAAATCAGAATTTGGAAAAACTTATACTTTTCAAATTTTGTCTTTGAAATAATCGGAAGTTAAATTAGTTACCAAAACTTCCGAATTGGGCTGTCTAACCTTCAATATGGGCCCTTGGAACCACCTGGAGCCATGGCGTGGTTTGTTTTGAACTTGTGATATTCGGAGGATAGGTTTTTTATAAAGTTCCGAATGTACGATGGCCCAAAAATCAGAATTTGGAAAAACTTATACTTTTCAAATTTTGTCTTTGAAATAATCGGACGTTAAATTAGTTACCAAAACTTCCGAATATGGGATCTAACCTTCAATATTGGCCCTTGGAACCACCTGGAGCCATGGCGTGGTTTGTTTTGAACTTGTGATATTCGGAGGATAGGTTTTTTATAAAGTTCCGAATGTACGATGGCCCAAAAATCAGAATTTGGAAAAACTTATACTTTTCAAATTTTGTCTTTGAAATAATCGGAAGTTAAATTAGTTACCAAAACTTCCGAATTGGGCTGTCTAACCTTCAATATGGGCCCTTGGAACCACCTGGAGCCATGGCGTGGTTTGTTTTGAACTTGTGATATTCGGAGGATAGGTTTTTTATAAAGTTCCGAATGTACGATGGCCCAAAAATCAGAATTTGGAAAAACTTATACTTTTCAAATTTTGTCTTTGAAATAATCGGACGTTAAATTAGTTACCAAAACTTCCGAATATGGGATGTCTAACCTTCAATATTGGCCCTTGGAACCACCTGGAGCCATGGCGTGGTTTGTTTTGAACTTGTGATATTCGGAGGATAGGTTTTTTATAAAGTTCCGAATGTACGATGGCCCAAAAATCAGAATTTGGAAAAACTTATACTTTTCAAATTTTGTCTTTGAAATAATCGGAAGTTAAATTAGTTACCAAAACTTCCGAATTGGGCTGTCTAACCTTCAATATGGCCCTTGGAACCACCTGGAGCCATGGCGTGGTTTGTTTTGAACTTGTGATATTCGGAGGATAGGTTTTTTATAAAGTTCCGAATGTACGATGGCCCAAAAATCAGAATTTGGAAAAACTTATACTTTTCAAATTTTGTCTTTGAAATAATCGGACGTTAAATTAGTTACCAAAACTTCCGAATATGGGATGTCTAACCTTCAATATGGCCCTTGGAACCACCTGGAGCCATGGCGTGGTTTGTTTTGAACTTGTGATATTCGGAGGATAGGTTTTTTATAAGTTCCGAATGTACGATGGCCCAAAAATCAGAATTTGGAAAAACTTATACTTTTCAAATTTTGTCTTTGAAATAATCGGAAGTTAAATTAGTTACCAAAACTTCCGAATTGGGTGTCTAACCTTCAATATGGCCCTTGGAACCACCTGGAGCCATGGCGTGGTTTGTTTTGAACTTGTGATATTCGGAGGATAGGTTTTTTATAAAGTTCCGAATGTACGATGGCCCAAAAATCAGAATTTGGAAAAACTTATACTTTTCAAATTTTGTCTTTGAAATAATCGGACGTTAAATTAGTTACCAAAACTTCCGAATATGGGATGTCTAACCTTCAATATTGGCCCTTGGAACCACCTGGAGCCATGGCGTGGTTTGTTTTGAACTTGTGATATTCGGAGGATAGGTTTTTTATAAAGTTCCGAATGTACGATGGCCCAAAAATCAGAATTTGGAAAAACTTATACTTTTCAAATTTTCTTTGAAATAATCGGAAGTTAAATTAGTTACCAAAACTTCCGAATTGCACACAAATCATTGTCATTTGAACTTGTGTAACTTAGTTACCCCAAACAAATTTCCGAATGTACAACAAAAATCATTGTCATTTATATGCTCTTCTTTACTTTACGACCGTGACTACCTCCCAGTCCTGCACGACCACGGGTTTGAGCACCTTCAGTTTGAGCACCTTCAGTTGGAGCAGCTTCAGCGCTCGATGAAGCTCGAGTTCTTTACACCCGTCTTTGATACTGCCACCTTGAGCTGATGCCTCTTCGTGACTTTCTCCCCAAACTGGGCAGCATAATCTTCGTTATCCATATTATCAACTAGATCTCTAGCCTCTTTGATCTTCTCAGCTGGCATGGGATATCCGCTCTCAAGCATGCAATTAACATTTTGGAAACACGCTTGAACCTATTCACCTGTTTTTTATACGTATGACATAACATCAAACGGTAATTACCTAGATTTATAGGAATAATATAAAATGAACAAAAATATAAGAACACACCAGTCTATCATAACCAGCTGGTTTGTCTTTGATGATACAATTATAACTTGAACGCCCGCAGTAGTGTTGGATTTGATTTCACGGATAACCAAAGGATGCGATACCTTGTTATACCAACTCATATAGTCTGGAGAATTTTCATCACCTCGGATGGTTCGTCTACCAGTGTCGATAATGAAGTCATTCCTCTTATCCCAGTTATCAAGAACAGTAGGTGGGCCTGTGTGAACAATCGTGAGATTGTCACCACTAGAAGAACACAACTCCAACTCCAATTTGTAATCCCCCATTTTCTCCAAGGTTGATGTTGTATATACCCGTGTTGTCGCATCACCCTAGAGGGGTTATACATCACATATCCTGTGGGGTGCCACAATGGTCCAAAATAAAGGACAAGTCCGACCGAACATTTATATGCCCACTGACTCGATCTTCCTTGTATGGATCAAAGCATAGTCTGAGGCCTTCAATTGGTCCAAAATCTCCCTCATGCGAATCAACTGCTGCTCCTTTGTCCTAGAAGGTTGTCTTCAAATATATACTTTGTTCCTCTAGGAGTACCTTTGCACCACCCCGGGTTCTCTCCGGCCAACTTCAGGATAGGGAAGTGGTCATAGATCCATGCCTATATACATAAGAACCAAGTTTTAGTAAATAGATTGTGTATATTCGGTAGTAATTTCCAAACATAATTTCCGATTATATATAATCGGAAACAAAACTGAGTAGCTACCACCGAATACACATTCGAAAATAATATGGATCATTTCCTACCGAATATGCGTCATTTGGAGTTCAGTAACCTATAGCTTTTCTGGCCTGTATATTCGGTTCTAATACAAAAGAATATTTCCGATTGTATATAATCGGGAAACAATTAAGTACCTAGCCACCGAATAACCAACTTCGGAAAATAAGATGGATCAATTCCTACCAAATATGCGTCATTTGGAGTTCAGTAACCTATAGCTTTTCTGGCTGTATATTCGGTTCTAATATCAAAAGAATATTTCCGATTGTATATAATCGGGAAAACAATTAAGTACCTATCCACCGAATAACCAACATTCGGAAAATAAGATGGATCAATTCCTACCGAATATGCGTCATTTGGAGTTCAGTAACCTATAGCTTTTCTGCCTGTATATTCGGTTCTAATATCAAAAGAATATTTCTGATTGTATATAAATCGGAAAACAAAGTAAGTACTTAACCACCGAATAACCAACATTCGGGAAAAGAGATGGATAATTTCCTACCGAATATGCGTCATTTGGAGTTATGGATACATGATATGTTTGTCTACTGAATAACTATAGAGTGAGTTTAGAGTTAAAGAAAAAACCTGCAATAGAGCCACATTCCGGCAACTTGGCAGGTTCCTAGCCTCGAAGCCTTTCTCAACTCTTCCATCAAGAAGCTGCAGCGTTGCCCCAAGAAGTCACCGACTTCATGGAGAGGATCCAAAAGTTTTAAAGGTTGGCGTCGATCCGGTTGCCAGAAGTATTGGGGAATATGACACATCCAATACACAAAGATATGCGGTGGCAGCGTGGTTCACTTGCTCATCAGTAATGTTCCATTCTTTTCCTTCTCCAAGGTGCCTCGAACATATTCATCAAAGATGTAATGTTGATCTGTCTTGTTCTGTAACTGCATGCCTCCTAAACGGCTGCTGTTGTTGTCGCTTCATCCCCCTAAGCACTTGTTAGTTAGAGAATAAAGTTGTGCCCAACTTAACTGCTTTGTGTAGTTAAACTTCACAGCTGTGCCTTGGTCGGGAAGGTTAAGAATCTGCACAACATCATCCGGGGTGATCGTCATCTCCCCAAACGGCATATGGAAAGTATCGGTCTCAGGATACATTCTCTCCACGAACGCCGATATGGCCACACGATCATGTTCCAACAATGAATTCTCGGCGGCATTAGCTAACCCCGAGTTGGCAACAATTGTCTTGAACCTTTCACATTCACCGGATAAAGGCCACGCAAGCATTTTTGTTGGTGCGGCGGTAGGTTTGAGTAGACGGACCGCATCTTGATGATCCTATTAATACAAGTATTACGATATAACACATAGACAATACATTAATAAAAAATAGTAATTTTATTACCTCGGTTTCATATATTTCTCTGGCCCATGAGTCTTTGTATCCAAATAGCAATTTTCCTCCATCCGCTAGTAGTCCAAGGATTGTGCCTGCTGGAATACCCTTCTTCTTCAAGTGCTGAGGGACAAGATGTGATGCTTTCTTAGCAATATCCTTCCTTACAACATCTTTTCCTTTTTTGGCTTTTTGGGTACCACTTGGTTGTCCTTCTTCTTCTACTCTTGCCACTGGATCAACTGGTTCAACACTTGGTCCTGCACTTTGTTGAGCGGCTTGTTCAACACTTGGTCGCACCCCTTGTTCACTGCCTTGTTGTTCAACAGTTGGTTGCACTCCTTGTTGACTGCTTTGTTCTTGTTCGCTTTGTTGAGCACCTGAATTATCTTTGGCACTCCTTTCCCTCCTAGCACTAGCTGTCACTTTCTTCCTCCCTTCTCGACTTTGTCTAAACAACAAAGAAAGGAACAATATTTACAAACTATACAATCGGAAGACAAAGTATGGAAATATAACCCGAATGTACACATTCGGACGTAAGAAGACACATATTGTTCCCGAATACAAAACAATCGGAACCTAACTAAACATATTTTCAACCGAATATACATCAATTGGAGTTCAGAAGCTGTAAATTTTTCATCCTACACAATCGGAAGAAAAAGTGCACCTCTATAACCCGAATGTACAAATTCGGAAGTAAGAAGACACATATTTTTTCCGAATGAAAAACAATCGGAATATAACTAAACACGTTTACAACCGAATATTCATCAACTGGAGTTCAGAAACTCTAAAATTTTATCCTACACAATCGGAGGTATAAAACATTATATTGTCTTCCGAATAAATACTGGCCCCAAAATGGGATTTTTCCTATATCATAAATTTTGAGATTTTTTCAATATATACATTCGGTAGTGAGTGTTCTTCCGAATACTTTGTGTCTACTTAAATATATTCGGTAGCCAAAAAATTCATTAAACTACCGATTATTAGCAGTTTGTATCCAAGAAGATATGGCCACCAATATTCGGCAGATAATCATCAAATCTTTCTCCCGAATACTGTCGATGTTCTTGAAAAATGAAGAACACGACTACATTCGGAAGTAAATGAGCATGCATATCGTCCGAATCTGGATAAATAACCGAAAACCCTAGAAATTTTTTTTCTCTCGACGAATTAAAGCGAAATAAACCCCAAAAATGATAGATTCTTACCTAATTGGGGCCATTTGAAGTTGACGAAGTGTTTGAGTCTCGGAATCGCCACCACCGACTACATTGCCGGGTACTTGTTCTTCGCGTTCTTCGCGTTCTTCTTCATTTGCAGCAAGAATTTCTTTATTTCTTGCTAAAATTCCAATGTTTGGATCGATACCCCGAGCAACATTTTTGGTTCTAGGTCTGTGGGTTTCATTTCTCTTATCCATTGTTTTATAATCGAATCGACGATGTTTTGATTTTACGATTCGCGGCGATGTTTCGGTTGAACGAGGAAATTTTTTTTTTCTTCCACAATCGGAAGATAATATGAAACTGGAAGAAGAAGAGTTGAAATGAGTAAAATTGTTTTTGATTTGGTTTTTATACAGTTTTACCAGAAGGGCATTTATGTAACTTCAATATCATATAGGGTACCCCTTAACTAGAGTCTTTGGCTGGGTATAAATTGATGGCCCCTAAATCCTTTTGAGTGGCCCCTAAAAACGCCAGGATATTTAAGTAATTTCATGATAATCCTTGTGTAGTAAAAAACAAAGACAAATGCTATCCCGTTCAAGCGGGTTTCTTTATCGTTAGATGATTAAATCAACGGTTAGATTCGAATTCAGGAAAAGACCCACCATTTTCTCTAAAGGGTTCAAGACTGTTAAATCTAGGTTTTAGCGTGATCTAAAGGTAAAGAAGCTGCTTAAGCGGGATAGCTACATGCAAAATGGAGCGGGACAACATTGCTCAAAAACAAATTAAAATAATAAGAAGTATCTTGTTATAGGGGCGGCATGGTTTATTAGAGGGGCGGCAGTGTGATAATTTCATCGTCCGTAACCTCCATTAAAACTGAAAATTTCATCGTCTTCGTTTAATCATCGATTCGAAAATTAATCAAGTATAATGACTTATATGAGGTATGTTATGAAAAACCCAGTTAGGGTTTAGTTTATTTTGACCGATTTAAGTTTAATTTCTATCAGAAATTAGGGTTTTAGGTGAAAATGGAAAAACAAATTTCTGGGTTTATGTGAGTTACGGTTGATTTTAACTCTATTACGAACCATAACTGGAAAATTTGATGTTGTTACGGTTGGTAATAGTTCAATCACCAACCGTATGTTCTTATATCTGAGAATTTTCTTCAGTTACGGTTGGTAACCATTTTTATTTACCAACCGTAACCGAGTATTTAGTTACCAACCGTAACTGGTTTTACAATTGGGTTTTCTCCAAATTTAACCAGTTACGGTTAGTAGTTCATCTTTTACGAACCGTAACTATGAATTACGGTTGGTTACGAGCAAAATGCCAACCGTAATTAGCTCTGAAAATGTAAGAAATTAAATATTTTTACGTATTTGAGCAACAAAAAGATAGTTGGGACTAATTTAGAAGTATATCTGGTCATTTTCAGGCATTGGGTTTTCACTTTGTTGGTTAATTTCTTCAATTGATTGAGATTGACCTTCACTTTGGGTTAAAACTTTTCTACCATCTCCATTTTTTTTTTAAAACTCTAAAATCTGATTTTGTTTTGATTTTGAGTTAATATAAGTGAAATTAATCATTAACATTAAACTTGATTATCATCACTAAATTAGGTTATCAATTATGAGGGTTAATTTGTCATTTCCAATTTTTTATAAGAGACACCTCGAATGATCATGTAATAACCCTTTTTGTCCTATTAAAATACCGCCCCTCTAACAACAACGCCGTCTCTATAACCGGTTACCGTAAGAAACTCAATAGTCAATAGCGGATGAGTGGATGGAAAAAGAAGACGAAGAAGAATAATAATGCCTCCCTTAGAAAGTGAAAGATCGGTCGATCAATCATGGAGGTGTGGGGTTGAGGAGTCATTGGACCCACTAGAACCATCATTCTTTCTTTTGGAAGATAAAAACATCGCCATGTTGTTAGCACATGTTTCCACATGTCATAACCAGCCAATATAAAAAAAATCACCGGATTGTTTAGAAATAGTAGAATCAGAAGAAAGAAGGGAACCAGTAGTGGTACTAGTGGGTTATATATGCGCAGCGCTCCATTAAACAAATAACAAATACTGCTGTGTCGAGGTGGGAAGGAAGGGAAGGGAACCATGTGACGTCGCAGCTTCTTTGGGACTTTCTCTCTATTATTGGGGTCCACTATACCTAATCTCCTGCATGCTGAGTGCTGACATTATGGCCACCTGCGACCTGGTTGTGGTCGGTATTCTTTATTTTTTTTTTGGTACTGAAGTTTTGACCAAAAACTAGTTCTGGTCTACTATTTGTCCAACTTTTACATTTAGTGCTTGGAAAAACGCTGACTTGAGTTGACCGTTGAAAACCTGGACAAATAAAACTAGACTTAATTGGGTCGACGCGGGTTGACCGTTTTTCCAAGTACCGAGCGCAAAGGCTGGACAAATGTTAGATCAAAATCAGTTTTTGGTCAAAAACTAGGTACCAAAAACCAAATAATCCTTATAGTATCTGTAAACATCACATAGTATGTATGTACTCGGAAAGATCAACAAGCCTCGTAATCCATTTTTATGGCAATTTGCTTTGATCCGTTGGTGAAGTTGTTAGATATGAATACTCATGACTCTAAACTTTTAGGATGATTCTAGACACTGCAATTGGTCCCATGTTTTGTTCCGAGAGGAAATCTGACGGACAAGCGAAAAACCTTTTAGTATTGGGTTGTGTAGAGCAGCAGAAATGGATACTTTATTTGTGTCCGTCGGTGATAATTTCTGGAACCCTCCCGAAGTAAATTCAGAATCATTAGAATTTTTACAGTGTTGAAGTGTTATACTGACCAATCAAAAATAAAGGTATATCAATGTCGACAAAGTATAGGTTTTCAATCAGCCATTTTCTACTTGAGCAATCCGTTTATTGTGGTCTTTACCTTCGATACATGGCTAGTATTATGCCGCACTTGACTTTACCCCAAGGAAAATATCTCTCTTCAAGTCGGATTGTGACCTCTCAAAAAAAAATAAAAAAAATTAAAGAGAATGGATTCACATTTCGTCGTTTTGATCTTGTTGTGGGCTTCAGTGCGGGTCAAAACTTAATTAATTTTGGAAATAGAGCAAAGATTCAAGACAAAAGAAAATGTGATGTATGCATATACAGTAGATTGAGGTACCAGGGTCCATCTCAATCATGTTTCTCTCTATGATTTGATTTAAAGTTGACACCAAATAATAATTCTCTACCGACCGTCTAGAATCATATATAAGCTTTTTTTTTTATTATTAATTGATAAACAAAAACCCGGATGTTACAATACGAATCCGAAAAATGAAGGCTTAGCACTAAGTAATTCCCGTATCGAATCATGTAACCCGAATCACATAACCCTAATTTCATAACCAGAATCTCTATCAGACCATCAGAACGTAATAGTAAATCAGTAGCAGAACATAACAGTAAACCAGTAACATCCTCCTTTACGGGAGAACTTGAATCGATGATGCATGATTAACAGCTCAAAGTAAGAACATTTTTAATCAACAGCTGATAAAACACACTTCCAAAAGAAGAGGACCCATAAATTTCATCATAAAACTCGTCTTCTACGACTGGTACAAAGAAGTTTCGCCAAAGAACATGCCGGAATTTTATTTCCCACCGGAGAAGACAAATATCAACAAAAACTATGCGGTAAACAACCATCAGGCAACAAACAACAAACCCAGAGAACCGGTGCAAAGGACAGAGCACAAGATCAAGGATTACATGGAATACGAAAGGAATCAGGAAAATTAGCAAAAGCCCCATTGAACAACATGGGTTACAACGATTATCATCTAAAACAGAGAGAAAATGAAAATTACACCGAAAATCCGATCTAAGTAATACCAGATTACAAAGAAACCTATTTTCCGGAAACATTGTTGTTGTTGTGACTTGAATGGAGGCCAGAGCTGATAACGGTGATAAACCTTGATCTGATAATTTCATTATACCACAGAACATACCTTCATCAACAACCATAGAACCATACAAAGCAAACCTAAAATTCCACAGAACCAGACTAACACATACTAGCAAAGAAGAAACTAAAAAGCTGCGACTAAAATGGAAATAGGTTACAGCTGAAACAAAAATTAAATACAAACTAGACCTAATAAACGATACTAGTGGTTGATGGCGTATGAAGAACATAACTGCTCAGATCTTCTCCAAAGGAGCCGATCTGAGCAGGAGGCGGCTATCGGAATTAGGGTTTTCGTTAAAGGAGAGAAAGAAGGAGAGGAAAGAGAAAGAAGGAAAGGTCGCTCAAAGAAGGGAATATATATAAAATTACTGCAACTTTGAGAAGTCTCTCTCTTGAACTCTGCTTCATCATTGCGACGTCATAAGGTCTTTGTTCTTGATGCAGTTCAATGTTCTTCCCTACAAGCTTAGCTCTCTCAGTTTCACCTACCTTTACTCAAAAATCATCGGAATTTTAATCTTTGTTATCAAGAATATCATCAATTTGTGCACTTACTCTACAACGTCCAATATTATTGAAATTATAAAGATGAAAAACATCAAAGTTTACATCCAAAATCATCAAAGCAACAATTATCATAACATTAACATTACTTTTGTTCCAAACAACCACAAAAATACCTTGTTTAATTACAACCCAAGAAAGAAAACACAAGCCGATTACTAATTCTGCTAATCCGACTGTTAACCAGTTCTACTATAACTTTCCTTTTACATAACACAAAATCAAAGTTGCAACATTATAAGACTACCTGACACTAAGAATTCAGCCAACATAATTTTTGAAACTTTCAAGGATACCTTACCAACCCTTCACCTGATGTAAACTAAACCCCAAAATATTCCAGATTCTCACATTTCCTCCACAACCACTATTCAAGTTACCAAAACCCACAAAAGAAACTACGACACAATGCTTGAAATTGAAACCCCATTGTCCTTACATTTCTTCAGCAATACCAAGTACCATCAATACCCTCATAAGTTTTCACAAAGATGCGTAAGAGATTCTGTAATAAGTAATCTACAATATCCTCTTTCCAAAGGGATTGATCATACTTACATTGTAATCACCAAGAATTGCCATCGTTGTTGCTGCCAAATTCATCCTCTTCATAGTAGCAATCTCGACCATCATCATCACTGCCTGAAGAAGAAAATGGTCCATAAAGAACTCCATCTTCTGAATCCTCCTCTTCCTCCTCAATGCGGATCTACATCTCACCAGCAATCAAAGGTTCTCCATCGATTAACCCAGGGATCTCATCACCGTCAGAATCTACATTCAAGGGTTCTGACATGGTTCAATCAAACTTTCATTGGTTATTCTCTCAGCAAGATGACATTTGTACATTACATCTTCAAATTGTTGTTGCGTCTCCTTCTTTCTCTCTACAGCTTTTCCTTTCTCTGCTTTCTTCATCGAATCATCACTGCTTTCCTCAACTTCTTCTCTTTCAACTTTATTTCCCTCATCCTCACTTTTACTTTCAGTTGCACTCCGAGTCTTCCCCCATGAACACCTCCATTCATCCCTTCGCTGAAGTCTTTCTATGGTTCGTCGTGCATCAACAACATCTCCCTTTCTCATCCACAATTTAAACTCATCGTTATTCTCAACCCTTAGCCTTTCAAATTCTTCTTTCTCTTCTTATTCTTTCTTCTTGGTCATCTCCAGATTCTGAAAAGGAATTAACCTCTCCATCTCAGAACTTGATAACGATTCAATCGCACTCTTTGAATGTCGCATTGCCTATGAATCGGGTGGTAACTCGGGTTGATTCCCATTTGTTGAACTGCTTGCATTATCGACCATTTCTCTCTTACTTAATTTCTCTTTTTATGGTTTCTTATTTTGGTTTAATTTGGTATACTAATCTGTGTATTCCCATTTCTTTCTTAAATAATGGTGGTAGATTAGCCATAAACTTCCTTTTATGGCGCTTGGTCAAGTGTCATGTCGCTTGGCTATTCACGCGATTTTAATCCCACGCACACCCCATTGAAAGCCATCATTACTCTACTAAATCCTATTTTCAAATTCTAATTTCAGACGCTTCATTTGCCTTTACTCCTGTTGGAACTGTTATTAAGAGGTGCATCATTAGGTCACCTACATTTGAAAAGTTTATTTGGGTTTTAATTAAAACTTTTGGTTTTATGCAGATTCAGAGAAAGCAACACCTGTTGAGAGACACCATTGCTAATTGGGGCACGTTAACTAAATGGATTATTTCTAGCACCACAACGGCCAACAGTGCTACCCACCAGGCCAAAGAGACTTCATTACCTAAAACCCATGAAACAAAAAATTACCTCAATCAATACCCCACATATAGTTACCATCTACTTTATTTACCATATTCATCAGTTTTAATTACATTTGGCAGGTTGTGTAAAAACATTCTTGTAAACCTACCTAGACGAGACAAACCTCTTAAATACTCACCAACCTCTATTTTCATCATGCTTACATATAGGTATACGTGAAGAGAAAAATATTAAGCTGGTTGCTTGGACAAATTGTGAGTCTGTATTTTTGCTACCAATCCCACGTGAGTTTGAAGCCACGGTCCCTTTCATCTCCTCTGAAAATTGGGTTAAAGAAAGACGAAACTTCTGATAAGTGCAACTTTGTTTAAATACAAAAACAGGAAATCTTACAGAAGTTTGGACCATTCCTCATCTACTTACTTTTCAGATTATTTTTCAACTTTCTCATATCTCCCATTTTAAGGATCAGTACACTTCATATGACAACTTTTGTTTGCATCTTTACATATGTATGATAGCTCTATATCATCATTCTAGTACCAAACCTAGAATCTTTTGTATTCAAATACATATTTTAATCTCTAAACTAGCATAACTTTCTGATAAAAATCCTTTCATTTGCATCTTTTTTATAACTTATATGGAGTCTCCTTCCTCTCAAGATAATACCAACCCTGAAAGTTTTGACATTCAAAATCTCACAACCCAAATGGCTGAGAAGTTAACCATACCTTCATCTCTTTCTGAACCAGTATTCATCGACAAAACGATCATTCTAACACAGAATGATAATAACTGGAAATGGTGTATGGTTGGTTATATCTGTTGCGAAACTCTGATTCCTACTTCCTCCATTCGTTACCACATATGTAACCTATGCCCCTTAGCTCAAACCCCACTGTCACTACCTTTAATGGATTGAGAAACAAAGTTCTCATAAGATTTCTAGTTGAGGGTGATTTCAATAGAGTGAGTGATCAACGTCCTTGGTATGCATGTGGTTATTTAAAGGTTCTTAGAGTTGTACCCCAACTGGTTAGCCAGCAAATTATCAAGTTTCTTTTGCAGAAGGCTTATATGGCTGATTTTATGCAACATCCCAAACAAATGCACTGAATTTGAGGATCTTCAAAAGCTCACCTTCAAAATTGGAGAACTGATTAAGACACAAGCTCCTTATGACAACCATCCATTGAAGAAGAATGTTAAAATTTGTGTCAGAGTTTTTGTTCAAAAGGCTCTACCCACTGGAATTCCTCTCTTTACTTCGGGAAGAACTCAACCATTCCTCATTGAATGCAGATACTACAAGGTTCCGCGTTATTTCTGTACTTCTTGTCGAGTATTAGATCATAAGATGCCAATTGTCCTGCGTGGAAATCTAAGCAGAAGCTTATACAAGGAGCAGCCTCTTCTAGCTCGAAATATTCTCTCCCAGCTGTTTCAAGAGTAACGATGCCGCAAATAAAAGAATCCCAATGTCCTGCATCTACTCCAAATATAGTGGTAAATGATACTATTATGTATCCAAGCGATATAGTGTCAGAGGATCAAAATGGCTCTATTGACTCTCACGTCAATGCCAAAGGAAAAGCCAAAGACACTACTCAAAGTGTTGAAAATATTGTCCAAAAAAGCTTAGCAAGTAATCTCCAAATGGGTCCCTTTGTTAATCGATTAAATGCTTTAAAGATCTTCGATGTTTGACCTATTCAGCAAAGCCCAACTCGGATGAATAATGGTCTGCCTAAGGGTGCACACGGTACGGTTCGGCTCGGTTCTTGCCGAGGCCGAGTACCTGTACCTCCCTAGCCTCGGTTCCAAAATTTTGGACTGGTACCTGTACCTTGGTTCCGGTACCATTCGGTACACGTACGATACCAGGTATGGTATCGATACCAATCGGTACTTTCTGCCAAAATTTCAGATAGATTTTCCTGTCATTTTTCCAGAAAAATTAAGTACCTGTTTTACCTGTTTTTCAATATATTAAGCAATATCTCAATCAAAGAACAAAGTAACAAACACACACACTGACCAAAGTCGTGAAAATATGAAAATAGAACAAGTAGCAGTAGCACACAAACAACCAAAGTCTTGAAAATGTGAAAAAAGAAAAGTAGCAGTATCACACAAACACACACACTGACCAACACAAAACTGTCTTAACCAACACAAAAAATGCACTGGTGGTGGCATTATCAAGTAGCAGTAGCAATGACTGGACAGTGGAGGAAATGACAAATACAAAGTATTGAGTCTTGATCTTCTATTCCATGGCAGCAGCACTTGTGGTGGCATTATTATTGATAGGACCAAGTAACGCTGCAAAAACAAGTAATAGCAGTTAGTAACTATTAGTCTATGTCTATTACTGCCAAACACAAGTAATAATGTAATATGTATATCAGTATATCTTAGTATGTTACCTTCTTCAAGTTCAATATTGTCATCTGGTATGTAATCAGATAGAATATCAAGTTGTATTGGCTTCCTTAGCCAACTTTGTGTGCAAAGTAATGCTTCAACTGTCCTTGTAGATAAAGAGCTTTTACAAGGACTTAAAACTCGCTTTCATGTGCTAAAAGAATATTCAGAGGCAAAAGACGACACATGAATGGCTAGTATATCCTTAGCCATATGTGCAAGTATCTTATACTTGTTACTGTTGGTCTTCCACCAACCCAACAGGTCAAACTCATCATCACCATCTTATTCTTCACCTTCTTCATACTTGTCAATGAAATATTTATCCAACTCTGTTTTGCCCACATCATCACTTGGGATTCTCTTGAACCTCTTACTCCTTGACATCAACTCTTTCATACGACTTGGCCCTGCCCCTGGTTTACTTACCACTGATTTTCCTTGTCCCTGAATAGAAGTACTTAACTCCTCCTCATGAACTGAATACACATCTTTATATTCTTCAAATAGAATCTTAAAATCCAATAACACACTCTTCATAACAGATTCAGATCAACCTTAGAAGAGTTCTTCCCATACAAACACTCAAGAGCAAATAACAATCCTTTTTCTTTCTCTCTAGGATCCAACAACATAGTAAAAAAGGTTGTAGATTTCACCTTTGCATAATCACCCCAATATTTGTTATACTTCTTAAATATTTTTCCAGCCATAGTAGCAATAAAAGGATCTTCATATACATTATCTCTAAACTCAACTAGTTGTTCATAAATGATAACTAATTGCCATAAGAAAGTGTTTGTTGTTACCTTAGTTGAGGCTGAAAATGCAACAGTGGCATCAAAGAATACCTTCAAACATTTGACAAGGCCTCTGGCAAAGACCCAGTCCTCTTGACATGGAGCATGTTTCTTCACTATTACCTTCTTCTTCTTCTTTTGTGCCTTCTTCTTTCCCTTCACATCAACTTCTTCTTCTTCTTCTTCTTCACTAAAAACTTCTTCTTCTTCACTAACATTAACATCAATATCAAAATCATTAGCATTAGGTAAGTCTTTCTCATTGTCTTTTGGGAAATAAAACAACTTCTGATATTCCCTATCATACCTTTCTAACCTAGTAAAAGCTCTTTCATACACTTCTGCAGCCTCTAGCATCAAGAATGTGTTGTTTCATCTAGTCTTAACATCTAATATCAATGTTATCTTAGACTCTATTCTAACTAAATTTGCACACTGCCTAAGCTTAGCCAACCTAGATGGAGAACCCTTTATATACTTGACAACTGACCGGATTCTTGCAATTGATTTGTTGTAGACCCTCACAGCATCTTTTACCACAAGTGCAAGTACATGAGCTGCACACCTTACCTGAAAAGGTGAATTCAAACAAGTATTAGATTTTTTCACAAAGTAATAACTAATAAACATAATCCTAAGTAGAAAGTAAAGAAAAATAATAATAACTTCCAGTGCTGATCAATAAAGTGAACTGTTACACAGATGTAGTTGAAATTATTTGGTGAAGTCCATGTGTCTGTTGTCAAACTAACCCTCTGCTTGCTTGACTTGAAGTAAATTTTCAACTTCTCTTTCTCATCTACATAGATTTCTAATAAACATCTGTAAATAGTCATTCTACTTGGTACAACAAATCTAGGCTCTAAGACATGCATCAATCTCCTAAACCCTTCACCCTCAACTGCTCTAAATGACATCTCATCAATTATAATAAACTCAACAACTGCCCTTTTTACATTTTTATTGACTGAAAATAGTAGACATCAAATGACCTTCATCCTGATGAGCACGAAAGTGCGAAGCATTTTCACCCATAAATACATTAGCTGGGACTCATTTTATCACTAATAAACTTGTGTGTAGGTGTTTTTATGAAATAAGCTCTTATGGAGAAAATTGCTCGAAAAGTGGTTTTTGTACCACGGAGGACACATGTTATTCGGACTCTCAATTTTGGATAAGGGGTACCCAATTACTAAGGGGAATCCTAATTCCCGGATTGGATAAAGGGAGGAGCGGTGTTTGCCTTTGATTTGTAAAAGGAAGGATATATTCTCGGTTTGAAGAAAATAGAGGTGAAGATATTGTTTGTGTTATTACATGCTGATTTGGAGAAGATTTGTCGTGGGAGTATATTCTGTATTGATTGGAGGAGTTATATGGAAGGAAATGGAAAGAATATATTCTGTTTTGATTTGTTATTATCCTGAAGATAGTTCAACAACTCATATACACGTAACAGAAAAGGAAAGGAGAATAAAATCTCCATGATTTGGCAGAGAAGTCAAAAGAAGATATTTTCGGGTTTAAGTGATTTGATTCTCAGAGTTATAGTAGGAAGTTACGTAGGATATTCTTTTAATATTTGCGGATGTTTAACGGGGGATTTTGGGATGAATCAAACAACTTAGAATCGCGTGATAATAATGGAAAATATTCCCGTGGAGAATAATGGAGTAAAGAGAGAATATTTGCGCATTGAGCAAGAGATATTGGGTGCTGCTGAGACTATATAATGAGTTTAATAGAGTCATAGATGGCATCGAGAGTTTGGGGAAGGCGGAGAGAAACAACAGAAGAGAAAAAAATCGCACCAGAGAACCACCGTTTCTGATGCTGCTGAAGAACATGAAGAACAAATGACCAACAGAGGCAGTCGTTCATGCTACAGTGACAACGACAGCCACACGAGGGTCGTAGAGATACAACAACAACAGTTCCTTTTTATCGTTCTTTGTAACAGTGTTTTGCAACAATTATAAACGTTGCAAACACCCGATTTTCATTATTTTCTCTCCATTTCATCTTTGTAAAACAAATTTTGAGCATGAATCAATATTTTGAGCAAGTTTATATAATGATGAGCTAAACCCATCCTCTTGGACGACGGAGGAAGCTATTTCGCCAATGAAATGTGGTAATCTCTATTTTATTTAATTTATGCAATTATTAAATGATTATTTTCCTTGATAAATAAATAAATAAAATGGTTTTTGTTAAACAATTGTTATTTCCATTGATGGAGCATGCTAGCCTAGGGTTTTGATGTCCCATACTTTCGATTTACAATTGTTATTTCTAAAAAATCAACTTTTGCAATATTAAGAATCAATTTGAATGAAGGATTTGCATAATTATAATTAGAGAATATAAATCACTTTGATATTGGTAATTAGTGGAATCCATAGCCCCAGTCTTTTCCATATTTTTCATATCACTTTTATTTAAGTTTCCTATATTTTTTATTTAAAATTAAGTCTAAAATCTGCTTTCACAAGTCTTGAACGAATCTTATTACTACAACAACATTGAAATCTGATCACATCCTCACCCAGTGTTGCAGGTTTTAATGTCAGAGTTTTGTAGTGGTCTTTACTACAATTGGATCATCAGTGGTAGTAGGGATCTCTAAGGATTGAGATAATTGGGAATCGATAGAAGAAAATAGAGGATTAGGAGAAGAACTAGAAGAATTATGGGGATAAGAAGAAGACATTGTAGACAAGGAAGTTGCAGAAGGAATTGAGGAAGAAGATTAAGTTTTAAATTTTATTCGTTAGTTCTCAAAAAGGTACAACAGTCCATATAAAAGGATGGATGACACCTTATGCTCGTGCTTTGCACGAGCCACTCACATGAATGACTACTAACGGCGCCTAGGGCATAACTAGATAGGGCCTGCCCATAACCAAGATGGTCTGCCTAATGTAGGTTCATGACAAATACCCACTCCTCCAAATCATCCTTGTCCTCAAGGATGAAAAATAAGAACTGAGCTCGGCTAAGGAGGGACATTGTTGTTGCGGCTGCATCGTGCACTATTGCTGAGGATGCATCGTGCACTATTGCTGCTGCTGAGTAGCAACATGAATGTGATGCTGAGAGACTCAAGTCGAAACTCACAACCCATTGATCTTTCTCACGCGAACCATAGGGACCAAGCCTGGTCATGGCTCCATTGTAGTAACAATTAACACCAAAAACGACAATGTAATTGACTGTATAAGCCCCCTTGAACATATATTCTTCATTAGCAGTTGAGGCTTGAATACTAATCTTCATGTCTAATTCCATGTAACAACCCTGCATCTGTAGGAGTTGTTGTTGCAAACATACTCCCACTGTTAAGAGGGTAACTAATCACTGCAAGCCAGTAACTCGAACCCCTTATCCATAGCTGGACCCATGTATAAGATTTCTGCGACAAAAACTTCGAGTCTGGCCATAATAACCCTGGTGGGACAAACAAATCTTAATAATTTTAACACCCAATACGGAACTTCACTCCTTTGTACTAGTATGTTGCTCTCCGCAGTAGTGATCTTTTGTAGCTTGTAGAGTTGGGTATAAGATAAAAGGTGTGAATACAGTTGTAGCCCATGTATTGTCCAGCTTCCTACTTCCAGTTTCGGGTCGATACAATTACTTCCCACACACCATAATGACTGATCAATACTACCAGCAATCACCGAGTTATGAAGCTCCATCAGTCTTCCCTTTACTGTCTTTCTGTAAGGTGAGACCGTATCTGGTGCTCTAGCTATGCCACTATAGATCATCGTGAAATCACACCTCAGAAATGTAACTTCCAAATGAGTCTTTATTAAACTGCCACGTTTCATCCCATTTCCCACCATCATCAACCTACCACAAACCCATGCAAGCCACAATTCCAGCTCTCGGAGCAATTCTTATATCAATTGTAGAGATATAAGATATAATATTTGCACCCCGTGCATCTAGAACCCTTGTTGATTCAACTTTCTCAATATTTCTACCGGGAATTTCCTTCACGAACAGTTCCATCGTTTCCATCACCCTTGCAGCCAATCCTTTATATCCAAAACACCACATTAGATATATCAGGAGTGTGGGAAAACCTCCTTTATCTGGTAACAAGGATATCATAAACACCTCACCGGTTTCCAGTCTGTGATGCAAAATAAGGAATTCTTTGTATTGTACACATATACTATTCTGAAGTTGAAGAAATAAGTGATACCTATTCACACCACAATCCCATCCATGACTATGACACACAGTAAAACGATGTACTCCAAGTAGCTCTATGAATTTCAACAGATAACCACTAACAATTCCCATACTCCATAATACAAAAGAGAACACAATGAAATCTAACTGAGATGAGAAAACCAAACAGTTATACTCCCATAGAACGATCAGTTTCCACACTAGAAGTATAGTAGTAACTGGTGAGGGTGTTTCTATCTTCTTGAACCCTTGCAAAGTTTCTTTCATTTGAATAGGGATGATATCTCCAACAAGCAACTGAGAAAGAAGTTCTTGCGCCTAGCCATATTTATTTTCCTTTGTCATATGAAGTCTCAAAATAGTACAGAGAACATTAACTCGCTGTAAGATTTCATTAAACAACTCACAAGCTCTAAGATGCCATCATGTATAACAAACAAAAACACATTTGAATACCCCAATGACATTTCAAAACAGTACTCATGTTCTAGATTTATCCTACCCACAAACTTCCATTTGTATTCTATCATCAATATTGATAACTTACTAGAAGCAATAATATCCAGGTAGAAATCAAGAGTACCACAACTCAACTGTAGCAACCTTCCTCTATCAAATACCCATTCGGAAAAACCCCGACTATCAAGGAAATATCCTCCACAGTTCGAACTTCTCATTGCACTACTACTTGGAACCATAGGAATTAAAGACACACTTAAGCTTGCAAATAACAATTCAAATCCACCTCCATGGTTTACAATCCTCTTATAAACAATATATGTATTAAATTCATTAATAACAACCAAACTAAAATTAAGTATACCCGTACTAAACTTTGAACTGTTGATATTGTATTGATAATACCTCTTACTCAAGTCATCCCACTTTCCTCTATAAAATAAGGTTCGAACCAAATCGAAACTACAGTAAAAATACTTCCTACTGTACAGCTTGTTTTCGATAATGAATAAGACCTTATGAACTTTGAACTTTTCATAACACATCTCCATAAGTGAGAATGAGAACATTTTACTAAATTTTCTCACATAGTCCGCGTTTTCGAAAAGAATAAAAACATTAGAGAAATCAGAATTGAGTTTAGATTTGTAATTACCTTCCTCCATTTCTAGAGGAGTAGAAGTATTTCCACTGAACTAATTCAACAATTTGATTCCCTTGACCTCACCATTTATAACCTTTCTAACTTCATCTGTTGCACTTGGAGTCGAAGAATTTTGAATTGATTTTCTTACTGTACTTAAGTAAACTGAATCTAATGAAATTGATTTCAACTCGACATCAATTTCATTCTCGGTCATCTTCAACTCCGATCTGTGAGTGCAATTTGTTGTTGTAGTAGAATCTGAGACTTCAGCTCCAATTAAATCATAGCTATCTTTAGTCATGGACTCCACTTTCTCAACATCAGTTTCTACCTGCGAATCAATAGCTACGCTACCGATCTCATCGTCGAAACTTGGTTTTGATTTGCCCTGATGATAGCTTTTCCATGTAGCCCAGAATAATTAAGTAAAATCATCAAAAAAAGATTTAGTAAACTCCGACCTGTTGTTTTCCATCAGTAACTTGTGAAGACGATCTTGTTTTACTGAAATTTCTATTTATGCTTCTGAAACTTTAGATATTGCAGCGGCCTTCGTAGCGGTCGGAGAATCGACCGTTCTGATACCACTTTTAGTGGTCTTCACTACAATTGGATCATAAGTGGTAGAAGGGATCTCTAAGGATTGAGATAATTGGGAATATATAGAAGAAAATAGAGGATTATGAGAAGAACTAGACGAATTATGGGGATAAGAAGAAGACATTATAGACAAGGAAGTTTCAGAAGGAATTGGGTAAGAAGATTAAGTTTTACATTTCATTCGCTAGTTCTCAACAAGGTACAACGGTCCATATAAAAGGATATACGACACCTTATGCTCGTGCTTTGCACGAGCCACTCACATGAATGACTACTAACGGCGCCTAGGGCATAACTAGATAGGGCCTTCCCATAACCAAGATGGTCTTCTTAATGTAGGTTCATGACAAGTTTGTTGTCTTTTTGGCTTTGGCTTGTTCGGATTCTGCTTGCATCTGTTAAAGTGCTTCCACGTTACACTTGTACCATTCCTTCCAGTATGAGCCTTTATTATCTTCTTGCAGTAATTACATTCAGCTTCTTGAACATTCTTCCTGGTGAAATGATTCCAAATGTCAGAAGTTATGTTTCCACCAATTTGAGTAGAAGTAGCTTCTACATCTATTGCTGCTGGCTCTGCTGCTCCATCTATTGGTTGGATAGAGGATCCAACAACTGTATCTGTAACAGGTGTAGGTGTGCATCTGAAGCAGGTATAGGAGTAGATGTTCCATGAGTTTGACTTGATGCATCC
The DNA here is from genome assembly GCF_003573695.1 of Papaver somniferum. NCBI lineage: Eukaryota > Viridiplantae > Streptophyta > Magnoliopsida > Ranunculales > Papaveraceae > Papaver > Papaver somniferum. Next base: position 8,755,080 of record NW_020622492.1, on the reverse strand, counting down.
ATGCTTGATCACTGAGAAATTACAAATAAACATAAACATAAGTACATAATAATTAATACATTTATGAGTTATGAAATGAAGTTATAAGAACTGAAAATTAAAGAAAACCACAAAGGAAATAAGAGCTGAAAAATTCATACATATAAGAACTGAAAATAAAAGAAAACTACAAAGGAAATAGAAATCGAAAATAAAAGTGAATTCATATATTCATACATATAAAGTGCTTCTACTAAAAATTGTTCATAAAGATTAAAGACATCAAAGTTCAAACTCCAAAGTAAATACTAAATAGTAAAGTTGTAGTACATATTACACTGCAGTACACATTACACATAAACCACTAAGCCTAAGTTCTAAGCATTAATTATGTGAGCTCTGTTAGGATTAAGAATGTGGGTACATCTCTTAAAGTGCTTTCACAATGTTGTTATTCCATTTTTGCAGCTGTGAGCCCTAAATGTCCTTCCACAATAATTGCAAGTGGCTTCTGCAACATTTCTCCTAGTGAAATGACGCCATATTATGTTCTGAACCCTAGCTGGACTTGATGCATCCATGATTGGTCACTGAAAAACAATATATACACATTTCAAACATGAATCATATACAGAACACAACAACAAATTAAGAACTAACATGGTAAAAAGCAAAGCAGAAGTTTCAGTAAGTGAATGATATAAAGCAAAGCAGAAGTTTCAGTAAGCAACCATAGTAAATATCTATCACAAAAGCAAAGCCAAAGTGCCAAACTACACATATTTGCAGGGAGTGAATGATACAAATCAAAACAGAAGTTTCAGTAAGCAACCATAGTAAATATTTATCATAAAAGCATCATTTCACCTTATTGTTTCAAGAAACTAACCTCCGGCACTAAACCGCGAGTAGACACAATTACTTCTCTATTTTTTCTTCCTCCTTGGCTTTACAGCAGCTTCGTAATCACCTGATAAGCTCAAACACAAGGGACAGAGATTTAATTCAACTGCTTGCGCAAAAACATCACTCTTGCATTGAAAACTACAGGCACGATCATGCTCAACAATATTTCATTCCAACAGAACATTACTGATATCTAAAAATGTTATTCTTGAAGAAAAAAACTAAAGTACACATACTAGGAAGGTGGATTCTATAGAGGTACTCATATCTATAACGTAATAAAGCCATCAGTATATGGCAGAGCAGGAACTGATCTAGCATCAAAGTCTACTTGTGCAGAATAAAAGAATGAAGAACAATTCAAACATACAACTGGATAGAAATATTACTCATTCACAATAGTGTTGCTTCTATAGTTCATGCTAAGTTCAATATCATTCATGTTTAACTTCTAATACAATGAAGTAGAAAACATAATACATCTAATCGAACATTACTATAGCAGTATGTAAAAACTACTCATTAGTTGACGATGACCAATATTACCCTCAAAATAAAGTACCTATACATAGACGCGTTAATTGTTTATCGTTCAAATTTCACTTTAGAACTTCATCAAACACAAAACATGCACCATATGTCTATAGGCTCAAAGCCTCAAACCCAATTTTTTGAAGAACAAAAATATTCATTTAATTCAAAAATTAAAACGATGATCGGTAAATACATAAATACAATTTTAAAACCAAATTCAAAGTCTGGGTTTCATATGAACTAAAAAATAATGAAAAATCAAAAGATTAAGAAGATAGAATTCTTACCAGTTTGGTGGAAATACTATCCAAGCCAAATCAATCAACTCTTGTAGAGAATGAAGAAATCTTTATGATATCTTAATTACAAATCTGATCCAATATCAAGGAAGGTAGAATTATTAAATAGAATAAAAATAATGAAAAATGTATCACCACTCACCAGTAATTAATTTGGTAAACAATACAAACCAACACTACTTCAAAAGAATCAAAACCCTAGGTTCCAAAAATCAAAATAGGAGATTCAACACTTACCCTTGGTTAACAATTTCTCCTTATTCTTCTGGATCGAGAGGTGTAACTGGCAAGTAAATCAAGTTCGTGGAGTTCTTCTAATGGAGAAGAGAAGATTCAGAAGAAATCTAATGGAGTTCTTCAACTTCTTCTCCTTTTGAGAGAGAGAGGATACAAAAAAAAATACGAAAATGAGAAACCCTAGCCCTATATTTCTATTATATACCACCCTTTAATTTAATGACTATTATTGATTTATTAACCCTAAATCTAACGACTATTACTACTCGGTACATTCGGTCCGGGACGGCACGGGACTTGTATTGGACCGTGTATCTGTACCCCCCCCCCCAGAGGCCGGTTCCTATTTTTTGGACCGGTACCTGTACCCCCTTACTCGGTTCGGTACAAAACCAGGTACGGTTCCACCGGTTCCGGGACGGTCCGCCGGTCCGACTCGGTTCCCGTGCACCCTTAGGTCTGCCAGTTATTTTCAAGCAAGTCACTACTCAGAATGTTACTGTTGAAGCTTTTATTGCTAACCCGGAGTCGTCAAATCGAGGCCCGATTCGTACCACAAATTCTTCTAGAAGGTTTAAAACGGCTGCTGCTCCGACCCAACATCCTTCTATTACTAGAGAAGAAGTTATTTCATCAGCTGCTGAACATGATGCTCTATCAAACCTCGAAAGGAAGATTAATCCCATATCATATTTGTGGAAACTTACTAGAGCTAGCACTTCTACTCTAGCTAGTGTAGTGGTCATCCAAAAACAAAATGATACCTCTGAACCAGATTACTCAAAATTTTGTGTCCCTATTACCAAATTGGGAGATCTCCCAGCAATAAATCTATCCAATTGTACCCTCAATACCCATTCCTTGGTTGATCCTTATGGTGGTTATAATATACCTGCTGACGATTCCCCAAGCAACAATGGTGTCCGCAATAATTCCCTTCATGCTGCTGCTACTCTGAGTCTCAATTCTACCCAAGATGCTTGTCAAATTTGTGGTGCTAATGATTCTCAACTTGGTGGTGGTTCTGACTCTACCAATCAGGTAAATTCAATTCCTTCATCCCCTATAAATGATCCCCTTCATGCTGTTATTCCTTTGAATCCCTTGCTTGTGAATAATGTCAACATGCTATGCTGGAACATTAAAGATTTGGGTAAAAGAACAGCTAATAAGGAGCTCAGCCTGTTATGTAGAAATATCAACTTGTAGTAAGGTAAAAACTGATTCTGCTGAAAATGATAAATTGGGTATGCTGCCGAGAAACGAATCTAAACCCTAAACAAATGTACTGCACAGGAGTACTTTAGATTTGAGAGACCAATCTGTACAATTTTGGACTAAAACAAGAAATGACCGTTCCAGTCTTGCTTCGGTCACAAAATGAAGGAGAAGGGTTGATCTTAGGGAGGAAAGCGAAAAAGGTGTTGAGATCAGGATGATGACTTATGAAGGTGTGGTTGTTTATGACTTGTATCGGAATGTGGAACTTTCTTGTGGAATGTAAGTTATAAGTTCTTGGGGTTTTCTGGATACTTGTGTTGATAAAACTGTTGTTGGTTGAAATAGGTTGAAAACCTATTTATACCAGTCATAGTTGCACGCACCCTGATCTCATAGGAAGTGGAAGTAGTTGAGTGATGGAGAAATGGGTATCGTGTACAATATTGAAAACCACGTCCCTACTATGAGGGGAAGATAGGTCGGTTTACACCCACTACTTCTATGCTGCCACTAACTGTCCGCCTTTCCTGACAATTTCTCATAATGAGCGTGTTGCACGCCGCACATTATAAACCGTCAGACCAATACCCTGATGAATATCCCCCAGTTTGTGACATGTTTGATATCTCGAGTATTTTTGCAGAAAAAATATGCAGCAGGCTGCTGAGTGGGTCTTGCCTGCAAGACCTAATTATTCTGACCAATCACGCGCAAGCTAGGCGGCGGGAAGTCATATTGTGAGACCTGCTGCAAAAAATAGCATATAATGCTTTTAGGTCAAATAATTAAATTATTTGTGGAATCAATATTTATAAAACATCGTTTGTAATCGATGCATATAAAGCATCGCTTTTAAGCAAGCAACTCAAAAATCGATACTCATGAAGCATCGTTGTATAGAGCTTGCTTAAATTATTCGTGGAATTCGATGTCTTAAAAGGAGCATGACCGACCATCTTCATGATGCTTCAAGGAGCTATCCATGTACATCAAAAATGAGTTGGTCGGTCCTTATAGGAGGGTGATGGATGGTAGCCATTTTGACATTTTATTCGTCTGCCTAAATTAGATCTAAACCGGTCATATTTTCTAGCCAAATTGAGTGTCTAAGATGATTTACGGCAGTTATTGGCTGTCGTTGAATTCATTTAATACCATATAGGTAGCGCAGCCAGCCATCTTTGGGCAACTGCCAGGGATTGTTCGAGAAGGCTAAGGAGCAATTCGATCGGTCCTCATAGGAGGGTGATGGTCGGTGATCACGGGGACATCTTATTGGTTTCTCAAAATTAGATCTAGACTGGTCGATTCGGCTGGCGAAGTTGAACGACCGAGATTGCTTTGCGGTAGTTATGTGTTGATGTTGGTCGAGCTTGAGGTTTTGAAGCCGTGCGACCAAATCATTTTGAGCTAACGGTTTGAGACGTTGGCTGTGGGATGGGAGCAATTCGATTGGCCACGGCTAAAGGAAAGTCGCCGGTGAGCATGATGACACTTCATTGGTCGGCTAAAATTGGATCTGGGCCAGTCGATTTGGCTAGCCAAGTTGGACGGTCGAGATCGTTTTGCGACAGTAATGTGCTACCGCTAACATAATTTAGAATTTTAAAAGCCGCGCAGCCAACCTTCTTTGAGCAATCAGTTTGAGGCTCTGCTTGCAGGTTGGGAGGGCTCCGATTGGCTGAAGTATTAGTGGGCACACCAGCGTATATGATGGTGCTTTTCAGGTCGCGTCAGGAGGCTACCAAGCTTGACAAATTAGCCGGCCAAAACGTACTGTCGTGATTGTTTTAACACTGACATGAGTATATTCGATTCCTTAAGGAATTAGGTGTATCGACCAGCCAACTTCCAACTTTAATTAAAAGTGTAGGCGGCGCTTTTGGAGCGATGTGATTGGTTGATGTGAAAGAGGGGACGACAGCCAACAAAATAGAAGAAGGAACGCCGGCCAAAGGAAGCTCGAGTTAGGGAAAATTGGTCGGCCGAGTGGCGCGACCAAGCCCCTTTCTGCCACGGCTTCAATTGGTCATGGTTTCCTCTTTTCTTCATATTTCCCGTTTTTGGTAGGATTTGCTCATACTAGTTCCATGAGGATAAATTTCCTAGTTTGCCTAGGTTTGGTCTCGACCAATAGGGTTCGAGATAATGCGCAGGCCGCAAAAACCTAACTTTTGCAAATTGATAAAATTAGGTTAGAAAAATTGAATTTTGCGAGTTGCCACAAAATCAATCAATTTTGGTGAATTTTGCGCATTGATACAAAAATCAGTAGTTTTTATCTCAAAGGGAAGCATAAATTTGTGCGCCTCTGATTGAGTACTTCCATGCACATCTTAATCCTGACACTTCGGGAAATTCATGTTACCCAGCTGTAAGCGAACATTAATTATCATGTCATGTCAGTATCAAGATTTCATCTGGGGAACATAGCATGGAATAAATACTCGACATGCCATGCATTAGTGAATAGTGCAGGTGGAAGATTAATAAAATTTATAGAATATTTGAGATTGTTGCTACATGCACCATTCTGGATAAATTTTGTATATAAGTATACTGAATTGCTCAATACATATGTAAGTAAAGAGGCATAGGCACTCATCACTTTTAAATGGCTCTGTTTCTTTGTAGAATGACGACACATTAAATATAGGGTTTCACAATTTTAGCCCTCAACAAAAAACCACCATCAACACAACCCTGATATCATATTCCTGTCGGAAACTAAAATGAACAAAGATTTGGCTGCTAAAAGATTAAAAAATATGGGTTTTTCGTGCACATTTAATATTCCAAGTATTGGAAGAAGTGGTGGTTTAGTTCTGACCTGGAAAAAGGAGATTCAACTCAACATTTTATCCTCAAGCTCGAGGGGAATCTATGTCACATCTAATGATATTATCCATTCCAAACTATGCCACATTCACTTCATATATAGTGAACCTAACAGTAGTTTAAGACAAGCTTTCTGGGAAAACCAATGACAGTTACCCCATACACCTCTAGATGAATCTGTCTTTTTTGTAGGAGACTTTAATGCTCTTTTAGGTACTGAGGACAAGAATGGTGGTATAAAAGTAAAGGACTTTGATTTCTTAAATCTTAGGAATTTTTGCTGTGTTTAACTTACATGATCACGGCTTTTATGGTCCTAGATTTACCTGGTCTAAAATGCAACAAGGTAGTGATCTTATTCTTGAAAGACTAGACAGATGTCTAATCATCAATGTGTTGAACAATTGTTCCCTAAATTTTGTGTTAATAACTTGCCTAGAGACTCATCTGGCCATTGTCTTATGCATATTGGTTTCAACTATGATAATATTTGTATGCCTAGACCTTTTCACTTTATGGCTATGTGGATTGAAGATCCTACTTGTAGAGATATTACAGCTAATTCTTGGTCTGCTAATGTGGTAGGATCTCCTGCTTTCAAACTAAAATAAAAACTCTTTAGTACTAAGAAAGGTTTGCGTGAATGGAATAAGTCCTCCTTTGGTAGCATTCAAACTAATATTAAAACTACTAGGGAAGACTTAGCTAATATTCATACTTCCAACCCAACTGAATTGTGACGCCCCAAATACTAAACCTGCTTAGTTGTAGGATTACGACCTAATTGAAGCATCAAAACTAGATTACCGATTTTAAGAATCATAATTACATAAAGTTCTAATAACCAAAACCCAAACTCTCTGATACATATAAAATTAAGTCTTTCAAGTACTAAGAATATATTAATGTGTTGTTTACAGAATAAAGAAATAATACATATGGTAAAAGATACACAACAACACTAGATTCGATAAAGCTCTAAGCTAGGAAACATATATCTTCACCTGCACCATTTCTTCGCATAACTGAAACTGAAGTGGGAACAAGTGAGAACATCATCCCAAAGGGTGCTCAATGGAAACATATAACTCTCAAGTAATCACTGACATGCTTCACAGTTCTAAAGAATATAAATCGAAAGAAACAAGAAGAAACCAATCATTCAGTTATATATGCATCATGAAGCAAGTGTTACTCTAACCTCGCCAAACTCATTAGAGAAGACGATGCGAGAGCAACCCTAATCAATAATAATAACATCGTCCACAAAAAGTACCCATACAAACCATGATTCAGAATATTACCATCAAGATCAGAAAGTTGGACAAACAAGTATAATATGCACACGAGTGAGTTCTCCAAAATAAATAGTATATATAATAACGAATCGGGGAAGAAGCCTCCCTACTAGGTAATATTAAAACCGGGAAGAAGCCGCCCTACTATTAATATTAATTATATACTATCGAAATGGGGAAGAATCCGCCCTACTAGATATATATTGAAACGGGGAAGAATCCGCCCTACTAGATATATATTGAAACGGGGAAGAATCCTCCATACTTAACTTAGAAAAGAGCCGTAGGGAATCACAGACACTCCTTGCGAGGAAACCATACAACACAAATTACACGCACAAGAAGACACACACAAACATTTACATAGATAGTAAAACACACAAACATGCCAAAAGTAAAAAAGACTCATCATGCTCTCAGATAGAAAGAAAGCTCAATAATTACAAGAAGGTTACAGAGTTCCCACCTGATTTATAGGAAAACCATGTCTACCTCGAATCCACAATCCACTGCTTCATCCTTTATATCGATCGTTGTTAATAAAGACCAATTGTTAATCACACAAGCATTCTAAGAGCTTAGCCGAAAAGGCTCACACAATAATCATACAAGTTCTAGTTAATGGTCAAGTAAACTATGTAATAGTTCGAAGCCCAATTATGGTTCCATGCATTTTCATTTTCTACCTTTAGCATATCCAAGAGTTTACTAGTCCAGTTGGGTTGGTTATATAGTCCATTTGATAAGTCTTAAAAAGATATACAACTTGTAGAAGGAATCAAAGGACAAATCGGACCCACAAGGGGTCCAATTCACTAAGATGGGAAAATTAACTCTAAGTCCAAATCCATGGGTCTGATCCGGCACGACCCACTAAACCGGCCAATTACTCAAGGCCTGGCCCAACTGGGTCAACTAACGGTCAATGGGGTCAATTAACGATCAACATCCAATTAAGGTCAAGGTCATAGTCAACTGAGTTCAATCGGATGATTCAATTGGTCAGCTGGCCGACTCATTCAGATTAACTGAGTCAGCTAAACAATAGTCATACATCTGGCTGGGGTAACTGATTCGAGCTAAGAAAACCAAGGCCCTTGCACTGGTCACTACTCAATAATGCACAATCATGATGCAACACAACTCTACAATCTACCTAGCTGCAATTCCATATACCAATCTCTACTATAACTCAACTTCTGTAACTAAACACAACCAACTACCGGTTAAGCACATTCTTTAACAATTCCACAGCTCAACTAAGATAGTGATACTTATTCTAACTTAAATTACAATGCCCTAGCTGGAACCAACCAACACAATCCACTTTACAACCCCATCTGTATTCCATTCTAAGTTTTGTAGGCTAATCAAAACATCACTTGCAACTCCAAACATCAGTTCCATTTCTGTAGTTGCAATCTCACTCACCATAGCTCAACATAACCATTTCAGGTCCACCATCTTTGCATACATATATTCAATTCAACCACAGCAACACAAGCCTATTTTCCTAACTCTAATTCTTCTACATAACCCAACACACAATACTTCAGCTTCATCAGTTCATTTCAACACCATATTTCATCCACACCATTACCAGACCCAAACTCTAAGATCACCAATACAATCTTCATCACTACTACAATTCTACTTCAATCACCACCAATTATACTCTTTTAAAACCCTTCATTGTAATAGACAGTTCATCACAATATCATCCAATATCCACCATTAACAAAACAGTTCAATCTTTCTATGAATTTCTTTATTTTCAATTGACCTTTATCAGTGCAGTTTAACATTCATTCTTCTTCTTTCTTTATTCCCCTGTATCTCTCAATCAACAGTAAACTCTAGTTACACAAAATTCCTTTACCTGATTTAAATCATCTACCACCAGACCCATCTCTTCTCAATCTAACTCTTCTTACTCAAACCCCTCTTCCATTTCCTACAGCTAACTTAATTATAACCATGACTCCTAATTAAAAGAAGAGAAAAAAAGGGAAATAAAATCTTGTAATTGGCAGAGAAGTTATTACAAGATTATTGAAGTTATTACAGGATTATTTGGAGTTAATACGAAAACTTCTTGGCCTTGTGGTGTATGAAAAACATGCTAGGATGTCACAGAGCGAGAGTTTTTTTGGACCTAGAGCGAGAAGCCAGAGATATTGAGAGAAAATAACAAAGAAGTTGTAGAGAGATTTATTGTGAGAGGCTGAGAGCTTTTCTTACTAATCAACATTTTTTCTCTTGATATTGATACATTTGTGATCATATTTGAGTGTTATAAATAATAAGATATTTTCAATTCAAATGTATGTTCTACTACTACCATGAGCGGCTAATTACTCGGTGACGAGGCAAAGGATGAAGCAATTGATGGATGTTTGATTGGTCATTTTATGCTTTGAGTTGCATAATTAATTTTTTTATTCTTTTTTCTTCATTATCATATTGCTTAAAACAATATTTTTTAAATAGTTGTCATTGAATTTGATGTTTCATGCTTGAGTTAATTCTTTTGATGAGTCAGGCTTATTATTTACAACTATTATTTGAGGGTTTGACATTTGAGAAAAGAAGATAGCATACTTCATTATTGAGCGGATATACTTATAAACTCATGCATAACTATTTACCTTCGTTTCATTCATTGTGGTGGAATCCTTAGCCTTAGTATTTCAAAATCATTATTATATTTAATTATTCACTTTGTATTAGTTTAGTCAACTATTTCCAAAACTATATTTAAGTTTAAAATCGAAAATCTTCACAAGTATTGAACGAACCACTATTACTTACCACTTGTAAAAATCTTATCAATCACAAAAGGTGAGGTGTATCTTGCATAGGTTCATATCGGAAACATTATGGTGTGCTTGGTATCCTCGTTATTTCAATTGGTACCAGAGAAGGAAAATACGAAAAGATCTAACAATCTGTGTTTAATGCGAACTAACCTGTTAAAACGGGAATAAAAACATAGTTTTGGAAGAATCTAAAGGTTGATTCGATTAATTTGTCACATGATTTTGATAGTTTTAAAACAGTATCTGAAAATCTTCATGAAATCACCTCGAGTGAATACTAGATAAGTCCATCTCGTTATTGACATAGAAACTGTTGATCACTGGGAAACAAGCTTAGATAAACAATTGGATGAAATTTCCTATGAAGGTAACTCGGGTATTGATCTAGATGTTGATGATGATATCTAGTACACTAAGTTATTGGATCCTTTGACAAAACTGATGACTTCCGAGCTCATTTCTCTTTTGACTCCTCTTTGTCGAGAAAACAGGAAATTGACAAAGATGTCTGACGGACATGATATTGGTTATCGCCTCAACAAGTATTTTATTAAATATTGTGAAGAAGATCAATATTCAACGAAATTTGAATGTGATAATCTTCTTTGATGTTGAAAGAGAAACTTGTTGAATCTGAAGCAAGGATTAAATTTCAACAAATTAGTTTTGAAGAGAAAGAAGGTGCATATATATCTCGAAAAAACGCCTTGAGGCAGATCTAGCTTATGCTCTTGAAAAAATCACAAACAATTTAATCTCAATGTTAGGAGTAATTAAAAATCATCGTGATGTGTGAGGATTGGGCTAAAAGGGGATAGATGATCCAAATAATAACAAAGACGTAAAATTTATACTTAAGGATAGAAATTCTTCTCACCCATAGGCTTCCACTGATGTCAAAGGTACACCAATTTCAAAAATTGATGGAAAAAATAAAACCCATCAATCTCCAATGCAAGTGGATCCACAAAAAGGTAATATTAAGCATCACAATTCTTACATAACTAAGCATTACTTTGATTATTGAAATAAAGGACACCTACAAAGGGGGCAGAGTTCTCAAGATGAAAGATGTTCTTAATTTTGTTTCCAATGAATTTACTATGACTTCTCCCCTTAATAACTTAGGTAGTTACTGTACAAAGTTTAGGCAAAGAAATTGTTATAATGATAGTTTGAGGTTTGCCTATCAACATTCTGCAAAGTTTTCTCATAATCGTCCAAACAATAAAAAAAGAGATAACTTCATAAATGTAAAGACAAGATTTGATGTTCCAAATTAGAGAAAGGTTGACTCCCAGGGTATCCAACAAGGCAAACGTTCTAACTTTCTCTAAATAGATTCTTCAAATAAACTACGAGGAAACGGTAGGAAGAACAGTGCATCCCCTGCGAAACCATATATAAATGGGTCCCGAAGTCCTCCATAAAAGCAACTAAGGAGGGACAAAAAGCCAGTGATGACATTCAAATGGTAAATGTTGGTATCAATGTTTATGAGAGTCTTCTTGAAATACTAAAAAAAGATCTCAAGTTTCCTAAAGTTCCTTGTACCAATCATGTAGTGATCACAAGTCAAGGAAGAAAAACAAGAGAAGGGAAAAGATAAATCAAACCAAACAAGTCTTAGTCACCTGTGACGAACAAGAAAAACTTCACCTCAACACAACCTAGTTATGTTAGAATATGCCCGCTCACCGTTGTGATCAACCTTATGAAAGGTGATGAAGCACATGAAATATAACACATGATATCTCGATCTTTATACGATTCATACCTTATTTATCTGTAGTTGAGCATTTGATAGAAATGGTAATTATATTATGAGTTTATGATGTTAATTTCTACTGGTCATATATGTGGAGCTTTTGAATAAGGGTTTAAAACGAGCCAAAAATCAATCAATTCGGACACCGAATGCAAAAGTTATGTTAAAAACAATATTTTATGTATGAAACCATGCTTCAAACCGATCTTAAGACCAGTTTTATATGTAAGAAACGCTCCCAATAGATATCCCAATAAAGATCCTTAACCTTTTTCCCCATAACTTCCTTATCCGAACTCGGAATAACCTCATTCATTTTGCGTGAGCTTTGTCTTTTCATTATTAATTATCTAATGATTTTTTCTGGTGTATTTCTTTTTGAGACCATGAGATATGCTTTCGGCTTATGAGATAAACTTTTGGTTTTTACTAAGTTCCGGTCTCATATTGGCTTATCTTTTTATAATTTTGTGACCTTTTGAATTAACAGATTCATATCTAACTTCTTGAATCACTTATATACTAATATCGATTTATGTTCTATAGTTTGTGTATACAACATACATATGAGTTTTTTTGGTCTTAGTCTTTCTCTTATGGCAGATGATGGCTAAGACCTTGTGACCATTCTTTGGTAAAGGTTATTATTGTGTATTGTTTTGTTTTGAATGGAATAACATACAATGGGGGAGGGTTCTACATTAAATTTACGCGTAATGATATATGTTAGAGCATAACTCGTTTGAATCCACCAAGTGTTGGTATGTCAAGTTTGGTTGTCATATTTTAGTATCGAAACTCATCTAGAGTCGCTTGATTAATTACCAGAGTCAACTTTGTTTAGGTTAGAGTAGAAAGTCTAGGAATGTTAAGACTTACAAGTATTACTCCGAAGACCTGAATAATGTGAAGAAGTAACGACTGCAACGAAAACATCATCCTTCCGTTTGAGGTTAGTAATATTGACTTGGATTGTTTCCATTCCTAACGTATCTTTCAAGTCGTATCATATAAAAACATAACATGCGAAGATATATATAATATTCTAGTGATTAAACTTGGTCATATCATTATGATCAAAGTGTAAAGGAATTTTATTGATTTACGAGGTATAACGCTTATCTTTTGAACTTCGTAAATACGAAATCAACGTAATTTATGTATATGGTATTTGATTATGTGTGGATATAGATGTGATTTCATCCTAGGAAACTATGTACTATTACATTGGTTTAAGGAAGTAGATGTATGAATTTGTTTCATAATCGAAAGGAAAATCATAAGTGTGTTGATCTGGTTCTTCATTGAGTATTATTTGAATGACCAATGCAATATGACAAGGTAAAACCAATCTTAACTTACGTTAAATTGGGAAGAATGGTATAGCCAATCTTAACTTATTGTGTGATATGGTATAACCGATCCTAACTATTTTTGGGAAGCATGGTATAACCGGTCAAAACCTATATTGGGAAGCATGGTATATCCGATCCTAACTTAGTTTTGGAGTCATGGTATAACCGGTACCAAGAGCAAACCGAGTATAAATATTCGCATATTTATTTATATTTTGTGTGAATATGGAATTATTGTTTGCTAAGATAGGAAACATGTTGACATTATTTTGAACATGTGCATAACTCTTATCATTAATTGTTCAAAGACATTCCTTGATGCTCAAGGTGATCCCAAACCGAAATATTGAAAAACATTTAATTATGATTTTCAAGTATATATGTTTTAATTACCTGCAATTAAAGCATAACATCTGGAAAAGGATTATTAGTTAATGTTCTAAACTAATAATAAAAAATTTCTAAAAGAGATTTCGGAAATATTGGTTGCAATTTATTGGAAATAAGAAAACCGAAATTAGGTACTTTAATGCATATCTTGAGAATATTTTCCTTTTTGGAATTTCCTTGTTGTCCAAACAACCTTGGTCTATAAATACTTGAGTTTGCATTTCTTGCAAACTATCATAAGAGCCAGGCAAACTTCATTCGTGTTGTTTCTGGTGGAGCCGTCTATCCGGAGAGGAAAGTAACCTAATTAGGAAAAATATCTTACGATCGCTCATTTAAAGACTTATGTGGGATCAAAAAGCTCTACGAGTACCGTTGGAGGGAAACTATATGATTGCATTGTTATTTTAGTTTTTGATTATTGATTTGATTGACTAACGTTTGTTGAAACTTTGATTGCACCTAGTTTGATTATTCTTGAGAGCCTTATCATATGACATAAGGGTCACTCAAACTAGATCAAAGTGTCGACGGGATCTTTCGAACTGTTTGTAGATCTAAAGACATCTTGTGATAATCCATTGTTAACAGACTCCGTTCTGTGTGTAATTGATCACAAGAGGATTCAAGTTTGTGTTGTGCAGGTTATTGAGAAGGCAATTGAAAATTTGAAGACGAAGAAGTATGTCTTATTAGTTTTCATATATTTTGAATTTATGCACACATCTTGATCGGCTGGGATCCAACTAGATCGACATCACTTTATAGTTGCTCTTTGAGTTCTATACTGTTTGATTACAAATCCCGTAATTGATTATTTCGGAAATTAAGTTTCGGATTGATATAACCAGAAAAAGGAGTTTATTATATTAAACAGAAGAGCCTTTGTTGACAACTCATTATATCTTTTACCAAAGATTGAATAGATTGGTTACCAAACAGATTTATTCCTTATTGTTTGGAATACAATCAAAAGGAGTAAAGCAACTTGACATAGTGATTTCTGTCTTGATATTCACGTGCATGACCAAAAGGTCGACGATGCAAGGATACCGAGGAAACCAAGTAACTAGGGGTAGTTTACTTGGTCTCAACTATAAGAAGTTGACATTGTTCTTTTTATAGCGGATTAATTCCAAGAGTATTCAAAACTGGATTAGGTCCTGGGGTTTTTCTGTATTTGCGGTTTCCTCTTAGCAAAATATTGTGTTGTTTATTTACTTTATTTTCGCACTATAATTATTTTATATTATAATAAGGTAAATACATTTGTGCGTCAATCCTAATTACTTGACATTGATCTTATAGTCAATCGGTTTTATTACCATAACTATTGTCAAGTAAATATCTTGTTGTCGTATTGTCTCAACTTAGTCCATACACAATCACACAAGATATAGGACTTATAGGTTGAAATAAAAAGATTGTGGTGTATTTGGGGTACCCTCGTCTTTTCAATATATCTTTCAAGGAAGTGTGGTTGTGGAAATTGAGGGAAGAATTGTTTCTGATAATCTCTTTCCTGATAAGTAACTTGATCGGTTCTGATTCTACTTGTGCTTATCGAAATTAGGTAACAATTATTCTTGTTAATCATTTTCCTGGTAAGAAAACTAAGTAATTCTAATCTTAGTCTTTACTTATCGAAATAAGTACAGATATTTGAGTATAATTGTTTCCTGATAATAAACTAGTTATCTAAGCTAGTTTGGCTTATCAAAACGAGGTACAATTATTTTTGTATAATTAGATCCTGATAACTAAGTTAATTTTGATCTTAGTTTGACTTATCAAAATAAAGAAAAATTACTTCGAGTAATTGTTTCTTAGTAAGAGGTTAAGTTTAGATTACTTCGATAGTTTCTGATATAATGTTGCTTATCAAAAGTGGTATGTTGAAGTACGATTCGCTTAGTCTATTAAAGTTTGTATCTAGTTCTTATAAACTTGAGGGTCATTTCAAAATACTTGTTGTATTTTCATACCTTTTTCATTTTTGTGAGAAAAAAGGGAAGAATTATATGGAGTATCTGGTGATTTAACTATCACTGAGAAAGAATATATGTGCTGAAAAGTATATATCTTAACGGAAAAGAGTAAAGAATTGATCAAGGGGGAGAAACGTATCATATTGAATAACATATATGAAATGACGAGGGTACCCAAGTACACCACAATCTACTTGTTTCAACATATAAGTCTGATACCAAGTGTGATCGTCTATGGAAAAAGTCGAGACAATACGACAACAAGGTATTCACTTAACAATAGTTACGGTACAAGACCAATTGGCTATAGGATTTATGTCAAGTGATTAGGATTAATGTACTAGTGTACTTACTTTTATTTTTAATAAAACAATTATAATCGCGGAAAGAAAAAGTAAATCACATAACAAGATTTTTTTAACGAGGAAAACGCAAATGCAGAAAACCCCCCGGACCTAGTCCAGTTTTGAATACTCTCAGAATTAAGCCGCTATACAAAGAACAAAGCCAACTTCGTATAGTTAAGACCAAGTAATATACCCCTAGTTACAAAGTTCCCTCAGTATCCTTGCACATACAACCGTATAGTCCACGCACGTGAATCCCAAGACATCAATCATTATCTTGAGTTTCTTTACCGATGTAAAGTCTTAAGCACTCAACTCCTTTTGATCGTTTTCTAAACAGTAAAGGAACAAAGCTGTTTGGTAACTACTCCAATAATCTTTTATGAAAATATTCGTTGAGTTTTGACAAAGGCTCTTTCGTTTAAAATAGTAAACTCCTTTGTCGGGTAAGATCAATCCAAATCAATAACTTAGATTCAGATTCATATACTGAAGAATACCACCAAATGATAGTTGCCGATATATATGACTATATGATCAAATCTATCAAAGATAAATCTAATCTAAGTCGGATCCCAACTGATCAAGATGTGTGCACAAATCATGAGATACGAAAACCAATAAAAAAATCTTCTGGTCTTCAAATCTTCAATTGCCAACACAAACTTGAATCCATTTATGATCGATCACACACAGAACGAAGTCTTTAACAATAGATGATCATAAGTTTTCTTTAGATCTAAAAATAATTCTAAAGATCTCGTCAATACTTTGATCTAGTTTGAGTGACCCTTATGTCAGAAGAGAAGGCTCTTAAGAATAATCAAACTAGGTGCAATCAAAGTTTCAACAACCGTCAGTCAATCAAATCAATAATGGAAAACTAAAATAACAATGCAATTATCTAGTTTCCCTCCAACGGTACCCGTAGAGCTTCTAGATCCCATAGAAGTCTTTAAACTAACAGTCCTAAGAAATTTCGCCTAATTAGGGTACTTTCCTCTCTGGATAGACGGCTCCACCAGAAACAACACCAATGAAGTTTGTCTGGATCTTAGGATAGTTTGCAACAAAT
The DNA here is from genome assembly GCF_003573695.1 of Papaver somniferum. Classification (NCBI taxonomy): domain Eukaryota; kingdom Viridiplantae; phylum Streptophyta; class Magnoliopsida; order Ranunculales; family Papaveraceae; genus Papaver; species Papaver somniferum. The sequence goes on along the minus strand of NW_020622492.1, from coordinate 8,738,026 downwards.
GAAAACTCAACTATTTATAGACCAAGGTTGTTTATACAACAAGGAAATTCAAAAACGAAAATATTCTCAAGATATGCAATAGGTACCTAACGTTTTCATATTTCAAAATAATATCCAACCTGTAATCCCGAAATCTCTCATTAGAAAATATCTAATATTAGTTTAACACTTAACAAATATAACTTTCTAAGAGATATGTTTTGATTGCTGGAAAATCAAAAACATATAATCGAAATTCTTATTTAAAAGATTCTCAATATTTCGGTTTGGGATCACCTTGAGTATCAAGGAACATCTTTGAATAATTAAATATAATAATTATATACACATTCAAATTATGTCAACATCTGGAAATTTCCTATTTAGTAAACCCTAATTCCAAACTCACACAGAACCGTAAGTAATATGTGAACGTTGGATATCGGTTTTGCTCCTGAGACCGGTTCTACCATGACTCCTAGTACAGGTTAAGATCGGTTCTACCAAGTCTGCAAAGATAGGTAGAGATCGGTTATACCATGACTCCCAACAATAGCTAGGATCGGTTCTACCATGACCCCAAATATAGGGAAGGATCGGTCCTTCCAAGACTCCCAACAAAATCTAGGGTCGGTTCTACTATGTATCCCAATATAGGTAAGGATCGGTTCTACCAAGACTCTCAACATAAGTTAAAATCGTCTCTACCGTGTATCCCAAACTAGGTAAAGATCGGTTCTACCATAACTCTCAATGTAAGTTAAGATCAGTTCTACCAAATTTCTTACCTAGATTCGAATTGGTCACCCAATAAATCTTCATTGAAAACCGGACTAAAACGCCTATTGATTTCTTGTCGATTACGAAACAAGTTTCGTATATGTACTTCCTTTAAACATATGTAATCAAACATAGTTTCCTAGAATTAAATCACACCTATATCCAATACATAATCAGGTGATAAGTTGCATAGATTATGTTGATGTCGCATTTACGAAGTTCAAAAGATAAACATTATACTTCGTAATCAAATATTCTTCCCTGATACTTTGATCATAATAAAATGTCCAAATCTAATACTAGAGTATTAAATATAACCTCGCATGTTATTTTTTTAATCTTAACCGACCTGTAAGTAACGATAGAAATGGAAACAAGTCAAGTCAGTATCACTAACCTCAAGTGGAAGGATGATGTATTCATTGTAGTCGATACGTCTTCATGATTTTCAGGTCTTCAAGGTAATACTTGTATGTCTCAATATTCCTAGAATTTCTAGTTTAACCTAAACGAAGTTGACTCTAGTACATTTAGTCAAGCGACTCTAGTTGAGTTTTGATACTAAAATATGACAACCAAACTTGACATACCAACGCTTGGTGGGTTCAACCGAGCAATGCTCTAACAATATATGTTCTGATTGGATATCTGCTAGCCTATCTTTAGGGGAATAAATTTATTGTTATTCAAATGCTTCAACAACGACATTTATTTTTTAATATTTGTAGGACTCTATGTCGATGAAACTAGGAATCAAGCGTATGAAGATAGAGTTAAGAGATTGCTATGTTATTTAATATCTTTGTCTCTTAATTTTGGTATTCTCATATATATGTAAGGAGTTTTGTCACTAAAATTAACAAAGGGGGAGATTGTTAGAGCATTGCTCGGTTGAATCCACCAAGTGTTGGTATGTCAAGTTTGGTTGTCGTATTTTAGTTCCAAAACTCGAAACTGCTTGATTTGGTTACTAGAGTCAACTTCGTTAGGTTAGACTGGGAATAATAGAAATGTTGAGACTCGCTCGTTTTACTCTGAAAAACCTATCAACGTATCAGCATCAACGAACTCATCATCCTTTCATTTTAGGTTAGTAGCACAAACTTGACTTGTTTCATTTCTATCTTCGTTTCTTTCAAGTTGTTTATGTTGAAAACATAACATACGAAGTTTTTTTACGTGTCTCTATTATTGGTAAATTCATCATTTAACTATGGAAAAAGTGTCAAGGAATGATATACTAGTTGTCGCATATAACTTCAGTATATGGAATTGCGAAGAGGGAGATTGTTCGAGTGTTATTCAGTGATGTTTGATACTCAACTACCATACTATAATTTTAGTCTCGGACTTGATTTTAGTAGACTAAAAATTAAGATATAGTTTTCTACATCTAACATTGACAACAAGCTTGAGATAGCAAAACTTACGAGTTCGACCGAGAGATGCTCTAGCAATTTAAGTCACAATTTCTGATACATACCAAGGCGGAGTAGCAGGAGAGCTAACGAATCGAAGGAGATTTTCTGAATCAGTTTCGAAAATTACTTTAGGCCATTGCCTTTCCATCGTCGTTCTTGATGCCAGCAGCATTGCTTAGGTTTCAGCTATTAGAGCAGTCGTAATCCCCGGACGTTGTGATAGTGTCATCGCAGTTCTTATTTATGAGTCTCTGCAGATAAAAACTTTACCTGCAATACCCAGATAATCTCTGATGTCCACATATGTGTTGATTATTATAAAATCCGTACCAATGGAGGACCAACCGACAAAGATGTTCGATGTTATTTTGTTGCCATTTGATGAATTATAGGAAGGTGCATCGTCTGGTAAAATCTGAGGTAGTGATTCATGTACCCAAGAGAACTCTTGTTGTCGTTTTTATGCCCAAGTTAAAACGTCCCCCGATGTTGTTTGCTTTTTGATACATTTGTATCTTCCTCCCTCCGAGAACTAGTGATCCCCAAAACGGATTGAGGATAGAATTGTAACTTATGAGGGATTACTGATTTAAGGCGGTATTCCTATAGAAGGAAACTAGATTCTTAAGAGGTTTGAGAAACCAAACCAAAGTAAGGAAGTATACCTAGATAAGGAAATACTTCCTAGACAAGGTAATATTACTAGATAAGGAAATATATCTAGAAAAGGAATTATTCCTAGATAAGGAAATAGATTCCTGGAAGGTTTGGGAAACTGTTAAAGCTATAAATAGAGATATTTAGCTCATAGCTAAGGGCATCTAGAGTGTGGTCTGTGATACAGACACACATAGACTAGGAAGGAGGTTTGTGACACAAATCACCTAGAGATACGTTTGTGAGACAATTATTATTGTAAATGCAAGCTTAGTAAACAATTGTTTGAGGGTGAAAATGGTTTCTGCTGATTTTGGTAATTTCGGGTGTGTGGGTGAGAAACGAATTTAAACCCTATATAATGTACTACAAGGGAGTACTTTAGATTCGAGAGATCAATCTGTATAAATCCGGCCTAAACCAAGAAATGGCCGTTCCATACTTGCTTCGTTCACAAAGTGAAGGAAAAGGGTTGGTTTTGGAGAGGGAAGCGAAGAAAGTGTTGAAACCAGAATAGTTGATTCTGAAAGAGCAGTTGTTTCACGACTTGTATCAGAAAGTGGGAAGCTAACAGATAGAAATCTAGCAAATGTTTTGTATCCTCCTGACCTGAACTTGTCGTTCGGTGGAAATAGGTAATGCGTATTTATACAAGTCGAAGTGAAACGTACTCTGGTCTCATTAAGAAATGGAAAACGAGTGATTAAATGGGAGGAGGTGATAACCGGTAACGCTTGGAATTAATATTCCATAAAAGAAAGTGTTTCACCATTACTCCCTGTATTTACTAACCGCCTCATCCTTATGACACTTTATTATAACAAGCATAGTGTACGCCGCACGTTGTAAACCTCCAAACAAATACCCAATGAGCATTCCCCAGTTTGTGACATGTGTTGATGTCTCGAGTGTTTTCGTGGAAAACATGTAGCATGTTGTTGTTGTCTGGAAAGTTGAGCTTGGGAGACTTGCCGGCTCGGTGGTGACCTTCAACGGTCGAGATTTTGCATCTTAAGAGGAAGGTAGCCGTTGATTATTGCAACCTTTCGTTTGGTAGCCAGTGGCATGAAAGTATGATTAGTACGGCTTTATTATGGCCCAGTTTAGGCGCGGCCAAAAGTTAGGGTTTTGGCTTTGTTTAGGCGCGACCAAACTAGGTCCAAAGGTTGTCATGTGTTAGCTGGTAATCATGGACGGCTAAGATCTGCATCTTAGATTAAAAAATGGTCGTTGACTATTGCAGGCCTTCGTTTTGGTAGCCGCATAGGGAAGGTCGGCATGGTATGGCGTGGTAAGGTGGTTGGCATGCCATTGGCACATGTGGCATGGCATGCCTTGGCGCGGTTTGGCGTGGCCAAAATTAGGTTTTTGGGCCAAAGGTTACCATGCATTGTTTGGCGACCTTGGACGGCTAGGATTTGCATCTAGGATGGAAGGGTGGCCGTTGATCGTCGCACGCCTTCGTTTTCATAGCCGCATGGGGAAGGCCGGCATGGTATGACGCGGCAAGGTGGTTGGCATGCCATTGGCACATGTGGCATGGCATGGCGTGGCGCGGTTTGGCGTGGCCAAAACTAGGGTTTTTGGCCAAAGGTTACCATGTGTTGATTGGCGACCTTGGACGGCTAGGATTTGCATCCAGGATGGAAGGGTGGTCGTTGATCGTCGCACTCCTTTGTTTTGGTAGCCGCATGGGGAAGGACGGCATGGTATGGCACGACAAGGTGGTTGGCATGCCATTGGCACATGCGGCATGGCATGCCTTGGCGCGGTTTGGCGTGGCCAAAACTAGGGTTTTGGGCCAAAGGTTACCATGCGTTGTTTGGCGACCTTGGACGGCTAGGATTTGCATCTAGGATGGAAGGGTGGTCGTTGATCGTCGCACGCCTTCGTTTTGGTAGCCGCATGGGGAAGGCCGGAATGGTATGGCGTGGCAAGGTGGTTGGCATGCCATTGGCACATGTGGCATGGCATGCCTTGGCGCGGTTTGGCGTGGCCAAAACTAGGGTTTTGGGCCAAAGGTTACCATGCGTTGTTTGGCGACCTTGGACGGCTAGGATTTGCATCTAGGATGTAAGGTTGGCAGTTGATCGTTGCACACCATCATTTTGGTAGCCGCATAGGGAAGGCAGGCATGGTGGGGCCAAGGCCAATGGCGCGGATGGCTTGGCATAGTGGGGCCAAGGGTTTGGTACGGATAGCTTGGCATGGTGGGGCCAAGGCAAGGTGCGGTTGGATTGGTATTGTGGGGCCAAGGGTTTGGCATGCCATTGGCGCACGGTGCGGCTGGCATGGTTGGCATGCCTTGGCGCGGTAGCATGAGAATTTGGGTTTGGCATAGATGATGTCGGTCAATGTTAAGGGTTATGCCGCGGAACATGACGCATAAAAAAAAGGTACCCTGGTAATTCTTACATAGGCATGCTGATCGATTCAATAAATGTGCTAATGGTCATAGTGACGTCATGTCAGTTGTACGGTTTTACGATTTTAACCCTAAGCTAAAAACCACCATCAACATTAAGTCCCCTGCTTAGCTCGGAACAGGAGCATTGTTGTGAGGTAAGCATAAGATGGTGACGGGGAAGGACAAAAATCGAAACGACAAGTCGTGAAAGATGGTCAGGAAGGTCCGAAAAACCTTTTCGAGAGGTAAGGAGAGTCCATGATACTCGTGTTTGGCGGCCTTGCGTAGATTCTACTCATGGTGTAGACCGTGAAGTGGTGAGATGAAGATCATCGGCTTAGTCTGGTTATGCATCACGTTGGCTGGGTTAGGGAACATCATGACGCTGGCTTGGCGAGTTTTCGGTGTTGGTGCGGCAAGTCATGGCGCGGACGTCTTGGCATGGTAGGGCCAAGGCAATGGCGCAGTTTGGTGAGGCAAAGCATGCGCGGACGGCTTGGCATATGGGGCCAAGGCATGGCGTGGTCCTGGCGAGGCAAGCATGGCGGATGGCTTGGCGTGGTGGGGCTAAGGCAATGGCGCGGACGGTATTGGCATGGTGATTGGTCTTCACGGTCCAGGTTGCCTCTTTTCCTTACTTGACTCAAATAGGAAGTCTTTTCCTTATTCAAACTCCTAAGTATCATGCCTATAAAAGGAGGGTCGGCCTCTCCTTTTACTTCACACCTGTATTTTTTTTATTCTGGTCGTGTGGTAATAGTAAAGCGGACGAGCGAATCCCAGGTATGTCTTCCAACACTTCCTCTTTAACTTGTTTTTTTTTTTTTTTTGTGTTAGTGCAAACCTTAGCTGTAGGCGTACCTTTTCATGAACTTGTAGAAATGTTTTCCTTCTGCGTTGGTATGAATCCTAGCCGTAGGTATGCTTTGCACGAACTTGTAGTAACATTTAGGCGTGAATACCGTAGTGATGTCGGCCGCCTCAATTACCGTGCAAAGTAGGCATGCATGAGCTGGTAATTGTCATTCCCTTCCCGCGAAAACCTAGCTTCTAGGGTTTACTCCTTTTTTCCTGGTGTGACCGTGTGTATGGTTCCCCGTGGTGGGGCGCGCCTCCTCGGCCGGGCGCAAATTTCCCGCTGCAGGGTATGGTCTTGGCATGAGGTGGTGATGCAGGGTCTGTCAGTCCCATTTCTTTTCATATGCGCATTATGACTTTGAAACAAATTGGATTGCGTCCAAGATGAATCTCTTGTGTCTGATAAATAATTTCCATGCACTTTCCGTAATAATTTCTCTTCGTGTTGTTCCATTGTAGTTATTTCGAAGGTGGGAGTAGCGTGAGAGAATTTTCGTTAGGATATCAATTTGAGAAAAGTTCTTCCTTATCGAAAGATATTGACAATTCCAAGCCGAACATAGATGATGAGTTCTTTACAACATCCGCCAGAATTAGGAGAAATCATCCCAAGTATGTGTCGATTCTTCTGACTGGTCCGGAAAGTGAAGGAGAGACCCGATCGGTTCGGCCAGGAGGTGTAATAAGGTTTTGTCTTCATAGGAAAGAGTATCATGCTTCTCCTATTGACTTTAAAATCTCTGTGAGTCTGTTGCGTCCCTTTCAGAAATGGATGAGATTCATGATGAGCCAGGAATGTGTAAAAACCAGTTTGACCAAGGCGTAGATCATTGATGCTGTCGCGGCTTCCGCGGTGCTTCAAATTAGGAAAGATATTCCAAGCTTTGTTTTTTTTATTTCCAGATGGTGTCCAGACACTCACACGGCCATATGCAGGTGGGGTGAAATTACTATCTCCTTAGAGAGTGTGGCCGTGTTGCTGAACCTTCCTGTAATAGGAAACCTCGATGTCAAATTGTCTGCAGATGAAGAAGAAATGCGCGCCGCTCTGGTTGCGAAATCAAAAGGATTCGTGCGGAAAGAAAACGAGATGAGGTGCTTCTATGGCTGGTGGGTGTCTCAATGGTTTCCCGATGAGTTGGAGACGAATCATAAGAATAGTACGCTTCATGTCGCGGCGTTCTTGGCTCTTTGGTTATCCAGAGATATTTTCGATGACGGCTCGGGTAAGAAGGAGATAAGACAGGAACTTATCAAGTTTTCCATAAAATTGGCAAAAGGTGTCGTTCTCCCTATTGGCGGCTTGTTTCTTGGTTCTCTGTACACACACTTGGATCAGCTGGTCGTGGACATGTGCGCTTCAAATGGTTACATGAAATTGGATTCATATATTCATGCCGCCTTTCTCCAAGCGTGGCTGTGGGAGCACTTCGAAAGGTATGCTCCAAAACCGTTGGCCGTACTTCCCGAGTCTTGGGGTGGCTCTAGGATACTGCGCTGGTCGAATAGGCGCCCAAATATTGGTTCGAACCTAGTTGGATTCCTTGACAACTCGCACACGGTCAATTTTCGTCCATGGGCTCCGGTGCATGCATCCATAACTCAGATCAGTACTTTTGCTCCTGCTCCGAGCATATCTTTGTCTTCTGATAAAGAGGACATGAGTGTTGGAGAGATGGTGTTCATGCGAAGCTGCATGCCCGGTTATGTGTCGTCTTTCTTTCGAGGATCTTGCAAAGCAGTCTCTTACAATATCGATAGGGCGGCTCGACATATGGGTTTTGACCAAGGGGTCCCACTTGTTCGTCAACCGGTTGTTCCAGAAGTCTCGTTGTCAACTGTTCTCGATGCTACTGTTCTTGTGTCGGGTAAAAGTCTCCCTTTCCTGCTTGCGCAACGAAATCCGTCAACAACCTCCAAATATAACATATTTTGGCAGGTTGAGTTTCTCGTTTTCCATGGATTCGTGAATGATGTGGTAGAAAACCGTCGCGGTAAACCTTATCCTGCAGTTTTAGCGGAGCATCCACTGCTGAGGGATCCTTTTTCGCCCAAGTGAAAATCCGTTAGCCTGAATGCAGATAGTCCCCAAGTGAAGGAGCGAATATCTAAAAGCCGTGCAGATGGTTCCCAGTCAATTTCGACAGCCCTACCGACTTTCAGTTCGTCCAATATGTGGGTACGTGTGATTTTCCTCTTGACTTTAGTTGGATCATGTATATCCTTGTTTCTTTACTGAGTATCCGTCTTTGTATCTTGCCTAGGGTCTCAGCAGAGTGAACGCCTTTACCAAACTTGCAAGTAGTCATAAAACATCGCTTCTTGAGACGGAGGGTGGCAGTGCTGAGCCTATCTTTGGCGATGGGGAACCCGAGAAGAATGAAAGCTCAGAGTTCAGTGATGGCGAGAGTAGTTCTTCCGACAACAGTGCTGAATCTTCCTCTAGACAATCTGAAAGCGAATCAGTGAGTCTCCAGCATGTTTTTTTTTCTTTCTCTTTGGAAAATATCTAATCCATGATGTCATAGGGGGAAACTGTTTCTGAAGATGGCCCTGAGACGGAGACTGGCGGTGATACAGCTTTCTCTCCAATTGTGGCAGCCGCACCGGGCGACCTTGGAATGGATGTTGATCGAGATGAAAACGTCGTTGTGACTCAGACAATGGAGAGTACTCCAGTGGCCGCATGTGCAATTGTCGTTAGGAATCCCTTTCCAGTTGCTGATGTAGATGCGGGCACCAATTTCAACCCTCCATACCTGGTTCCTTATCCGGATCATGTGTTGATCGGGGGATTTAGCGTGCCAGCTAAACATGCGGTGCTATACACCAAGATATGGGAAAGATACGGACATATTGCCACGACCAAGAAGGTTATTAGTAGATTTGCGTTGGTTAAGCGTGTGAAGGAAGCTTTGTCTTCGATTGACGACATATACCACGTGAACGGTAATACTATTTCTGAGGATGTAATCTGGAGATGGAGGTTCCATCGTAACATGTGTGTAAACTTCTAGTTCAATGTTCCTTGGTTTGTTTAAGGTTTCTCTGAGGTTGAAAAGTTGCTGGTCGAAATAGTCGAAGGTCCTTCTGCGGATATGGTGAAGAAGCAGGAAGCGGAAGTCAAAAAATTGTCCAAGAAGCTGAAGTTGAAGAGGGCGGCTCTCCAAAGCACGAAGGAAGCTCTTACTAAGAAGAGCAAGCCATTGTTGAAAAACTTTCCTTTAATGTATTTCTGTCTTCTGAACTTCTTATTTTTAGTTTTTTTTTTTGAAAGGAAAATGAAACGCCTAGTTTATGGTTTTGATTTCCTGGATTTTTGGGTTCATATACAAATGTTACGTTGAGGGTTTTGGATGATTCTTTTGGAATGAATTGTTTTGGAGTGGATTTTTTTGGGAATGATGTTGTCTTGATTACGATTGCAAGTGACGCAAACATCCCAGAAAAATCATGGAACCGTGAGAGTTGCGTGTCGGTAGATGACATGGGGTGAAACATAACATGGCTATCGGTTTCATCATTCTCGTGAAAACTTGAAATAGCAAACCATGTATTTTTTCTAGGTAAGACTTACTTGGTTTTTCAGGTCTCTTGATGAAAAGGGAATCTTCCGGGTGTAAGACCGAGTTTTAAGGGAGGCACCGCCATGATTGTGGAAAGTCCCCAGTCGTCTCATCTGATAGTCGTTGATCCCTAGTTGGATCGTTCGCTTTTAACCTCTAGGCAAACCCCAGTCATCCCTTGCTGTGTCAAGACTGATAATCGGGTCGTCTGGTAACTGAGTCGTCGATCCCTGAGCGGATCGCCTGCTTCTACCGCCTTGATGTCTGGGTCGAAGCATGAGATCGATGGTCGAAAATTGGCATTGTAACCGAAAGATCAATCTCCCACTGTGGTCGCCAATTGTTTGAGGGTGAAAATGGTTTCTGCTGATTTTGGTAATTTCGGGTGTGTGGGTGAGAAACGAATTTAAACCCTAAACAACGTACTGCAAGGGAGTACTTTAGATTCGAGAGATCAATCTGTACAAATCCGGCCTAATCCAAGAAATGTCCGTTCCAGACTTGCTTCGGTCACAAAGTGAAGGATAAGGGTTGGTTTTAGGGAGGGAAGCGAAGAAAGTGTTGAGACCAGAATAGTTGATTCTGGAAGAGTGGTTGTTTCACGACTTGTATCAGAAAGTGGGAAGCTAACAGATATAAAGCTAGCAAATGTTTTCTGAGTGTTGTATCCTCTTGACTTGAACTTGTCGTTCGGTGGAAATAGGTAATGCCTATTTATACAAGTCGAAGTGAAATGTACTCTGGTCTCATTAAGAAATGGAAAACGGGTGAGTAAATGGGAGGGTAACGCTTGGAATTGATGTTCCATAAAAGAAAGAGTTTCACCATTACTCCCTGTATTTACTAACTTCCTCATCCTTATGACACTTTCTTATAACGAGCGTAGTGTACACCGCACGCTGTAAACCACCAAATCAATACCCAATGAGCATCCCCCAGTTTGTGACATGTGTTGATGTCTCGAGTGTTTTCGTGGAAAACATGTAGCATGTTGTTGTTGTCTGGAAAGTTGAGCTTGGGAGACTTTCCGGCTCGATGGTGACCTTCAACGATCAAGATTTTGCATCTTAAGAGGAAGGTAACCGTTGATTATTGCAACATTTCGTTTGGTAGCCAGTGGCATGAAAGTATGATCAGTATGGCTTTAATATGGCCCAGTTTAGGCGCGGCCAAAAGTTAGGGTTTTGGCTTTGTTCAGGCGCGACAAAACTAGAGCCAAAGGTTTGCCATGTGTTAGCTGGTAACCTTGGACGGCTAGGATCTGCATCTTAGATGAAAAAGTGGTCGCTGATTGTTGCGGGCCTTCGTTTTGGTATCCGCATAGGGAAGGATGGTATGGTATGGCGCGGAAAGGTGGTTGGAATGTCATTGGCACATGTGACATGGCATGCCTTGGCGCGGTTTGGCGTGACCAAAACTAGGGTTTTGAGCCAAAGGTTACCATGCGTTTTTTGGCAACCTTGGACGGTTAGGATTTGCATCTAGGATGGAAGGATGGACGTTGATCATCGCACGCCTTCGTTTTGGTAGCCGCATAGGGAAGGTCGGCATGGTGGGGCCAAGTACAATAGCGCGGATGGCTTGGCATAGTGGGGCCAAGGGTTTGGTACGGACGGCTTGGCATGGTGGGGCCAAGGCAAGGTACGATTGGCTTGGCATGGTGGGGCCAAGGGTTTGGCATGCCATTGGTGCACGGTGCGGCTAGCATGGTTGGGGCCAAGGCAAGGTGCGGTTGGCTTGGCATGGTGGGGCCAAGGGTTTGGAATGCCATTGGCGTATGGTGCGGCTAGCATGGTTTGCATGCCTTGGCGCAGTAGACGTGGCTGACATGGTTTGCCATTGGCATAGCGGTGCAGCTGGCATGCCTTGGCGCGGAGATGTGGCTGGCATGGTTTGCCATTGGCACAGTAGTGCGGCTGGTATGGTTGGCATGCCTTGGCGCGGAGATGTGGATGGTATGGTTTTCCATTGGCACAGTGGTGCAGCTGTCATGGTTGGCATGACTTGGCGCGGTAGCATGAGAATAAGGGTTTGACATAGATGATGTCGGTCAATGTTAAGGGTTCTGCCGTGGAACATGACACATAAAAAAAAAGGTACCTTGGTAATTCTTACATAGGCATGATTATCGATTCAATAAATGTGCTAATGGTCATAGTGACGTCATGTCAGTTGTACGGTTTTACGATTTTAACCCTAAGCTAAAAACCACCATCAACAACAGTTTAAGGTTATTTACCTAGAGCGTAAAAAATAGAGAATTGTAATCGTTTTTGTGGATGGGGAAAAACGAGTCGCCGGTTTTTTGGGAAAGTGAAGAGTCGAGCGTGCTGTCGAGACTCCTCAGCCGGGCAAAATGTTAATCCTCACACAGATGCACTGTTGCAAAGGGGGTGTTTAGATTCGGGAAATCAATCTGTATGACTCCGGCCTAAACCAAGACAATGGTCGTTCCAGAGTCAATTCGGTCGCAAAGAGGGAGATGGGGTGATCTGTAGGAGGTAAGCTGAGAGTTGTGTGGGATCAGTGATGATCAAGGATCGTGGGTGTGTTGAAGGTTTCTGCAATATTATTGAACTGCTGAAGTTGAGTTCTGTGGATAAATTTATATCGAGTTGTTGACGGATAATGATGATAGTCGATGATTGATGATAATCGATGATTGATGATATCCTGATGTCCTCGATTTAGATTTATTTTTATTGCAAGAATCATGTACCACTGATCGTTGTAAGTGTGACGGGTTTTTTGGTGAAAGAGTGGGAAAGTGGGAGGTCGTGGTAAAGTCAGTTCCATGTCATGCGGAGACTTGACTGATCGTGCACCCACTACTTTGCTAACTCCTTCAACCGTTTACACGACTTACACACATTTCTCGTTGTGGATGAATCCACGTGTCGTAGACCGCCAGACCAAAACCCTAAGTGATATCCCCCCATTTGTGACGTGATCTATATTTCACGAATCGTGGAGTCTGCAAGGCAGACATGTATTAGATAGTCAGTTGTTGACTGATTTAGACTGTGAGTCTAGTTTTGTTGAATCGAGCATAAGTGGCGAATTCTCAGTGATTCATGGATTGAACATGTAATTCTCTGAGATGTCAATGAATTACTGACTAGAGAGCGACTGAGCAAGTATTGCTCAACTCGACAAATTGCTGAATATTGAGAGTTTGTCAAGCAATTGAGAAAGTATTGCTCAATTCTAAGAATTTGATAATTTTGGCGTGCAACTGAGCAAGTGTTGCTCAATTCAACAAACTACTAATGAATTACTGAACATTGATGGTCGGATCAATATTCGATCAACTGAGCATGTATTGCGCAATTCGACGAACTATTTACCGGTGCCGTGACACAATAAAATATTAATCAAAAATATTGGTGAATTACCGAATATTATTAATTTGGATGTTGATTGCTGAATCAACATTATTTTGTGTTTGAACTTGTTCAGAATGGTGATTCGTGGAGCGTTTTTTCGAAACCCTAATTTTTTATCAATCCTTCATCAATTGGAGAATTGCTGAAAATTGGTCATGAGTGAGGAGGGACCGACCACATGGGATGATGAGCGTCCATGGGTTCCCAGTGCTCGAGTGAGAACGCACCAGGTTTCTCAGTTTGAGAGTTGGTGAAAGAACGATGATTAAATGCAGGTTTCATCATTTATTGAAATATTGTTGGATTCAGCATTAGGTGATAAAACCGTGGTATGAGAGATGCGGACCGACCAAGAGAGCATGGGACTAGATCTTGGTGGTCACATGACCAGTTGTTGGTCATTTGGAGAATCCCCCAGTTGGTTGGAGAGAGTTCGGGCCCAATATGAGCAATTGAGCAAATTAGGCCAGAATTATGAAAACGTGTGGGACCGGCCTTATGCAAGCCCTAGGAATGACCCTGGTCGGTCATGAAGGCGTGCACGTGTTGCCCTGGTGTCCGTGTTTCCATACTGAGGGTTTCAGAATTTTCTGATGCGTGTTCGAGCAATATCGTGAATTTTCAGAAGAGTTTCATCTTGACTGAGAATTCTCAATTTTTGTTGGAATGAGCATGTATGCTCAATTCATCAATATTTTGAAAATATTAAAATAAAAGTGTTTTAATATTTAAAATTGTCGTGAGAGGCTAGCCAGTCGTGTGACTATGTTGGCTTTTGGTTTTTCGTGATTTGAGCAATATTTGAGAAAATATGGAGAAATCATGAATTTCTCAAACCCAGGAGTTTCATGAATTGAGGAAAATAATAATTACGCAAGATTAGGGATTGCAAGGTGTGGGACCGACCATGGATAGGGCATGGTCGGCCGTCTAGGTTGCCCGGTCCCGCACACCTTTCCATATTTTATTATTTTTCATGAATCCTTGAAGTTATGGAGAATCCACGAGTTTTTGTTGAAACGGAGGAGTTTCGTGAGATTAGGGAATAATAATTATAAAAATCTAAGGATTGTGAGATGTGGGACCGGACACGGCTAAGGCATGGCCGGCCGGTTAAGTTGCCCGGTCCCGCACACGTCTCCTTATTTTATAATATTATTTCATGAATCCACGAAGCTATGGAGAATTCACGGGTTTTGCAAAAACAAGGAAAGTTGCTAAAACCAAGGAGTTTTCGTGAGTTCACGAAATAACAAAAAATAAGGAAAATAATGGGAGAGGCACAGACCGACCATGGCTAGGGAACGGCCGACCGTCCGGCTGGTTGGCCCGCCCTTAGGCGCCTCTTATTATTTTATTAATATTTATTGTTTTCTCCTGTTTTGCGAAGGATTCCTCATTACTTCATATTTTTGGACACTCGTTCGTGCATCCGGGTGCTCAGTCGTGCATCATTGTCGAGTACACTCGCACCATTTTTGTGGGGCTTACTCAGTGATGGTCCAGATGCCTGGTTGTTGAGTATTTATTACTAATCTATGAATTCAGTGGAAAATAATTCATGAAAGTGAGTAATAAAAATGAATAGTTGTTCATTATTAATTCGCAGGATCAGCTGTGGATTCGACTACGAATTCAGAATAATAAAACAATCATTACCATCCTATGGGATCTTGGATTCTACCATAGAATCGGAGTAATTAAGATTATCTATTACCATTTCATGAGATCAGTGTTTTAGATCATGAAATTAGAGTAATAAGATAGCACAGTTTTTTTTATTGCCATTCTATGAGATCAAGCCGTGAATTCAATCATAGAATCGAAGCAATTGTTATTGCCATTCCATGGGATAAGGCCGTGGATTTGACCATGGAATATGAGCAATTGTTATTTCCATTCTATGGGATCAGGCCGTGGATTCGCCCATGGAATAGGAGTAATTGTTATTGCCATTCCATGGGATCAGGCCGTGGATTCGACCATGGAATAGGAGCAATAATAGATTATTCTTGGAATTCAGTGGTGAATGTCGTAACAGAATTAATCTATTGCAGAAAAGATATTGGCCAGTTAAAGCGTCACATCTATTCTGAATGGTGCATAGTCAGGAAGTCACGATGATGTTTACGACCTGAAGGCGTTAGTGCTCTCAATCTACGGAGAACCGCCTGAATCTATGCACAGTCTCTCCACATAATCAGGGAACGGTGAGTGTCACCGACGTTCTTAAGGCATCCGCCGCCCAACTATTCTTCTATGTGGAGGTGGGTCTCTCTCTTGCAGTCAGGGAACAATGAGTATCACCGACGTCCTGAAGGCGTTAAGCTCTCAATCTACGGAGAACCGCCCAAATACGTTATTCTGCATAGAGGTCACGACGAAATGCCAGGTATCGAACGCTCAGATGGTGGAGGTTTTTCGAAAACATATTCATCATGGCTTCGTAAAATATGAATCGTTGCATGCCCGAAATCCGTGTCAAAAACATGCCTCATGATTTTACGGTTTTTCTCTTTGTTGAAAATCCACCATCTATATTAAGTCCCCTGCTTACTGAGGAACGGTCATGTTCCGCAGTAAGCATTAATTGGTGATTTTCAGTCGACGAGATCAGCGGTCGAACTCAGTTTACAAAGGTAGTTTCAGAATCCTCGATTTACCCCAATGATGTCATGTACGAGCAAATGCATATATGAGGACCCTGATAGTAAGATAGAGTGCCATCTCGTGAGCGTGGAGAGATGAGGCACTGCTGATTTGGGCGTTCGGAAGCTTAGTTATGATCGGTCTAGGATTTATGGGGCCGAGCCCCAAAAAGGAAACCCATGTTTTATTAGGTTTTGGAAACAAATTCGATATAAAAGGGAATAACCCTAATAATAATTCTTATTATTTGACCGACCAGCTCTCACTCTTTTCATCACCTTCACGAGTTCAGCAACAAAAGGAAGGAGGAAGAAAAATTCACGCCAGCACCACCGCCGTTCGATCACTGGCCGACAGAATTCCGGCGGGGGCCGGCATGTGAGTCCGTCAGAATTACTTTTTTTTTGCTGTTAGTTTTATGATTCATGAGTTGTTCACAAAACGAGAAATCCCCTAGTTGCATGCATGCGTAGAATTTATGAAGGATTTTTAGAAAATGTATATATATGCATGTTTGTTCGTTAGTTGAAGGAACGAGCAAAAATACCTAATATGAAGAGATATATAAAATTTTGAATAGACATGGTCTAGTTGCAGTAGCAAAAGTTTTGTTTATTAGGTTTCATGAAAATCCAAGTTTGTTTTTGAAAGCATGAACTTTGCAAATACTTTTAGGAACGTAGGTTTGTTCGTAAAAAGTAATAAATAACGATCCTTAGGGTTAAAGGAATTTCGAAAATACCTGGAGTTCAAAAATTTGTTTGAGAACTTTTGAAATTTTATTCGGACTTTACAAAATAGGAAAGACCTTCGTTTCATAGGTGAATGCTCGATTGAGTAAAGTTAACTCATGTAAAAAGTTTCTCTTTTTTTTATATGCGTAAGTGAGTTTTTTTTTTGATAAAATAAATCAAACAGTGATTTTAAGTAACTGTTGAAGATGAACAATTGTGTTTCATGATTTTATGATATATGTTTTGCGGTATAAAATCATGAGATGTTCACATGAAAAGTTTATGTGAATTGTTCATGTTTTCGTGAAAAGTCAGTGTTGACTCCCAAATGATAAGTTTTTTGCTCGGCTTTGCAGGTTTGAAAGAACAAGCAAGTTTTGGGGTTTTACGCTGTTATCACTATGTTCATGAAACGTAAATAGGTAAGATTTTAGAATTACCGTTTTCGTTGTTGAAACTGATATCATTAGGTCGTTTATAATTATGTGCTTCTGATTTGATTCCAGAAAATGATGGTTTCCACCAGCAGCAGCAGCGATTACTTCTCCAGCTCTTCTGATGAGGATTCCAAGTCTTATGCAGCCAAATCGCGAGCTAAAACGAATTATGTTGAGGGAACTAAAGCTAGCATACCCCTTAATGACCGAAGGATCTCTTATGAAGAGCTCATGAAGAGAAAGGCCCAGGATGATGAGATGGAAGATCGTCGATGTAGAAAGGATCGAATCCGGCGCAGGATACAAGCGGCTGAAGAGAGGCGTCGATTTGTTGATGGTGTACCCTCCGACTCTGACGCTAATGCTTCTTAAGAGGAAACCGTGTGGGTGGTACGGAATTACGAGATTAAGCCAGACCGACGTACCAGAGAACTTCAAAAAAATTCGAAGCAGGTTGAAGCTGAACTCGAAGTTGAGTACAAAGCAGAGGATGACTCGGACTCAGATGATCATAATATCCACCCAGAATTCATCAATGGCCGTGATAGTGATTCTGATGAAGAACTCGGAGAGGATTCTCTCTGAGATTATTTATTTTCTGTTGAAGTAGATGTTCTCTGCTTTAAGCAGCTTGGCTGTAGAGATGTTTCTTTAGAGATTATTATTATTTGAACCGTAATTCCTTGTAGTATCTCCTTTCTGAATTTTCCTCACATCTCCAGTAGATGGACCAATGTCCACATAGAAAATAATTACCCACAGAATGCAATCACATGAGCTGTCTAGAAAACACGTGGACTACCAGACAATCAATCTGTAGTTGTAATGTTGATTACGTATGAACCGTCAGTCCCCAACATTGTTACTCTTCTCCCATCTGTCACGCATCTGATTTGAGATTTAGAGTTTCAGTAGCAACCGCAACAGACTTGTTTATCCGTTAGGGGATAAGCATCCACATTAGACTTAGGGTTTTATTTAAACAGTCGACCATTTGCTGCCTTTGTGTATCATCAAAAGAAATTTTGATCACAATCCTACCTCTCGTCACCATTTCCAGAAGAAGTGTTTTTTCCAGAAGTGAATCTCATGCCGAACATGTTGTGGCAGTATCCGTCTCAG
The DNA here is from genome assembly GCF_003573695.1 of Papaver somniferum. Lineage (NCBI taxonomy): Eukaryota > Viridiplantae > Streptophyta > Magnoliopsida > Ranunculales > Papaveraceae > Papaver > Papaver somniferum. The sequence goes on along the minus strand of NW_020622492.1, from coordinate 8,720,030 downwards.
TGAGTTACATTTCTTCTCTTGTCTTTTGCTCGATCAGGATGATTAATCAAAAGAAAAGAATTTATTGCAGGATAATGAAAAGAATCAGCATTCCTCTCGTAGCTTGAGACCTAAACGGACGGTTAAAGCTCCTGCCCGGTACAGGTCGCTCTTGTTGATGTCTGAACGTCTGTAAGTAATTTCATAACTTCTCGACTGAGATTTTTACCATGCTCAATACCATTAAATACTTCATCGTTTTATCGCAGGTTGATGTTCATGTCGTCGTCGAAGCTAGAAAAAGGAAGAACGGGAAATCCGCGGTTGTGATTGATGATAGCAACAACTGTGTCGACGAGAACTCTATTGATTCTGTGGAGACTGAGGTTAGATCTCGTGCTCCTAAATATCCAACAGTTGGACTCCCGTTTGAGGCTCACATGATCAACAATTGCCCGAATAATGAAGTGGTTGGGGGATTCGTCATTCCCAAGTGCCACGCGCCCCTGTACACCAAAATTTGGAGAAGGTACAGACATATTTCTACGACCGAAGTATGGAAAGGCTTTCTACCAACCCTCCTAACTACAGTTGCAGGGTTGTTACCGATCATTGAAGAGATGAACCGGACGCATCTGCAAGATATCAAGAATCATGAACTGCACAAATGGGATGAGATGATTTCAAACTGTGAAATCCTGCAGTTTAACATAGGTTGGCTTCGCCATTGACTCGAGATGATCAAAATTCACAAGGCGGCATCCGCTGCTGATGCAATTTCCGCGTCTACTGCCATATTGGAGGAGGAAAATACACTCGCCTTGGAGTCAGCACGAGTTGAGAAGGCAGTTCAGGACTTGAAGGTGAAAACCAAAAATTTCCAAAAGAATCTTGACAGGGTTTTCTATAGAGATTATGCTCTGTTGGATGGTTTGTTCTGAGTGAGAGGAAGATTTTATGTAGGTTTGAGATTTTGTTTTGAATAAATTAGGTGATTGAAATATTTTTGTGAGATTCATAGAATATTTTGAATTTTGAGTGAATGAGCATATTGCTCTTTTGGAGAAAACAAAAATTATATTTAGAAATTTAATACTTCCAATGATTGTTCAGCCATAATACTCCTTGAGCCACTTGTCGTTGATGATGTTTCCTTCAACTCCTCCATTAACACCTAAGATTTTGTAATATCCGCTGGATACTTCCTTGATGATCACATAAGGTCCTTCCCATTTCTGAGAGAACTTGGGATCGGACATGTCTTGTTGGATATGATTTGCTGTTTTCAAACCAAATCTCCTACTTGAAATGTTCGAGGTCTTACCAGTTTGTTGTAGGCCTTGGAAACCCTTTATTTGTAGGTTTCTACATATTTTTCCACCTTGGCTCTTCTTGAATCGAGCATGTCCAATTCAACAATTCTTGAATCTGAGACTTCTACTTCATCTCATTGTACTCCATTAGCTGCTGCGATTCTTGCAGAGGGAACCTTAATTTCGGCTGGGAGAATGGCATCGGTGCCATAAACGAGAGAGTATGGTGAGGTCCCAATTGAGCTTCTTGGTGCGGTTCAATAGGCCCACAAAGCCATGGGAAATTCCTCATGCCACGTCCGTGGATTATCATGAATTGTTCGACTGAGAACCCGGATCAAGGTTTTGTTGGTACTCTCTGCATGTCCGTTTCCTTGGGGATAGTATGGTGTGGATAAAATCTGTTTGATTCCGTATTCTTCGAGCAATTCTGCAACATGTTTGTTGGCGAAAGGAGTTCCATTATCCGTGATGATATGTTTAGGAACGCCGAATCTGCATATGATGAACTCTTTGATGAAAGATGCAATTGTGACTCCAGTGGTGCTTTGAAGAGGAATAGCCTCGACCCATTTGGTAAAATACTCTGTTGCTGTGATGATGTATTCATGCTGCTTTGAAGATGCCGGATTGATCTTTCCTATGATATCCAGTCCCTAGCTATAGAAGGGCCACGGACTGCTCACAGAATGTAATGGAAGACAAGGAGTGTGGATGAGGTTACCATGAACTTGGCATTGATGACATATCCGAACGTAGGAAGTTGCGTCATCTTCCATGGTTGGCCAGTAATATTTCTCATGGATTTGGAAAAACAATTTCTTCTTCCCTTGGTGTTCACCTTCATGCATTTCTTTCAAAATTATGGAAATTTCATGCTCGGCCAAGTATCTCAGGAGATTCCCACCGAAGCTTTTGCGATACAAAATCCCTTCCAAGTAGACAAAACGTTTGGCTCTCTGAATGAGTTTGATTGCACCTCTCTTCTCTGACGGAAGATCGTTGTCACGAAGATATTTTATGTAAGGTTCTCTCCAGTCCCCAGTGTAATGAAGTGTTAGAACCTCCAAATAATGAGGTCGTGTCTGACAATTGGGACATGATCCTTGCAACATGCTTGACTGAGCTTCCATGGAAGGCCAATAATATCCGATCCTTTGAAACCTTATGTAAAGTGTGACCACTAGAGTTTGACCACATACTTCTTCATGTATACGTTTGAGTTGTTCACCGGCTTCTTCATCTCCGAGGCATCGAGACAGGGATCCATCAGGATTGCGATAATATAACGCTCCGTGCAGCAGGAAATTTTTTTTCAACTCCTTGAGGCTAATATTCCCCTCCGTAAGAGAATTGATCAATTCATAAATAATGGGCGCTCGCCAGTCGCTTGACTGAGCATCTTCGACTTGAGTAATCCAGGTGGATGACACATCCCGTCTTTAT